>NC_069504.1:305625148-306225148 GCF_027579735.1 Bombina bombina | reverse complement strand
AAAATAAACCCTAATATAGCTACAATATAACGAATAATTATATTGTAGCTATTTTAGGATTTATATTTATTTTACAGGCAACTTTGTATTTATTTTAACTAGGTACAATAGCTATTAAATAGTTATTAACTATTTAATAGCTACCTAGTTAAAATAATTACAAAATTACCTGTAAAATAAATCCTAACCTAAGTTACAATTAAACCTAACACTACACTATCAATAAATTAATTAAATAAATTACCTACAATTACATACAATTAAATAAACTAAACTAAATTACAAAAAAAACCAAACACTAAATTACAAAAAATAAAAAAATATTACAAGACTATTAGGCTAATTACACCTACTCTAAGCCCCCTAATAAAATAAAAAAGCCCCCCAAAATAATAAAGGTCCCTACCCTATTCTAAATTAAAAAGTAACCAGCTCTTTTACCAGCCTTTAAAAGGGCGTTTTGTGGGGCATGCCCCTAAGTAATCAGCTCTTTTGCCTGTAAAAAAAAATACAACCCCCCCAACATTAAAACCCACCACCCACATACCCCTACTCTAACCCAAACCCCCCTTAAATAAACCTAACACTACCCCCCTGAAGATCTCCCTACCTTGAGTCGTGTTCACCCAGCCAGGCACCGATGGACCAAAAGAGGACATCCGGAGCGGCAGAAGTCTTCATCCTATCCGGGCAGAAGAGGACATCCGGACCGGCAGACATCTTCATCCAAGCAGCATCTTCTATCTTCATCCATCCAGAGCGGAGCGAAGCCATCTTCTTCCAGCCAACGCGGATCCATCCTCTTCAACGGACGCCTACTCGCCGAATGAAGGTTCCTTTAAATGATGGCGTCCCTCGAATTCCGATTGGCTGATAGGATTCTATCAGCCAATCGGAATTAAGGTAGGAAAAATCTGATTGGCTGATTAAATCAGCCAATCAGATTCAAGTTCAATCTGATTGGCTGATCCAATCAGCCAATCAGATTGAGCTTGCATTCTATTGGCTGTTCCGATCAGCCAATAGAATGCGAGCTCAATCTGATTGGCTGATTGGATCAGATTTTTCCTACCTTAATTCTGATTGGCTGATAGAATCCTATCAGCCAATCGGAATTCGAGGGACGCAATCTTGGATGATGTTATTTAAAGGAACCTTCATTCGGCGAGTAGGCGTCGGTTGAAGAGGATGGATCCGCGTCGGCTGGAAGAAGATGGCTCCGCTCCGCTCCGGATGGATGAAGATAGAAGATGCCGCTTGGATCAAGATGTCTGCCGGTCCGGATGTCCTCTTCTGCCCGGATAGGATGAAGACTTCTGCCGCTCCGGATGTCCTCTTTTGGTCCATCGGTGCCCGGCTGGGTGAACACGACTCAAGGTAGGGAGATCTTCAGGGGGGTAGTGTTAGGTTTATTTAAGGGGGGTTTGGGTTAGAGTAGGGGTATGTGGGTGGTGGGTTTTAATGTTGGGGGGGTTGTATTTTTTTTTTACAGGCAAAAGAACTGATTACTTAGGGGCATGCCCCGCAAAAAGCCCTTTTAAGGGCTGGTAAAAGAGCTGGTTACTTTTTAATTTAGAATAGGGTAGGGACCTTTATTATTTTGGGGGGCTTTTTATTTTATTAGGGGGCTTAGAGTAGGTGTAATTAGCCTAATATTCTTGTAATCTTTTTTTATTTTTGTAATTTAGTGTTTGTTTGTTTTTGTAATTTAGTTTAGTTTATTTAATTTATTGATAGTGTAGTGTTAGGTGTATTTGTAACTTAGGTTAGGATTTATTTTACAGGTAATTTTGTAATTATTTTAACTAGGTAGCTATTAAATAGTTAATAACTATTTAATAGCTATTTTACCTAGTTAAAATAAATACAAAGTTGCCTGTAAAATAAATATAAATCCTAAAATAGCTACAATATAATTATTTGTTTTATTGTAGCTATATTAGGGTTTATTTTACAGGTAAGTATTTAGTTTTAAATAGGAATACTTTAGTTAATAAGATTTAATTTATTTTGTTAGATTAAAATTATATTTAATTTAGGGGGGTGTTAGGGTAAGGGTTAGACTTAGCTTTAGGGGTAAATACATTTATTAGAGTAGCGGCAAAGTTGAAGGAGGGCAGATTAGGGGTTAATACTATTTATTATAGTGTTTGCGAGGCGGGAGTGCGGCGGTTTAAGTGTTAATACATTTATTATAGTGGCGGCGAGGTCCGGTCGGCAGATTAGGGGTTAATAAGTGTACTTAGGTAGCGGCGACGTTGGGGGGGCAGATTAGGTGTTAATAAATATTATGTAGGTGTCGGCGATGTTAGGGGCAGCAGATTAGGGGTTCATAGGGATAATGTAGGTGGCGGCGGTGTGCGGTCGGCAGATTAGGGGTTAAAAATATTTATTATAGTGGTGGCGATGTGGGGGGACCTCGGTTTAGGGGTACATAGGTAGTTTATGGGTGTTAGTGTACTTTAGAGCACTGTAGTTAAGAGCTTTATAAACCGGCGTAAGCCCATAAAGTTCTTAACTATTGACTTTTTTTTGCGGCTGGAGTTTTGTCGGTAGAGGCTCTACCGCTCACTTCAGCCAAGACTCTAAATACCGGCGTTAGGAAGATCCCATTGAAAAGATAGGATACGCAATTGGCGTAAGGGGATCTGCGGTATGGAAAAGTCGCGGCTTGAAAGTGAGCGTTAGACCCTTTCCTGCCTGACTCTAAATACCAGCGGGCATCCAAAAGCAGCGTTAGGACCCCTTAACGCTGCTTTTGACGGCTAATGCAGAACTCTAAATCTAGGCGTTACTGTGCAGGTAGCATCTCTTGCTAAATCAGTGCAAGATTTGCAAGCTATTCAGTCTAAATTTAGGGTATGGAGAGCTAAATTTTTCCACTCTAACAAGATTATCTAAGGAGTCCTGTCAGTTCTGCAAAGTTTCTCAAAGAATTTTATAAACACAACATTTTAGCTTTAGAGCTATTTATCTTGTTTAGCAAGAATCTGAATGTGAAGAAGAAATACTTATATTTGTATATAATGCTCAAAAGAAGCTCTCAAAGATTTTGACTAATTCCCCTCCATGCTGGTGATTTTTTGTTCATCAGGCCCTGGATCTTTGAGTCCTCTTTTGTCATGGGCCATTGCTTCCCTAGGTGGAGTGTGATAACACCATTTTGCAGGGTAGGCCACTAATTTCTTATCAGTGAAAGGTTAATTGTGATTGATAAATTATAATGCTGAAACTTACAAAGGGTCGCTTTTTTCCTCAAATACCCAGTATAATTTATAGTTTCATTTCGACTGCAAGCTTTTATAAATATGTAATTTTGGAGATGTGTATCAAGAGTGTAAATACAACAGCACCCCCAATTCTAACACAGGCTCCCAGAGAATCCCTTAATCAAAGACCACGTACAATTGAAAACATTATTAGGAAGTAGCCCAAATTAGGGCTAAAGTGTGTACACCAATATGAATATAGAATAGAATATTACATATGTAATACTGTAGCAAATCCTGTCCGCTTGACCACGCTAAATGCCAACAGCATACGTTTTCGGCATTTAACATTGCACAAGCATTTCTGGTGAAATGCTTGTGCAATGCCGCCCCTGCTCATTGTCGGCCAATCGGCCCGCTAGCAGGGGCAATCAATCATCCCGATCGGATCGGTTTGGGATGATTTCAGTCCGCAACCTAAAAGGTGGCAGAGAAGTTAAGGAGCAGCAGTCTTTTGACCACTGTTTCTTAACTTCTGCTTCAGACCTGAAACAATAGGGGTTCGAAGCAGCACCCACTGCTTAATAAATGGACCCCAAAATCTGGACTGTATCCAGGAGTAAAAAGTCCAAAAAAAAATATATCTCTATTAAAGCAGTGTCTTACTCCCAAATGTGATAGAGAAATAATCCCCCAAAAATGTGTGTACATTCGTTTTGTATAATGATTCTTCTTTATAAATGAATAGGTCGTCCTGCATGAAAATAGATTTGTGTATACCGAGATATTAGTGCAAACTGTGTGTAAAGGTAAAACACCCCAAACCTTAAAAGGAGGTTTACCGGATGACAGGTAAGAACCAGCAATATTGCTCCCCCCAATGGATAGCACTGTTTGTTTGATTTCAATTGAACATGTGTTGGTCTTTTTATTAAAGGGACATTGAACCCAAAATTTTTCTTTCGTGATTCAGATAGAGCATGACATTTTAAGAAACTTTATAATTTACTCCTATTATCAAATTTTCTATCATTCTCTTTGTATTTTTATTTGAAATGCAAGAATGTAAGTTTAGATGACGGCCCATTTTTGGTGAACAACCTGGGTTGTTCTTGCTGATTGGTGGATAAATTCATCCACCAATAAAAAAGTGCTGTCCAGAGTGCTGAACTAAGAAAAAAGCTTAGATGCCTTCTTTTTCAAATAAAGATAGCAAGAGAATGAAGAAAAATGTATAATAGGAGTAAATTAGAAAGTTGCTTAAAATTGCATGCTCTATCTGAATCATGAAAGAAAAAATTTGGGTTCAGTGTCCCTTTAAAGCTAACTTTATAAATATCACGCAGTGTTTTTTTTTGTCCAGTCTTGCATTCAGTATAAATATTGAAAGTATGTTATAGCCGCAGGCCTTTTTGAATGCTGACTGACGTCTGGATCAATGAAACAGCCTGTACCATGGGAAAGCTTGCTGGATAGCTCTGATACTTCAGCCTACATGCAATCACCTTTTATAGGTGTTTATTAAATGTGAGTAGAATCGATCATACTCATTTAAATCATTAATATTTGGTGTTGTGATATGCTATGTGATGCTCCCTGTTTTTGCTTGCCTTTCTATAGAATTGATATTCTGAGCCATAGTACTCAGCATTGGAGGAGGAGCCTTATTAGCAATAATGTCTGACTTACTATATGAACTTTAAGTTGAAATATTGTTTTATTTGTTTAATATGCACTATTTATTGTCACTTGTAACTTTTTATTTTTATTTTCCTTTGACACTTTGTAGACACTATTATTATCATCTGCCATTACGAGTTACTGAAAAGCCTCCTTGTGCTGTGCGGTATGGTGTGTTAAACTCCATACCACACAAAAGTCAAGGGCTGAGTTTATGTGCTTGTGCACGCTTTCCCCCATAGACATCAATAGGGAGAATGTGTTAGAAAAAAAAACGAACACCTGCGATCATGGAATGGAGATCGCCGTAACGCAACCCGATTGATGTCTATGGGGAAAAGAAAGTTATGTTTAAACCTAACACCCTAACATAAACCCCTAGTCTAAACACCCCTAATCCGCCGTTCCCTGACATCGCAGACAGTAAAAAAAAAGATTAATCCCTAATCCCGCTTCTTCCCGACATTGTCTACGCTAAATAAAGTTATTAGTCCCTAAACCGCAGCCCCCCGACATCGCCCCGAATGTCGGCCCCCAAATCATAACTATTTAGCTCAAACTATTAACCACTAAACCGCCGGCCCCCCACATCGCAAAACACTAAATTAAACTATTAACCCCCTAAACCTAACACCCCCCTAACTAACGGCTAGATTACGAGTTTTGCGGTATGAGTGAAAAAGCAGCGTTATGGCTCTTTTTCACTACCGCTGGTATTACGAGTCTTGCAGGTATTTCTGCACCGCACACTTTTTTGCCCGTAACACAGTTTTCAAAAAGTCCTTTTTCAATGGGACTTCCATAGCGCCGGTATTACGAGTCTACCTGGGAGGCCAAAAAGTGAGCGGTACACCCTATATCCTCAAGATCTATACCGTAAACTGAAAGTCAGTAGTTATGGGTTTTACGCTACAGAGCTGTACCATAAAACTCATAACTAAAGTGCTAAAAAGTACAGTAACACCCATAAACTACCTATTAACCCCTAAACCGAGGCCCTCCCGCATCCCAAACATTATAATAAAAATATTAACCCCTAATCTGCCGCTCCGGACATCGCCGCCACTATAATAAACATATTAACCCCTAAACCACCGCACTCCCGCAACGCAAATACTAGGGGTTAATACTACACTTAGGGGATTAGGGGTTAATACTACACTTATTAACCCCTAATCTGCCGTCCCAATGTCCCCGCCACCTACATTACAGTTATTAACCCCTAATCTGCCGCCCCCAATGTCGCCACCACCTACATTACAGTTATTAACCCCTAATCTGCTGCCCTAAATGTCGCCGGGTTATTAACCCCTAAACCTAACCCTAAGTCTAACCCTAACACCCACTAACTTTAATATAATTAAAATAAATCTAATTAAAAATTCCTATCATTAACTAAATAATTCCTGTTTAAAACTAAATACTTACCTATAAAATAAACCCTAAGCTAACTACAATATAACTAATAGTTACATTGTAGCTATCTTAGGTTTTATGTTTATTTCACAGGCAAATTTGTATTTATTTTATCTAGGTAGAATAGTTACTAAATAGTTATTAACTATTTACTAACTACCTAGCTAAAATAAATACAAATTTACCTGTAAAATAAAACCTAACATGTCTTTCACTAACACCTAACATTACACTACAATTAAATAAATTACATTAATTAAATACAATTAACTAAATTACAAAAAAAACAAAAAACACTAAATTACACAAAATAAAAAATAAATTATCAGATATTGAAACTAATTACCCCTAATCTAATAGTCCTATCAAAATTAAAAATCCCCCCCAAAATAAAAAAAACCTAGCCTAAACTAAATTACCAATAGCCCTTAAAAGGGCCTTTTGCGGGGCATTGCCCCAAAGAAATCAGCTCTTTTACCTGTAAAAAAAAAATACAAACAACCTCACAACAGTAAAACCCACCACCCACACAACCAACCCCCCCAAATAAAAACCTAACTAAAAAAACCTAAGCTCCCCATTGTCCTGAAAATGGCATTTGTATGGGCATTGCCCTTAAAAGAGCATTTAGCTCTTTTTCCGCCCAAACCCTAAGCTAAAAATAAAACCCACCCAATAAACCCTTAAAAAAACCTAACACTAACCCCCGAAGATCCACTTACAGTTTTTGAAGACCGACATCCATCCTCAACGAAGCCGGGAGAAGTCTTCATCCAAGCGGCAAGAAGTCCTCAACGCAGCTGGGAGAAGTCTTCATCCAAGCGGCCGAAGTTTTCATCCAAGCCGGCAGAAGTCTTTATCCAGAGGGCATCTTCTATCTTCATCCATCCAGCGTGGAGTGGCTCAATCTTCAAGACATCCGGCACGGAGCATCCTCTTCAATCAACTCCTTGCAGAATGAAGGTTCCTTTAAATGACATCATCCAAGATGGCGTCCCCTGATCAGCCAATCGGAATTAAAGGTGAAAATATCCTATTGGCTGATGCAATCAGCCAATAGGATTGAGCTTCAATCCTATTGGCTGATCTAATCAGCCAATAGGATTGAGCTTGCATTCTATTGGCTGTTCCATTCAGCCAATAGAATGCAAGCTCAATCCTATTGGCTGATTGGATCAGCCAATCGGAATTCAAGAGATGCCATCTTGGATGACGTCATTTAAAGGATACTTCATTCTGCAAGAAGACGTTGATTGAAGATGATGCTCCGTGCCGGATGTCTTGAAGATGGAGTCGCTCCACGCCGGATGGATGAAGATAGAAGATGCCATCTGGATGAAGACTTCTGCCGGCTTGGATGAAGACTTCGGCCGCTTGTATGAAGACTTCTGCCGGCTTCGATGAGGACTTCTGCCGCTTCATTGAAGATGGATGTCGGATCATCAAAAACTGTAAGTGGATCTTCGGGGGTTAGTGTTAGGTTTTTTTTAAGGGTTTATTGGGTGGGTTTCATTTTTAGCTTAGGGTTTCGGCAGAAAAAGAGCTAAATGCCCTTTTAAGAGCAATGCACATCCAAATGCCCTTTTCAGGGCAATGGGGAGCTTAGGTTTTTAAGTTAGGGTTTTATTTGGGGGGTTTATTTTAGCTAGGTAGTTAGTAAATAGTTAATAACTATTTACTAACTATTCTACCTAGTTAAAATAAATACAAACTTGCATGTGAAATAAAAATAAAACCTAAGATAGCTACAATGTAACTATTAGTTATATTGTAGCTAGCTTTGGGTTTATTTTACAGGTAAGTATTTAGTTTTAAATAGGAATTATTTAGTTATTAATAGTAGGTTTTATTTAGATTTATTTTAATTACATTAAAGTTAGGGGGTGTTAGGGGTTAACAACTTTAGTATAGTGGCGGCGACATTGGGGGCAGCAGGTTAGGGGTTAATAAGTGTAGGTAGGTGGCAGCGAGATTGGGGACGGCAGATTAGGGGTTAATAAGTGTAGGTAGGTAGCGACGACATTGGGGCAGCAGATTAGGGGTTAATAAGTGTAGGTAGGTGGCGGCGACATTGGGGATGGCAGCTTAGGGGTTAATAAGTGTAATGTAGGTGGCGGCAACATTGGGGGCGAAAAATTAGGGTTAATAATTGTAATGTAGGTGTCAGCGATGTCGGGGGCGGCGGATTAGGGGCTAATAAGTGTAATGTAGGTGTTGGCGATGTCAGGGGCAACAGATTAGGGGTGTTTAGACTCGGGTTTATGTTAGGGTGTTTTTTATTTCCCCATAGGAATCAATGGGGCTGTGTTATGGAGCTTTACTCTGCTTTATTGCAGATGTTAGGCTTTTTTTCAGCCGGCTTTCCCTATTGATGTCTATGGGGAAATCGTGCACAAGCACGTAAAACCAGCTCACCACAGCGCTGATATTGGAGTGCGGTATGGAGCTCAATTTTGCTTTACGCTGCAATATTGCCTGCTAACGCCGGGTTTATGAAAACCTGTAATACCAGCACTGTAGGTATAAGTGAGCGGTAACAATAACTTGCAAGTTAGCACCGCGCAGCTCATAACGCAAAACTCGTATCTAGCCGTTTAAATTTAAATTACAATATAACTATCTTTAAATAAATATAAACTTACCTGTGAAATTAAAAAATAAACTATGATTAAACTATAAATAAACTAACATTGCTAATAAAATACAATAAACGAAAAATAAAAAAACCTTACATTACAAATTTAAAAAACCCTAACACTACGAGAAAAATAAAAAAAAAACTAGTAGTTTTTTTCTTAATTTGTAATTTAGGTTTTTAATTTTTTCGTAGTGTTAGGTATTTTTAATCATGTAATTTAGTTTTTTTAATGGAATGGACTTTGCGTTACAGGCTAAAATGCCTCCAGTATAGCTATAACGCCGCGACTCGTAATATGCATTACTGGCCATTCCACACGCAATGCCCAATTTTTCAGCAGTAATAGCCATACTGCAAAACTCGTAAACTAGCCGATTTTTTTTTTTAATGCTACTGATTTAGAATAGTTTTGTTTTTGGTTGTTACTTTCTGATTAAAGACTAAAATTGTTTAATATTTATTTCACTTGAGTCAGGGCTGGGTCAAGATATTGTAGTACTTGTGCTGAAGAATAAAAATCCCTCCCTCTCCATCCACTAAATCATAAACCTAGTTAGATGTCTAAAACATTAAGCAGTGTCATCATTAGTGGTGTTGTGGGGGTGCGGACCACACCCGGGTGACACCACTAGACAGGAGCTTTCATAACTTGAGTAATCCTCCTGCAATGGTGTCACCTCACCCACTGGCTCCCATGAGGTGCTGGCACTGCATCCAGGGCCGGATTATTGTTGGGGCTATAGGAGCTGCAACTCCAGTCCCATGCCCCTAAATTAGGTCCCTGAACTTGGAGGCAGTGGTAGTTTTCAGCTGTAATTTTACACCACTCTTTGCAGTATTATAATATGTGCTTGACGTAGGGCTGATTCTTCCCTGTTACTCAATACCTTAACATTGCTGTGATCCAGGTCCTGCCCTCTCCCATTAGTGTGGGCTTCTCTACAGAAAGGACGAAGAGCTGCACAGTGATGAGCTCTGGTAGGTAGGACTGGCTTTAGGCTGGCCTTGGGCTACAGGTACATTATCAACTAGATTATGAGTTGTGCGTTAAGGTAAAAAAGCAGCATTAACAGGTCCTAACGCTGCTTTTTTACGCCCGCTGCTATAGCGAGTCTTGCAGGTATAGGTGTACTGCACACTTTTTTGGCCTTAACGCAAAGCAACTTACGTAAATTTTGTAAAGGCTTTTTTCTATGGGACTTCAATAGCGCCGGTATTACAAGTCTGCCTGGGAGGCCAAAAAGTGAGCGGTACACCCTCTACCACCAAGATTCTTAACGCATTCTAAAGTCAGTAGTTATGAGTTTTACACTACAAAGCTGTAGCATAAAACTCATAACTAAAGTGCTAAAAAGTACACTAACACCCATAGACTACCTATTAACACCTAAACCGAGGCCCTCCCGCATCGCAAAAACTATAATAAAATTTGTAACCCCTAATCTGCCGCTCCGGACATCGTCGCCACTGGAATAAACATATTAACCCCTAAACCGCCGCACTCCCGCCTCACAAACACTAGTTAAATATTATTAACCCCTAATCTGCCGTCCCTAACATCGCCGCCACCTACATACATTTATTAACCCCTAATCTGCCACACCCAACGTCGCTGCCACTATATTATATTTATTATCCCCTAAATCTAAGTCTAACCCTAACACCCCCTAACTTAAATATAATTAAAATAAATATAATGAAAAATTCCTATCATTAACTAAATAATTTCTATTTACTAATAGTTACATTGTAGCTAGCTTAGGGTTTATTTTTATTTTACAGGCAAGTTTGTATTTATTTTAACTAGGTAGAATAGTTACTAAATAGTTATTAACTATTTAATAACTACCTAGCTATAATAAATACAAATTGACCTGTAAAATAAAACCTAACCTAAGTTACAATAACACCTAACACTACACTACAATTAAACAAATTCCCTACATTAAATACAATTAAATAAATTAAATAAAATTAGCTAAATTAAAAAAACAAACACTAAATAAAAAATAAATAGAAAATAAATATAGAAAATAAAAAAACAAATTACAAGATCTTTAAACTAATTACACCTAATCTAATAGCGCTATCAAAATAAAAAAAGCCCCCCCCCAAATAAATAAAAACACTAGCCTAAACTAAAAGGGCCTTTTGCGGGGCATTGCCCCAAAGAAATCAGCTCTTTTACCTGTAAAAAAAATACAAACAACCCCCCGAACAGTAAAACCCACCACCCACACAACCAACCCCCCAAATAAAAGCCTAACTAAAAAACCTAAGCTCCCCATTGCCCTGAAAAGGGCATTTGGATTAGCATTGCCCTTAAAAGGGCATTTAGCTCTATTGCTGCCCAAAGCCCTAACCTAGAAATAAAACCCACCCAATACACCCTTAAAAAATCCTAACACTAACCCCCAAAGATTCACTTACCGGGAGAAGTCTTCATCCAAGCGGCAAGATGTCCTCAACGAAGCCGGCAGAAGTGGTCCTCCAGACGGGCAGAAGTCTTCATCCAGACGGCATCTTCTATCATCATCCATCTGGCGCGGAGCAGCTCCATCTTCAAGACATCCAGTGCGGAGCATCCTCTTCCAACGATGTCTTCTTGATGAATGAAGGTACCTTTAAATGATGTCATCCAAGATGGCGTCCCTTAGATTCCGATTGGCTAATAGAATTCTATCAACCAATCGGAATTAAGGTTGAAAAAAATCCTATTTGCTGATGCAATCAGCCAATAGGATTGAACTTCAATCCTATTGGCTGTTCCAATCAGCCAATAGGATTGAGCTTGAATTCTATTGGCTAATTGAAACAGCCAATAGAATGCGAGCTCAATCCTATTGGCTGATTGGATCAGCCAATAGGATTGAAGTTCAATCCTATTGGCTGATTGCATCAGCCAATTTGATTTTTTCAACCTTAATTCTGATTGGCTGATAGAATTCTATCAGCCAAACGGAATCTAAGGGATGCCATCTTGGATGAGGTCACTTAAAGGTACCGTCATTCCAGAAGAAGACGTCGGAAGAAGAGGATGCTCCGCACCGGATGTCTTGAAGATAGAGCCCCGCTCCGCGCCGGATGGATGAAGATAGAAGATGCCGTCTGGATGAAGACTTCTGCCCGTTTGGAGGACCACTTCTGCCCATCTGGAGGACCACTTCTGCCGGCTTCCTTGAGGACATCTTGCCGCTTGGATGAAGACTTCTCCCGGTAAGTGAATCTTCGGGGGTTAGTGTTAGGATTTTTTAAGGGTGTATTGGGTGGGTTTTATTTTTAGGTTAGGGCTTTGGGCAGCAATAGAGCTAAATGTCCTTTTAAAGGCAATGCCCATCCAAATGCCATTTTCAGGGCAATGGGGAGCTTAGATTATTTAGTTAGGGTTTTATTTGGGGGGTTGGTTGTGTGGGTGGTGGGTTTTACTGTTGGGGGGGTTGTTTGTATTTTTTTTTTACAGGTAAAAGAGCTGATTTCTTTGGGGCAATGCCCCACAAAAGGCCCTTTTAAGGGCTATTGGTAGTTTATGCTAGGTTTTTTTTTTTTATTTTGCGGGGGCTTTTTTATTTTGATAGGGCTATTAAATTAGGTGTAATTAGTTTAAAGATCTTGTAATTTGTTTTTTATTTTCTGTAATTTAGAGGTTTTTTTTGTAATTTAGCTAATTTAATTTAATTTATTTAATTGTATTTAATGTAGGGGATTTATTTAATTGTAGTGTAGTGTTAGGTGTTATTGTAACATATGTTAGGTTTTATTTTACAGGTCAATTTGTATTTATTTAGCTAGGTAGCTAGTAAATAGTTAATAACTATTTAGTAACTATTCTACCTAGTTAAAATAAATACAAATTTGCCTGTAAAATAAAAATAAACCCTAAGCTAGCTACAATGTAACTATTAGTTATATTGTAGCTATCTTAGGGTTTATTTTATAGGTAAGTATTTAGTTTTAAATAGGAATAATTTAGGTAATGATAGGAATTTTATTTAGATTTATTAAATTATATTTGTTAGGGGGTGTTAGGGTTAGGGTTAGGGTTAGACTTAGATTTAGGGGTTAATACATTTAATATAGTGGCCTGCTGTATGAGTGTAGGCTTGTCATGTAAATTCAGAGTGGATCAACAAGAACTTTGTTTTTATTGTGCCAGGTCATGGTGTTTATTGAGATCAAAGAGCTTTCAGGAGATGTGGGGTCTCTGCAGCTGTTATTACCCAGCTCAGTGAGTTTTGTACATACTTGTGCTTATGATTTATGTCCCACTTCTAAAAAAGGCAACTGCAGGGTAAAAAGTGATTTTTATCTTTAGATTATGTTTTTTAAGCAATTGTGATGCTTTTTTGTTTGTGAGAGAGAGCTGTAAATGGGGACCTGAAAAAAAAAGTTGTGCAATGTATTTGCTTTGCAGATCTGGCAGTTGTTTAGGCTTTCAATGTCTCTCTGTATGTGTGTGTCTGTGTGCTTGTGTCTGTTTCTGTGTATATATGTGCCTGTGTGTGCCACTGTTTTGTGTGTGTCTATGTGTGTCAGTGTATCTGTCTCTCTGTATGTGTATATCTGTGTCCCTGTCTGTATATGTATGTGTCTGTGTCAGTGTGTCTTTCTGTGTATGTTTAATTCAATTCCGAAAATAGGCCAACTAAAATCATCAGCTTCAGGCCCATGAAGCCCTTAATCTGACATTGGCCGCATCACTACAGTGCACTGTGGCAGTCAACATCTAGATAGGGGAAACCTAGTGGAGGAGGAGGAAAAAACATCTGTCTATGCAAGTGAAATTGCATAGTATACGCAACGTGCATAGCCAGATTCTGTTTCCTTCTTCCTCACAGTGCTGAGCTGTATCCTGCCCTGTTCTATGTCCAGATGTGGGGGTGACACCATAAGCTACCGCACCAGGTGACACAAACCCTAGTGACTCCACTGACATTAAAGTTGAATAGATTGGAGATTCATATGAGAGCATGCTAAAATGCAGGAAGTACATTTTAAAAACAATACTATTCAGAAGATAAAGATCCCAACACATACAGATTGCAGTACAGCTCTATTGCTTTACATACAATTCACAGCATGGATGGACCCTTGCAGTTAACAGTCTGAAGCTGAAATAAGCAGCAAAAGCTTATTCAACATAGGAAAGAAATGTTCTGATCTCCCCATGGTCAAGTTCTTGCAAAATTAGATGAGCAGCAGTGTGCATATATGGGAGTAAAGATGAAATGCAGTAGTGCTTTTGTTCAATGAGTATGCCAGTTATTCATAGGCACTATACAGCAGTGGCTGCCCTTCACTTCTTCTGTAGTATTGTGGCTGATCACAGAGAGTAAGAATATTTTTTTCTGAATATGTCTCCGTGTGCCTCCCTTGTCAAATGTCACCAGGATCTAATGCTCCTTCCAGTTATAGATTTGGCTCTGACTTTAGTTTAATTTATCCATTTATGTAATGTACTCTCAACTAGATTAAGAGTTTTGCGTTATGACTCAAAAAGCATTGTTATGGCCCATAACAATGCTTTTTCACTAACGCCGCTATTACAAGTCTTGTCAGAATAGCTGTACCGCACACCTTTTTGGCTGTAACGCAACATCAGTACCGCACTTTAAGAAAAGTCCTTTTTCAATGTGACTTCCATAGCGCCGGTATTACGAGTTTTGCGGTGAGGCCAAAAAGTGAGCGGTACAGCCTAAAATTACAAGATCTGTACCGCCATCTAAAGTCAGTAGTTAGGAGTTTTATGTTACAAAGCTGTACCATAAAACTCATAACTAAACTGTCACAAAGTACACTAACACCCATAAACTACCTATTAACCCCTTAACCAAGGCCCTCATCGCAAACACTGAAATAAAATTATTAATCCCTAATCTGCCCTCCGCCCACACCGTCACTATAATAAACCTATTAAACCCTAAACCTAATCCTAACCCTAACAAAACCCTAACCGTAACACCCCCTAACTTAAATATAATTAAAATAAATCTACATAAAACTTACAATTATTACATAAATAATTCCTTTTTAAAACTAAATTCATACTTACCTGTAAAATAAAACCTAAGCTAGCTACAATATAACTAATAGTTACATTGTAGCTAGCTTAAGTTTTATTTTTATTTCACAGGTAAGTTTGTATTTATTTTAACTAGGTAGACTAGTTATTAAATATTTATTAACTAGCTACCTAGTTAAAATAAATACAAACTTCCCTGTGAAATAAAACCTAACTTGCCTCACACCAAAACCTAACATTACAATAAAATGAATGTAATAAAATTAATCTAATACAATTTTCTAAATTACAAAAAAATAAATAAACACTAAATAACACAAAATAAAAAACGAAATTATCAAAAATAAAAATGAATTACTCCTAATCTAATAGCCCTATCAAAAAAAAAAAAAAAAAAAACCTACCCTATACTAAACTGCCAATGGCCCTTAAAAGGGCCTTTTGCGGGGCATTGCTCTAAAGAAATCAGCTCTTTTACCTCTAAAAAAAAAATACAAACACCCCCCAACAGTAAAACTCACCACCCACCCAACCAAACCCCCCAAATAAAATAAATAAACCTAAGCTAACCATTGCCCTAAAAAAGACATTTGGGTGGGCATTGCCCTGAAAAGGGCATTTAGCTCTTTTACATTGCCCAAAACCTAATCTATAAATAAAACCCACCCAATAAAACCTTAACATAAAAAACCTAACACTAACCCCCGACAATCCACTTACAGTTTTCGAAGACCGGACATCCATTCTCATCCAAGAGGCAGAAGTCCTCATCAAAGCCGGCAGAAGTCTTCATCCAAGCAGGCCGAAGTCCTCATCAAAGCCGGCAGAAGTCTTCATCCAAGCGGGCAGAAGTCTTCATCCAGACGGCATCTTCTATCTTCATCCATCAGGCGCGGAGCGGGTCCATCTTCAAGACATCTAGTGCGGCGCATCCTCTTCTTCAATGTAGAATGACGTTTCCTTTTAAGATACGTCATCCAAGATGGCGTCCCTTACATTCCGATTGGCTAATAGAATTCTATCAGCCAATAGGAATTAAAGGGGAAAAAATCATATTGACTGTTCCAATCAGCCAATAGGATTGAGCTTTCATCCTATTGGCTGATCCAAAAAATCCTATTGGCTGTTCCAATCAGCCAATAGGATTGAGCTTTCATCCTATTGGCTGATCCAATCAGCCAATAGAATGCAAGATCAATCCTATTAGCTGATTGGATCCTATATCAGCCAATCGGAATGTAAGGGACGCCATATTGGATGACGTACCTTAAAGGGAAACTTCATTCTACATTGACCATCGGAAGAAGAGAATGCTCCGAGCCGGATGTCTTGAAGATGGACCCACTCCGCTCTGGATGGATGAAGATAGAAGATGCCGCCTGGATGAAGACTTTTACCATTTTCGATGGGGACTTCGCCCCTCTTGGATGAAGACTTCGGCCGCCTGGATGAGGATGGATGTTCGGTCTTCGAAAACTGTAAGTATATTGTCGGGGGTTAGTGTTAGTTTTTTTTTAAGGGTTTATTGGGTGGGTTTTATTTTTAGCTTAGGGTTTGGGCAGTAAAAGAGATAAATGCCCTTTTAAGGGCAATGCTCATCCAAATGCCCTTCTCTGGGCAATAGTTAGCTTAGGTTTATTTAGATAGGTTTGTATTTGGGGGGTTTGGTTGTGTGGGTGGTGGGTTTTACTGTTCAAGGGTTGTTTGTATTTTTTTTTACAGGTAAAAGAGCTGATTTCTTTGGGGCAATGCCCAGCAAAAGGCCTTTTTAAGGACCATTGGCAGTTTAGTGTAGGCTATGGGGTTTTTTTATTTTGGGGGGCTTTTTTATTTTGAAAGGGCTATTAGATTAGGAGTAATTCGTTTTTATTTTTGATAATTTCCTTTTTTATTTTGTGCAATTTAGTGTTTATTTTTTTTTATAATTTAGATAATTGTATTTGATTAATTTAATTTATTTCATTTTATTGTAATGTTAGGTTTTAGTGTAAGGCAGGTTAGGTTTTATTTTACAGGTATGTCTGCATTTATTTTAACTAGGTAGCTAGAAAATAATTAATAACTATTTACTAACTAGTCTACCTTGTTAAAATAAATACAAACTTAGCTGTGAAATAAAAATAAAACCTAAGATAGCTGCAATGTAACTATTAGTTATATTGTTGCTAGCTTAGGTTTTTTACAGGTAAGCATGTATTTAGTTTTAAATAGGAATTATTTAGGTAATAATTGTAAGTTTTATTTAGATTTATTTTAATTATATTTAAGTTAGGGGGTGTTGGGGTTAGGGTTACGTTAGGGTTATGCTTAGGGTTAGGGTTACGGTTAGGTTTAGGGGTTAATATATTTATTAGGTGTTAGTGATGTTGGAGGCCAGAGGTTTAGGGGTTAATAACTTTAGTATAGTGTCGTCGACATTTGGGGCAGCATATTAGGGGTTAATAACTGTAATGTAGATGGCGGCGATGTTAAGGGTGGCAGATTAGGGGTTAATAAGTGTATTTAGGTGGCGGCGATGTTAGGGGCAGCAAATTAGAGGTTAATAACTGTAATGTAGGTTGCGGCGATGTTGGGAGTGGCAGATTAGGGGTTAATAAGTGTATTTAGGTGGTGGCGATGTTAGGGGAAGCAGATTAGGGGTTGATAACTGTAATGTAGGTTGCAGCGATGTCGGGGTGGCAGATTAGGGGTGTTTAGATGTGGTTTTTATGTTAGGGTGTTATGTTTAAACATAACTATTTCTTTCCCCATAGACATCAATTGGGCTGTGTTACGGAGCACATTAAAGCAGCGCTTGAATTTGGGTGAAGCATGGAGCCCGCGCAAGTCTGCTTTTATCAAACCTGTAATAGCAGCGCTATTAAAGGTGAGCGATGAAAATAACGTACACGAAATTAGCGAGCAGCCATAACGCCATAACTTGTCATCTAGCTGTCTGTTCTTTAAGTTATGATACAAGTTTTTTCCGTGAATTCAAAATAATTAATTTTCTAACCTTCATTCTTAAAAGGAGTAAAGGTTAAATTAGCAAAAATGACTTATAGTCTAATGTTTTTTTAAAATAAATTACAAGTTATTAACTAAAATTTATTAAACTTTAGGATATTGTTGAGATATCATAACAAGCACTTAAAAGACTTCAGGAAATGTTCTTAAATGTTAAAGATAATTTTGTCTTGGTCACAGATAGACTGCAATGACATCAAGAGATCTACATATCTTTTTAAATAGGATAATGCAGTGTCATAAGCCATTTTCAAATTCAGAGGCATTATTTTTTATCAAAGCCATTCCATTTAAATAACTAATTCAAGACCTTTTAAAACACATTTTCTTAATTTGCACTGCATATCTTGGCTAACACAATCAGATCCTGATTTTAAAACAGGAACACATCACATTTCAAAGTCATAAAATATGCTTTGACTTAAAATATATGCATCATAATATGTGTTTTTACTTATTATTTAAGTGGTTGAGTGTTATGAAAATGTAATAAAAAAATAAGCACAAAATGAATTGGCTTTGATTTGTTGTTTTACTATAGATCTATGAAAACTTGCAGAAACGAAGGTAACATGCAGGTGTTTACCCAAACAGGAAACAGGATATTTCAAACAGCCATGCTCCTAATTAATTTGAATGCCATCAATAAGAAAATTTAAAAAAGAAGCTTGATTGAAATATACAAAAAAAAAAGTTTTGCACAGCAAAGTGTAAAATACAGTAATGGAGCCTGTGATTTGGTACATTAGATCTCAATATGTTATTTAGTAATAATTATGTACCACAATTTTTAAAATAGCATGCAATGTTAAAAAAAAATATTCATACATATAATATGTTCACATATCTGTAAAATTTACTAACCAGCTAACCAGAAGTTTGATTTTTTCAGAAACCATGTTTAGTTCTTACCCCTGATGATCAAAAGTTCCACAAGGAGATGAGATATTCAAAAGGCTGGCAGTACTGTTTAAAGGCAGCATCGCAGAAAGGCATCTTACCATACGTTTCAGTGGGTGACGAAGCTGCACTGGTACTGCCGATATATTAAAAGCAGCATTGACACTTACATTAAAGTTGTAATGTAAATGATGCTTCAAACGGTATTGTACGACAATATAATTAAATGTGTCAGCAGACACTAAATTCCTGTTCTTACAATACAATAGTGAAGTAAACAAATCAATAGTACCCCCATATATAAGCTAGGGGATTGTGGGAAAATATATGTATATACATTGCTTAATGTATATGTATTATTTAGTATAATGTTAGAATGTGTATGTAAACTGTATGTAAACTGTAAACGTGATTGTAAATGTGATTGCGATTGCGTGTTCTCAATATTCATATTTACATTATATTGAGAATGGTTATTTGCAATCACAATATTGATATTTCACAAAATTGCAATCACATTTTTGCGCTTTCAAATTTTACAATATTTCAGTCGATAATTTGTAATATTCAAATTTCATAATATTCCAATCATACTGTAGCAAATTCTATAAAATGTATATCTATATTTACATCTATAGATATCAATATATATTAAAGTTAATTTAGAAAACGTTTTAAACAGTGAGATCACTACAGTATAAGCAAAACATGATCACGCAATTGTGATCGCAATATTATGAAATATGAATATTACAAATGCGATCACAATTTTATTAAATCTGAAAACGCAAGACATCTTAATTCAAATGTTACATTTGATATTATGTGGTTTTCATAAACCAAACTCTGTATCTCCTTGGTTGGGTTAGCGCAAGAGTATGAGTGATAGGTTTTTTTTGCATTATTCGTGCTCCATTGAAGTCTATGGGAGAAGAAGTTAACGCGGCCACACTCATTTTTTAGCGCACGCTGGGTTTACGTTCGCATGCAAACTTTTTACTTTCAACTTGTAATACGAGCACAGACAGAAACGTGCAAAAGTAGTTTAAGCTCAAGTTGTAGCGTTAAATTGTGCTCCACTCGTAATCTAGCATCTATTCAATACTGCCAACCCATGTATATTTGCTAAAGTTAAACGTATGCGATGCTATTATAACTTTTGTTGTACTTTTTATACACTTTAGTTTACATATGGCAAATAAATATGAAAAACTGATATTATAACATTCTTTAGAGCAATAGAATCTTTTGTTAAAAAACAAAACAAAAAAAGTGGAAGACTGGTTTGAAGAAGATGAAGAAAGCTGACATTTACTTTCAGGGTAATGATTTGATTATAGTTTAATGACCAATTATAGTACAACCAACCATTGATACTTGCAAATTAGTTGACTTGCTTACATGATAAAATCACAAACAGCTAATACAATTTGATATATGACATAAAGAATAAAAAAATGTCAAAACAGCAGATGGATTATTTGAAACATCTATTAAATAAATGCCATATACAATCAATTTCTAATACTGAAAGTAAATAGATCAAAGGAAAGAATACGAGTGTGCAAATAATATCTGGGAAGTATAGAAGCATTTCCTAGACAATATCATTCATAAAAGAAACTAAATTAAAATCATTTCAAGGGTGCTGGGAAAACATCTGATATTTCCAATGGTTATTGGATAAAGTGACTATAAAGAAAAATAGCTTGCTTTTATTTTAAAGCTGCAATGTTCAAATAAAGGAGAAAATACAACATTAAAATAATGGTAAATAATTCTGATCTGAAATCAGGCAAATTAATCTACATAGTTATACTGCCTAAAACACTGTATTGTCCTTATTGATAAATGTTATATAAATTTAAAGCTAGATTACAAGTGAGGTGCAAGCGATTTTGTGAGGGCTTTCACGATCGTTTGTGCTCCATTTTAATGGCGCTCATATTACAAGTTTATGCTGGAATCCTTACTGCAATCTCAAAACTGTGGTTAACTGTTTTGCAAAACATAAAAGTTCCAGAAAACACATAAAAAAAACATTACAAAATACAGTTATACTCATAATACTACTGTCTAATAAAAATGATTAAAAAAAAAAAATATTGCCGCTCCTATGTATTTGAGATAATTGACAAACATGAGGAGGCACATAGAGACGGGCAGTCCATTGCTAATGCTTTTGGGAGCTTTTAGGAATCCTAATGATGTCGTGAACATAACATTTTCGGTTCGCAAACGACAAACGCGAACTTCCGCAAATGTTCGCGAACGGGCGAACCGGGCGAACCGCCATAGACTTCAATAGGCAGGCAAATTTTAAAACCCACAGGGACTCTTTCTGGCCACAGTAGTGATGGAAAAGTTGTTTCAAGGGGACTAACACCTGGACTGTGGCATGCCGGAGGGGGATCCATGGCAAAACTCCCATGGAAAATTACATAGTTGATGCAGAGTCTGGTATTAATTCATAAAGGGCATAAATCACCTAACATTCCTAAATTGTTTGGAATAACGTGCTTTAAAACATCAGGTATGATGTTGTATCGATCAGGTAGTGTAAGGGTTACGCACGCTTCACAGTGATAGACCAAACTCCTGCAGCGGGTACAACATCTAAATAGTTTCTAAATTTTGTCCTGAGTTTAGAAATACCCAGTGTTAACATGTTCTTTGCTTTTTTTGCAAGTTATAGGGAAATAAATACAAGAAGCACTTTGCTATTTCAAAACCACTTTTTTTCAAAATGTGCGCTAATTGGAACCCTGATATCTGTCAGGAATATCTGAATATCCCTTGACATGTATATATATTTTTTTAAGAAGACATCCCAAAGTATTGATCTAGGCTCATTTTTGTATATTTCATGCCACCATTTCACCGCCAAATGCGATCAAATAAAAAAAATTGTTCACTTTTTCACAAACTTTAGGTTTCTCACAGAAATTATTTACAAACAACTTATGCAATTATGGCATAAATGGTTGTAAATGCTTCTCTGGGATCCCCTTTGTTCAGAAATAGCAGACTTATATGGCTTTGGCGTTGCTTTTTGGTAATTAGAAGGCTGCTAAATGCCACTGCGCACCACACGTGTTTTATGCCCAGCAGTGAAGGTGCTAATTAGGGAGCATGTAGGGAGCTTGTATAGTTAATTTTAGCTTAAGTGTAGTGTAGTAGACAACCCAAAGTATTGATCTAGGCCCATTTTGGTATATTTAATGCCACCATTTCACCGCCAAATGATATCGAATTTAAAAAAAGCTTAAATTTTTCGCAATTTTAGGTTTCTCACTGAAATTATTTACAAACAGCTTGTGCAATTATCTCACAAATGGTTGTAAATGCTTCTCTGGGATCCCCTTTGTTCAGAAATAGCAGACATATATGACTTTGGCGTTGCTATCTGGTAATTAGAATGCCGCTAAATGCTGCTGCGCTTCACATGTGTATTATGGCTAGCAGTGAAGGGGTTAATTAGGTAGTTTGCAGGGTTAATTTTAGCTTTAGTGTAGAGATCAGCCTCCCACCTGACACATCAGACCCCCTGATCCCTCCCAAACAGCTCCCTTCCCTCCCCCACCCCACAATTGTCCCTGCCATCTGCCATTTAATTTTTATTAGCATATTTACATATGCTGTGGTGTAGCATCCCCCCTTAGCCCCCAACCTCCCTGATCCCCCCAAAACAGCTCTCTAACCCTCCCCATCTGCCTTATTGGCGGCCATCTTGTCTACTGGCAGCTGTCTGCCAGTACCCAGTTTGCAAAAAAAAGTAGTTTTTTCTGTTTTTATTTTTTTTTTCTGTAGTGTAGCTTCCCCCCCCACAGACCAACCCCGACCACCTGCCACACCAGATATGAGTGGTGGCACTGGGCAAGTGGGCACAGTATACGCTGTGAGCCTGACACACACGCTGGCAGGCAGGCAACTGCAATTAGATTACACAGGAAAAAAAAAAGCAGACTGATGTTCTAGCCCTAAAAAGGGCTTTTGGGGTGCTGTCCTTACAGCAGAGATCAGATGAGTCCTTCAGGACTGTAGTGGACACTGAATACACTAGCCTAGCTATCGATTTCCCTATTAAATCAGTAGCAGCTACACTGTCCCGCCTCTCACTAAGAATGCAGCTTCTGAAAGAATCTAAAATGGATGCTGTCCAGGAGGTGGGAGGGTCTGGGAGGGAGGGTCTGCTGCTGATTGGCTGGAATTTGTCTGCTGACTGTGAGGTACAGGGTCAAAGTTTACTCAATGATGACGAATAGGGGGCAGACCGAACATCGCATATATTCGCCAGCCGCAGTGAACGGGAACAAGCTATGTTCGCCGGGAACTATTCGCCGGCGAACTATTCGCAACATCACTAATGAATCCCTTTACAATATTCACTCGGTATGTGGAGAGCAGGGAGAGTATCGAAATAGGCAGATTCCTGAGCAAGAAATAATAGATTAATTGGAGGGAATAGATTTGCCGCGACTATCAGAAGAGGAGGCAGATCAATTGGACGCTCCTTTTACATCTGAGGAGATTCTGGTGGCTATTAAGAGCCTTCCGGTTGGCAAAAGTCCGGGTCCAGATGGAATCGGGACTTGCTACTATAAAATATTTGCGGATATTCTGGTGCCTCGTTTGCTCCATTTGTTTAATCGACTCTCGGGTGATCCGGTTCTGCCGCGCTCTATGTTGGAAGCTTTTATATCAGTTATTCCTAAGCCTGATAAACCGGAGACTCAGCCAGGTAGCTATAGACCAATCTCTTTTCTTAACTCTAATGTTAAGATCCTGGCAAAGGTCATAGCAAACCGCCTTAGAAAATACCTACCTCAGTTAATATCTATGGACCAGGAAGGTTTCATTCCCGCTAGAGAGGCACGAGACAACACCCTTAGAGTCCTCCAGCTGATTTCTGCCGCACATGCCGACTCCGCGCCGCTGATACTTGTATTGATGGGTGCGGAGAAGGCTTTTGACCGGGTTACTTGGTCTTTTATGCGCCACACTGTGACGAAAGTGGGACTTGGCCCACGTTTTGTAAATTGGGTGTTCTCTTTGTACTCTAAACTGAGTGTGCGTGTAAGGGTGAACGGTATGCTCTCCACGCCCTTCTCGATTTCCAACGGGACGAGGCATGGGTGCCCGCTTTCACCCCTGCTATTTGCTCTTGTTATGGAAGTTTTGGCGAGTAAGATACGAGCCAACTCTGGTATTCGTGGACTGCGGGTTGGGGAAACAGAGCATAAATTAATAATGTACGTGGACGACGTACTGATGACCCTAGCAGACAATGGTGCCTCCTTGCAGGCATCTTTGGCAGAATTTGAAGTATATGGTTGAGTATCAGATTTCTTACTCAATCCCTCTAAGTCGGAGATTTTGAATATCTCAATGCGACAAGAAACTTTTGAAAACCAGAACCATGGATGCCCACTGAAAATTGCTATGAAGCATTTGAGATATCTTGGCATTTCGCTTGCTCCTTCACTAAAGGAGATAGTGAACATAAACTATAAATGCATCAGAGATGACATTGCAAAGGACCTGGCATCGTGGAAAAATAAAACCATCTCTTGGATGGGGAGAATACATGTGGCAAAAATGAATGTGCTACTTAGGGTGCTGTACATTATGCAGACGATCCCTCTTGCATCAGCTGGGCACTTGATTCACCAATTCCAAATGGCAATTGAATCTTATATTTGGAATGACTTGAAACCAAGGATAAGTAAAAAAAACAATGTATCTTCCCAGAGGTGGAGGAGGAGCGGGAGTCCCTTTGTTCGGTGAATACCACAAAGCGATGATCCTCCAGCGAATAGTTGAATGGTGTCAGGGATCAGCTGACAAGGCTTGGATAGGACTTGACAGAGAGATTCTCCAAAGAGGCAATGTAGGCTCATTGGCATGGATAAGTTCTGGGCAACGTCCAGATTGCATCTCACATTATCCTCTACTCGAGGATGTATTCCATGGATGGGACAAGCTTATTAAAACAAAAAGCTATATCTCTTCAGCTGTTTCACCAGTTACTCCTGTATGCGAAAACCCCGATAATGGAATAGCAAGCAAAATGCATTCCCTGGGATCCTCCTATTCACTCTCCGAGGTAGCCATATCAAATGTAATCGACCAGAGTCGACTTAAACCACAGGCAGATCTGGCTGCTTGGAATCATGATATGTTTTCCTCATGGTTCAGAGTAGCACAATTAGGGCATTTCTTTAATAACACTCAAGATAGAGAATTATTGATCAGACGGAAAACGCCATTTGAGGAACTTTGTACCTCAACAATTATTCTGCGCCACCTAATCTCCTTACTATATAGAATGCTAAAGGAGGGTGACGGAGAGGTTATGCCTTCTTATGTCGTTGTCTGGCACAAAGAACTGGGCTCTGAATTTGACACACAAGCCTGGAGGTCAATATTTAGTAAAGCCAAAAAAGCGTTGGTTTCGGTAAGACTTCAAGAAAAAGGGTGCTGAAGGTTATGGTAGTGGTTGGTTGGTCATGGTCTAGTTCAGGGTGTGTGTTGGATGAGATATTCCCCTCCCCCCTTTTTTTCCCCCTTCCCTCTTCTTTCGCTTACTCCCTCTCTTTCCCTTTCCTTCTTTCCTCCTTCTTTGGAGTGCTCTAATAATACATATGAGTGAACATATTGTCCGCTCATGTTGCAAAATTATGCCTTGAATAAATGCTTGGTTTCAATTGTCTTAACTACAGATGTAAAATATACTAAGCAAAAATTTGATTTGCAATGATGGACAAACATGTTATAACTCCAATCACTTGATCGCCTTTAACAGTGTTACAACAGAGAATATATGTGACTACAATGTAAGAAGCAACAATGTTATTGTACTTTGTTAATGCTGCAATATAGCAATTGTTCATTGAATAAAGCTTGTTTTAAAAAAATTTAAAAAAATATTGCACACAAAAATTATAAGGGCTCAAAGATATGAGATGTTGGGTGCTAGAAAAAAAAGCGATTCAACATTGAAATACAAACACATATATATGTCTAATGATGTTTATTTATGTGTGTATAAATATATATATATATATATATATCTATATGTGTACATATGTATTAATGTTTTTATATGTGTATATATGTCATGTATATACACATATAAAAACATTAATATAAACTGTATGTACAAATTTATAAACATATATATAGACATATACTATATAAGTGCTTTTTTTATTTTTTTAAATGGATGGAAAATTTGCCCAGCTATATAAGGAGTGTTGCTAGAACAGATTAGTAATTCTAACCGTTCTAAAAAATTACTGACTCATGTATAAAACAGATGTGTTATTTAGATATCATAATATGTGGTGCAGACACATTAAGTAATTTTCAAATAATGGAAAAGAGAGATTCAGTTAAATATAATAAAGTCACTATAAAGACTAGGAATTCAGCACTCTTTTAAAAATAATTACAGAATTGCAACACTCTCAAATTTTTATCAAAGTTAGGTTTATTTTCACACTGTGTCGAGCGCAGGCCAGTCAAACTGATAGAATCCAGTTACAGTGGGTAAAGTAAATGTTGTGGTTAAAAGTACAAAGAGAACCAAACCAAAATATATTCACATATATTTAAAAATGGTAGGACCGGTCCCTGTGATACATGTAGTTTGTATGAACTTAGTAAAAGTGATACTTGCTGCAGTGTGGAAACTGGTTAGTGTAGGACCAGTCTAATATGGGACACCTTGTAAGTGGTGACTGGCTTAGCAGAATATGATCATATTGTGTGACTAAGATCCCATTTTATTTAAAGTCATTTTTTACAGCAAAATATTTTTTGCAGCATAAATTTAAGTCAATATTGTTGCGATATTTTAATCCCAATTTTATTTGAACTATGTAAGTATATTTAGCAGATAGAAGTATATATTTTTTTTGCAGCTCAAATATAAGCCAATATTATTGCGAGATGTTTATCCCAATCTTATTAGAAGCTATGTAAGTATATTTGGCAGACAGAAGCATATACAAATATGCCATGAAATAGTGGACTTAAGTGGTTAGATGTGCACCATTACATTTTGTTGTTTTGTGGTTTCACTTTGCAACTCATTCCTCAGAGCCTCTAAACCAAAGTCGTAAGGTATCAAGGAGTACAATGACACCACATCAATAGTAAGCAAACCACTATCATTGTTCCAGATGATGTTATCAAGTAATTTCAAAACATGGGAAGCATCCCTTAAATAGCTGTGCTGTTTGATCACCAAGGGTTTGAGCACAGCATCAAGCCACTGATAAGAAGCTCCAAAAGGGAGTCTTTCCCACTTACTATGGGTCTACCATATATATTCTCTAGGGACCTATGGACCTTTGGGAGATGGTGGAATATTGGTACTCTAGGAAAATCAGGATTTAAAAATTCCAAAGTATTGTGGTCTAAAAAGCCTCCTTCTCCGCCGTCATCCAAAAGGTCCACAAGTTCCCTCTGAAAAAGTTTGGTTGGATTGTTAGTTAGTACCTCATAGGCCTTTGGGTCATTGAGTTGATGCTGCGCTTCATTAATATAGTCAATTTTATTGAGAATCACTACTGTGACTCCTGACTATGTCAGGGTTTTTCTGCAATTGAGTGAGTGCTGCTCTTTATTGGTACATATACATAAATATTTACTTATATTATGGAAGTGCACTCTCATGAACACTTGGGTTTCTACAATGTGAATACGTGGTTGCGTACGCATTGCGCTGCACCTGTAATACCAGCGCGCATTGTTATTACTGAGTGGAGCACAAATATGGAATTTGGGTAAGGGCAATATTGCGCTTCTCTCGTAATCTGGCCCATAATATGTGAATAATAGATTATAGGCTGTGATTGAAATTTAAAGCTAATCATTTCAGTATACTTCACTTTGATTTCATACCCTCTGTCAAAAATAACAATCTACTACTATATATAAATTTTTTATACCAAATTATACAAAAGTTCTGTTCTTGAATATGGAAAAAATGTAGTTGTGTAATTCTCATTACTGCTTTAAAAATGAGAGAATATAAACTTTGCACAGTCGACAGAAGAAAATTAGTAGAAAAATCTCTATATTTAGTTGATGAATATAAAAGTCATATAAAAAAACTCCCCAAATTCATAATGGACAAGATTACAAGAGGAGCACTATTTAACGCTCCCTCTCGAGCGTTAACTGCACTAGAAGTAAGCTTCATATTATGAGTTGAAAGTAAACTATTTTAGCTTGCAAGCTAACCTGACAAATGCAAAAAGCTGAAGTTAGAATATCTCATGCTCGTTCACGTATTCCCCCTTGGAAGTCAACGGAGCAAAAAAGCACCCTACTCAAGCGCAAACCCGATCGCATATTCTCATTTTTTCTAACCTCGACATGAAAATTTGAATATTTCACATTCCAATGTTTTTCACATAGAATAATATGTTCTATTTATTAATAAATAAATATTTCTACATATATCTGATGGTATTTTGGTACAATATATATCTATATCTATCTATCTATCTATCTATCTATCTATATATATATATATAAAATTATATATAGGTATAGATATGTACAGATATATAGAGGAAAATTATTTATAAATACATAGAACATGTTCTGCTATGTGCAGAACACTGGAACGTGAGATATTTGCAGTAAGTACACAGTATAACACTATTAAATTTGAATATTGCATAGATTTGCCTTTACATGTTTTCAGCTACTTAACTGGAAATTGCTCCAATGCACTTCTATATATGTCTATATATGTGTACAAATGTATTTATGTGTGTGTATATGTCTGTAAATACATATATACACATATAAATACATTAATGCACCGGAACACACACATACACACATATATATGTATTTACATACATATACATCTTTAGACATGTGTGTATATATATATATATGTATTATCTCTATGTTAAAGCCCCTTAGCCTGCCTTTTTTTTCTTACACCTGAGATCTCATATCTTTGAGCCCTTATAACTTTTTGTGCAATATTTTTTTTTTAAAATCATTTTTAATAGATGGTGTTATTATGAGTGTAAGTGTAATGTATTTTTAATGTGTTTTGGGACACTTCTTTGTTTCGTGAAGCAGTTATCCAGAGCGGTGAGGACGCGGTAATCATTCTAACGTAAATCACGTTTGCGCTCAAGTGATAGTGTTTACTTTCAACTCCTAATACCAGCGGTAAACAAGATGAGCGCAAACACCGGCTAAAAATCCCTTATCGCCCATGCGGAAAAGTTAGCGCTCCACTCAGAATCTGACCCAATATGTATATAATAGATCATAGGCTGAGAGTTAATAATTTCTATCTCTGGTAGCTGAGAACTATGAACACTGCACAGTCAAAAGAAGATACTCAAAACTATTAAATTATCAAAAACTCCTAGCCTAAATATTTATAGTTGATGTGAATATCTTAAGCATTAATTTACAGACATGCACAATCTCCTGAATCTCAGAAAACATTTTACCAACACTAAGCAATTTTTGTTTTTTCTCCAATTTATAGAACAAACTAATATTTGATTATCATTTCTACATTATCTGTTAAAAAAAATAACCATTGAAAATAAAGTAGCACACTTCCTATTAGATCATTCTCATTTATAGATTTTTTTTTAAGAATGGCTTTAACCCCTTCGAAAAGTACCTGAGAATTTTTAGCAAATTTGCTATCACTCTGTTTACACAGAAATAGAGCATTTGGGCTCCGTGTATGATCAGGCAGGTAGACGAGGTTTGCTGCCATGAACCTCGTCTGCCCAGCTTCACAGCAAATGGGCAACAATACGCTGCCTGAATTTAACATTGCACAAGCCGTTGCTTGTGCAATGCCACACCCTGCTTGCAATCATTTTTTACTATTTTAAGGTCTTAAACTGAAGCTATGTTTAAAAGTATGCAATGAGGCAAATCTCCTTTGGTATAGCAGAGATGCCCAAATTCTCAAAACAACCCAAGGTATCAGACAACCCAAGGTATCAGAGGCGTAACTAGAAACTTCAGGGCCCTGGTGCTATAATTTCTGAGCCTACCTATGTATGCTTTCTACAAAGAATACCAAGAGAACAAAACTAATTAGATAACAGAAGTAAATTAGAAAGTTGTTTAAAATTGTATGCTCTCTCTCTGAATCATGAAGAAAATAGGATTAATGTTCTCTGAGCCATGCTGTAGGATGCCACACACTTGAGGCTAGCAATTAGATAAAGTGACCTCTTCTAACAGCTGCTCGGGCCTCTCGATGACTGCTGCTGCCTCCACAGTTATCTCAAACTAATAGATGTAGCATAGAGCAAGGTTTGGCAAATTTGGCTACAGAGCAAGGCAAATTTAAAAGCCAGTGGAAAAAATGAAGGAGCAAGTAATTTTTGGGCAGCCATGTGATTGTATCTATCTCTTTCCCTCAACATACATATTCAGAAAAGGACCAGCACTCTCGGTATTTGATACAATATCTTATTATTCAACATTAGATATATCTTAAACCTACACAGATTTCAGAGATAGATAACTTAATTTTGACAAGGTATGAAAGCAACACATTTGCAAACACATTTTGTATATCTTCTGTAATATGTCACCCATTTTCCACTTCCCCAATTATCACATTTACTATCCCCATTAGTTCTGGGAGGAATAGGATCCATGAGCCTTGACAGCAACAACAAAAGAAAATGATACTAACAATTGCTGCCAAATTATCTTTGACAGTACTTTTTAATGGTGAAATTCACCTCTTTAAAAGAGAAATATTAGTACATCTGTCTATGGTTAAGGAGTGGTGGGGCTTCTTTAAAATATCTGATCTCACTGAAATAGGATTAATTGTGTGAGGTATTTGCCATTGCTATAACAACCATTTGGTAGCTTGAGAGACATATGCTTATGTATCTGCCATTGCCACGGCGATGAGTTGCTAACCATCTGGGCCTTGCAGCCCTCACTGGAAAGATGAGCCTTTCCTTTTTTACAACAAAGATCACATGCCTATTGTTTGCCCTTTTTTGCAAATGTGGAGTTGTTAGAATCATCTTCTGGACAGTTGATTTCTATCAACACTCCCCTATCACTTAATAAGCCATTAGAACCCTACTTTTTAATATATTCACCAACAAATCAGAGGGGACTCTTATTCTAGAATGGGGTCTCATGTTCTTTTTTTTTTTTAGTTATGGAGGGAGATAGTAACTAATAGTGAAGGTGATCATTGTGGGTGTCCACGGGAATAATTAGAATTATAGTGTAATAAAATGTATAGAATGAATTTGAATAAAGGATATAAAAGGATAACATTTTACTTAATTTCCTTAAACAAAAGAAAAGTACCTCAATTTACATGTTTTTTTTTATATAAAGTGGTGGAATTAATAAAAACCTGATGAAGGTCAAATTAAAACCATTTCCTTATTTAAGTTTAGATAAATGAATGTGAATTAAAATAACATCTAATTAAAAAGGGTTGTGCCTGAGAAAAATATTTTGCAATATCAAAGCTGCATCAATGACTGGGAGAATTACTTTATGCTTTGAATGTCTCTTTTGAAAGGCTTTTTCATATGCATGATGCCTGTAAATCCAATTTCATGACTGCAATTATCAAATATACAGTATATTGAAAATGCTTTATTGCAAAACTTTGGAAAATGTCAAAATGGCTTTATGAGAAACGTACTGTGAATAAAAAAAGGAAAACATAAAAAAGTCAAACTAGGGTCCTTAGACCTCAATTAGACTTTAAATAAGTAATCATCGTAGCTTAGTTAAAGTAGAAAATTGTCAAGCTATGAAAGTACTTCATCTGTCCTTTAGAAATAAATTAACATCATATTGTTACTGAATATGACATTAATGATAATCTGCATTTCAAATAAATTAAAGGATTACATGCAATCTACCACACGTAGAAAAGCTAAAACTGTGGTCTCTTATGTTTGTCTAAGACTTTTGTAAAGTTTTTTTGTTATTTGCCCTGCTGTTAAAAATAATTTACTCATTAAAACAGAAATGAAGAAAAGGATATATTAAGTAACTTAAAGGAGAAAAACAAAACTGATTACACATGTATAACAAAATATAAGTATGGTCCAGACATCTACTTATGTCTATAAAAAAAGAACCCAATCTGTACAAAAGACATAAGCACATACCTTTCAGTTACTATGAACGTGTCTGCAATACTGCATTACTATCTGAAAGTATTTCAATTCTGAATAGAGCATGTTTTGCATTAGACTTACATGAGCAAAATGCCTCTATGAAAAGCTATTATTATTTAATTTAGAACATTGAATGTGCATGGCATGCAGAACATATTTAGGTATGCTCGGTGCGCCATTATTCAAAATGAAGGGGCCGATTTATCAAGTGTCGGGTGGACATGATCTGCTGTATCAGATCATGGCCGCCCGTCATCGATAAATTCCGACAGCATACCAACCGACCACGTTATTAGGTACACCTGTTCAATTGCTTGTTAACACAAATTGGTAATCATCCAATTACATGACAGCAACTTAATGCATTTAGGCATCTAGACGTGGTGAAGTCGACTTACTGAAGTTCAAACTCAGCATCAGAATGGAGATGAAAGGGGATTTAAGTGATTTTGAATGTGGCATGGTTATTTGTGCCAGATGGGCTGGTCTGAGTATTTAAAAAAACTGCTGATCTACTGGGATTTTCACGCACAACCATCTCTAGGGTTTAAAGAAAATAGTCAGAAAAAGAGAAAATATCCAGCAAACGACCGTTGTGTGGACGAAAAAAACCTTGTTGATGTCAAAAGATCAGAGGAGAATGGGCAGACTGGTTCAAGATATTAGAAAGGCAACAGTAACCCAAATAACAACTCGTTAGCCAAGGTATGCAGAATACCATCTCTGAACTCACAACACTTTGAACCTTGAAGCAGATGGGCAGCAGCAGCTGAAGAACTCCTGTCAGCTAAGAACAGGAAACTGAGACTACAATTTGCACAGGTTCACCAAAATTGAACAATAGAAGATTGGAAAAACGTTGCCTGGTCTGATAAGTCTCAATTTCAGCTGCAACATTCAGATGGTAGGGTCAGAATTTGGTGTAAACAACATGAAAGCATGGATCCATCCGGCCTTGTATCAACGGTTCAGGCTGATGGTGGTGATGTAATGGTGTGGGGGATATTTTGTTGGCACACTTTTGGCCCCTTAGTACCAATTGAGTATCGTTTAAATGCCACGACCTACCTGAGTATTGTTGCTGACTATGTCCACCCCTTTATGACTACAGTGTACCCATCTTCTGATGGCTACTTCCAGCAGGATAATGCACCATGTCACAAAGCTCAAATAATCTCAAACTGGTTTCTTGAACATGACAATGAGTTCAATGGCCTCCACAGTCATCAGATCTCAATCCAATAGAGCACCTTTGGGATTTGGTGGAATGGAAAATTTGCATCATGGATATGCAGCTGACAAATCTGCAGCAACTGCTTGATGCTATCATGTCAATATGAACCAAAATGTCTGAGGAATGTTTCCAACACCTTGTTGAATCTATGCCACAAAGGCAGTTCTGAAGGCAAAATGGGGTCCAACCCGGTACTAGCAAGGTGTACCTAATAAAGTGGCCGGTGAGTGTATATATATATGTATATGTCTAAATATGTATACATATGCATTTATGTGTTTATATGTGTATATATGTCTGTAAATATATAAATATAAATATATATATATATATATATATTATACACATATAAATAGATATGTGCACACACTTATTTTTATCAGACAATGTTAATATGAGTGTAACTGTACTGTTAAATGTATTTTTGATGTGTTTTGTGCAACTTTTTTATCTTGCTTAATAGTTAACCAGAGCTCTAAAGTCGCGCGCGGTAAATTCTGTTGTGTTCAAGCGAACACATTTACTTTTAACTTGTAACACGCAAGCATTTCCGTTGCATGCAAAAAGCTGATAAATACCCTATATCGCTCGCAAGCTTAGCATGCCACTCATAATAATCTATCCCCAAATAAATCAATCCAAAATATGTGGAACATCCACTTTGAAAAAAAACAAACTGTAATTTTATCTCAATATGAAGAAAAAAGAATATAAAGCTCAACTTTCTTAAAAGATCTCACTTAATGTTGGAAGCCTTAATAAATTAAAGCCATTATTTGGAATAATGGTGTTAAAAGCTTTTATAGGTAAATGCGTTCTTTATAAAATATTTTTAAGAAAAAGGTATACTATTGATATAATTATTTAACTTTTAACCAAATTATATATTTTAGATGAAAAATAGACAATGAATAGCCAGTATTTTGTACTGTAGTGAACGAATGGCAGCATTCCTTTCCAGCAAAATTCAATATTGAGACATTGCTTACAGTTGCAGATCCAGGGGGGCAACGGGGCAATTGCCCCTCCCAACAGCCCTCTCAAGTTTCCCACCTATCCGGGCACCAAACTGTGTTCTTCTTAAACAGAACCGCACATGTAAACTAGTTTACCTGGTCCCCGCACTCAGGGACATTTTTATGGGCGGGCAAACCGAGCTACCCTTCTCTCCTCGCACTCAACACTTCCTGCTCAGCAACAAGTTACTTGTTCGCAGCAACATTGAGCTGCTACTACAAAAAAGGCTCCTTCATTTTTTTAAACCCCATGACGGCTAGAATGTGCTTCTATGTGAGAGATGTTGTAGCACTTATTTGCAGCCATGGGGTTAACAGCTTTAGGCATACTGTATATCTAAGCCGGAGGTCACGTGGGAGGGGCTGCTCCAGGTGAGCTGCAGAACCCAGCATCAGCAATTTTTATTCTAATCAAGCAATCACATATATGGCGCAGCAGACAAGTTACGCGCGTATATCTTACACATCGGCCGCAGTTTTTACTCCTATAAACTAACATAGAACTGGCGTTGCCAGTCGATATCACATATTCAGTGCAAGGAATTACGCACCCAGAATGGAGATATTTTACTCCATTTTCACCTTGCCACACATAGTTAGTACCGTAACTCCCTTGAAGCCTTAACAAACACCTAACGCATGCGCAATATCAACCCCTAAACCGCCAACCCCCCAGAATGCAAAGTACCTAATTAACTTATTAACCCCTAATCAACCAACCTCCCACAACACAAAGTACCTAATTAACCTATTAACCCCTAATCCGCCAACCCACCACAAAGCAAACACTTAATCTATTAACCCCTAAACCGCCAACCCCCCCAACAATGCAAAGTATTAACCTCATAACTAAGCCCCCTAGCATAAAACCCTCTAACTTAACCCCAATTAAAATACACCTGCTTAAAATAAAAAACCTCTAACTACATTAGAAATGAATAAAGTATTATTTAATAAAAAAATAATAAAAAAAATAAAAACCTAAATTACAAAAAAAAAAAAAACTAACATTACCCAAAATAAAAAGCTATGGTTTCAAAAAATTAAAAACCTAACATTACACAAAATAACAAACAAATTAATTCCAAATAAAAAAAGTTATTCCTAATCTAATACCCCCTTTAAAGGGACAGTCAACACCAGAATTGTTGTTGTTTAAAAAGATAGATAATCCCTTAATTACCAATTCCTCAGTTTGGCATAACCAACACAGTTATAATTATACATGCTTTCACCTCTGTAATTACCTTGTATCTAAGCCTCAGCAGACTGCCCCCTTATTTCAGTTCTTTTGACAGACTTGCAGTTTAGCCAATCAGAGCTGTCTCCATGGTAAATTAATGTGCATGAGCTCAATGTTATCAATATGAAACACATGAACTAATGCCCTCTAGTGGTGAAAAACTATCAAAATGCATTTAAATTAAAGGCGGCCTTCAAGGTCTAAGAAATTAGCATATGAACCTCCTAGGTTTAGCTTTCAAATAAGAATACCAAGAGATCAAAGCAAAATTGGTGATAAAAGTAAATTGGAAAGTTGTTTCAAATTACATGCCCTATCTGAATCATACATGTTTTTTTGGACTTGCAGTTTAGCCAATCAGAGCTGTCTCCATGGTTAATTCACGTGCATGAGCTCAATGTTATCTATAGGAAACACATGAACTAATGCCCTCTAGTGGTGAAAAACTATCAAAATGCATTTAGATTAAAGGCGGCCTTCAAGGTCTAAGAAATTAGCATATGAACCTCCTAGCTTTAGCTTTCAAATAAGAATACCAAGAGAACAAAGCAAAATTGGTGATAAAAGTAAATTGGAAAGTTGTTTCAAATGACATGCCCTATCTGAATCATAAAAGTTTTTTATGGACTTGACTGATTATAAAAAATCTAAAACCTAACATTACAGAAAATAACAAATGATATTATTCAAAATAAAAATAGTTATTCCTTATCTAATACCCCCTTAAAAAAACACCCATAAATAAAAAAAAAATAATCTATAAATAAATTACCAATAGGCCTTAAAAGGGCCTTTTGTAGGGCATCGCCCTAAGTTTAACAGCTCTTTTGCCAAAAAAATACAAAGTACCCACTAACATTACAACCCCTAACCCCCAAAATAAAAAAAAAACTATTATCTATTTTGTATCATATGATTAGCACATATATTTTGCTTCAGCACAGCAATTATCACTTTTAGGAGTATACACACGTATTATACTTCTATTTAGAGAGGCGCACCTATTATACTCTACTGTCAGGAGTTGTGTTTAGTTTTTTTGTTTTTTAAAGTGGATTTATATGAAAACACAGTAGAGTGCCGTTATTTTGATGGGATATATAAATATATATATATATATATATATATATACACCCTGTTCCAAATTATTATGCAAATTCTATTTCAGTGTCACAAAGATTAAATATTTTTTTTTCAGTTTAAATTCATGGATGGCTTTGTGTCTCAGGGCTCTTTTGATCACTGAAAACAATCTCGGACACCTGTGATAATTAGATTGCCAGGTGAGCCCAATTAAAGGAAAAACTACTAAAGGAGGGTGTTCCACATAATTAAGCAGAGCACCATTTTCAAGCAATATGGGGAATAAAAATGATCTCTCTGCTGCCAAAAAGAGTGAAATAGTTCAATGCCTTGGACGAGGTATGAAAACATTAGATATTTCATGAAAACTTAAGCGTAATCATCGCACTATTAAGAGATTTGTGGCTGATTCAGAGCACAGACGGGTTTGTTCAGATAAAGGCACATTGAGGAGGAATTCTGCCAGATCCATGCATCGGATCAAGAGAGCAGCTGCTAAAATACCATTACATAGCAGCAAACAAATATTTGAAGCTGCTGGTGCCTCTGGAGTCCCACGGACATCAAGGTGTAGAGTCCTCCAGAGTCTTGCAACTGTGCATAAACCTTCCATTCGGCCACCACTAACCAATGCTCACAAGCTGAAACAGCTGCATTGGGCAGAAAAATACATGAAGACTAATTTTCAAACAGTCCTGTTCACTGATGAGTGCCGTGCAACCCTGGATGGTCCAGATGGATGGAGTAGTGGATGGTTGGTGGATGGCCACCCTGTTCCAACAAGGCTGCGACGTCAGCAAGACGGTGGTGGAGTCATGTTTTGGGCCGGAATCATGGGAAGAGAGCTAGTCGGCCCCTTTAGGGTCCCAGAAGGTGTAAAGATGACCTCTGCAAAGTATGTGGAGTTCCTGACTGACCACTTCGTTCCCTGGTACAGAAGGAAGAACTATGCGTAATAAAATCATCTTCATGCATGACAATGCACCATCTCATGCTGCAAAGAATACCTCTGCATCAATGGCTGCCATGGGGATAAAAGGAGAGAAAGTCATGGTGTGGCCTCCATCCTCCCCTGACCTCAATCCTATTGAGAACCTTTGGGGCATCCTCAAGCAAAAGATCTATGAGGGTGGGAGGCAGTTTACATCCAAACAGCAGCTCTGGGAGGCTATTCTGACATCTTGCAAACAAATTCAAGCAGAAACTTTCCAAAAACGCACAAGTTCAATGGATGCAAGACTTGTGAAGCTGCTATCAAATAAGGGGTCCTATGTTAAAATGTGACATGACCTGTTAAAATGTTTAAAAAGTTAAAATGTTGTTCAAAGTTTGATTGAAATAGCTTTTGATTTCAGTAAATATGCTGCAAACACAACAAATGACAATTTTCAGTTCTTTACAACCTATAAAGTGTTTTGAAACTTACTGTGCGTAATAATTTGGAACAGTGCATTGTAAGTTTTTTATTTTGAAAAAAAAATACTGTTATCATTAGGAGGTTTGTTCAATAAAATTTGAAGTTGATAACATGAAAATTATGCTGACTGTTGTTTACATCAATTATTTAGGTAAATGAGAAAGATATCATTGGCATAATAATTTGGAACAGGGTGTATATATACCAAATATAGAGAGTTTATTTTGCCTTATTCTCTTGGTATGTTTAAAGGGACAGTCAATTTACTTTTATCACCAATTTCGCTTTGTTCTCTTGGTATTCTTAGTTGAAAGCTAAACCTAGGAGGTTCATATGCTAATTTCTTAGACCTTGAAGGCCGCCTCTAATCTAAATTCATTTTTATAGTTTTTCACCCCTAGAGGGCATTAGTTCACGTGTTTTATATAGATAACATTGAGCTCATGCACATGAATTTACCATAAAGACAGCTCTGATTGGCTAAAATGCAAGTCTGTCAAAAGAACTGAAATAAGGGGGCAGTCTGCTGAGGCTTAGATACAAGGTAATTACAGAGGTAAAACGTGTATAATTATAACTGTGTTGGTTATGCAAAACTGGGGAATTGGTAATTAAGGGATTATCTATCTTTTAAAACAACAAAAATTCTGGTGTTGACTTTCCCTTTAATTAAAAGAATACCTAGAGAGGCTCAGGAGCAATATAAATAATACATTAGTGGGAGCTAGCTGCTGATTGGTGGCTGCACATATATGCCTCTTGTCTTTGGTCACCTTATGTGTTTAGCTAACTCCCAGTAGTGCTTTTCTGATCCTTCAATAAAGAATACTAACCGCTAGATTTAGAGTTCTGCGTTAGCCGTCAAAACCAGCGTTAGGGGCTCCTAACGCTGGTTTTGGCCGCCCGCTGGTATTTAGAGTCAGTCAGGAAAGGGTCTAACGCTCACTTTGCAGCCGCGACTTTTCCATACCGCAGATCCCCTTACGTCAATTGCGTATCCTATCTTTTCAATGGGATCATTCTAACGCCGGTATTTAGAGTCTTGGCTGAAGTGAGCGTTAGAAATCTAACGACAAAACTCCAGCCGCAGCAAAAAGCCAGGAGTTAAGAGCTTTCTGGGCTAACGCCGGTTCATAAAGCTTTTAACTACTGTGCTCTAAAGTACACTAACACCCATAAAATACCTATGTACCCCTAAACCGAGGCCCCCCACATCGCCGCCACTCTATTAAATTTTTTTAACCAATAATCTGCCGACCACAAACCGCCGCCACCTACGTTATCCCTATGTACCCCAAATCTGCTGCCCCTAACACCGCCGACCCCTATATTATATTTATTAACCCCTAATCTGCCGCCCCCAACGTCGCCGCCACCTACCTACAGTTATTAACCCCTAATCTGACGACCGGATCTCATCGCTACTATAATAAAGTTATTAACCCCTAATCCGCCTCACTCCCGCCTCGCAAACCCTATAATAAATAGTATTAACCCCTAATCTGCCCTCCCTAACATCACCGACACCTAACTTCAAGTATTAACCCCCAATCTGCGACCGGACCTCACCGCTACTCTAATAAATTTATTAACCCCTAAAGATAAGTCTAACCCTAACACTAACACCCCCCTAAGTTAAATATAATTTTTATCTAACAAAATAAATTAACTCTTATTAAATAAATTATTCCTATTTAAAGCTAAATACTTACCTGTAAAATAAACCCTAATATAGCTACAATATAAATTATAATTATATTGTAGCTATTTTAGGATTAATATTTATTTTACAGGCAACTTTGTATTTATTTTAACCAGGTACAATAGTTATTAAATAGTTAATAACTATTTAATAGCTACCTAGTTAAAATAATTACAAAATTACAGTAAAATAAATCCTAACCTAAGTTACAATTAAACCTAACACTACACTATCAATAAATTAATTAAATAAACTACCTACAATTATCTACAATTAAATCAACTAAACTAAATTACAAAAAAAAACAAACACTAAATTACAAAAAAAAAACCCACTAAATTACAAAAAAATAAAAAAAAGATTGCAAGAATTTTAAACTAATTACACCTATTCTAAGCCCCCTAAAAAAATAACAAAGCCCCCCCCCCAAAAAAAAATGCCCTACCCTATTCTAAAATAAAAAGTTTACAGCTCTTTTACCTTACCAGCCCTTAAAAGGGCCTTTGCGGGGCATGCCCCAAAGAAAACAGCTCTTTTGCCTGTAAAAAAACATACAATACCCCCCCCAACATTATAACCCACCACCCACATACCCCTAATCTAACCCAAAACCCCCTTAAAAAACCTAACACTAAGCCCCTGAAGATCTCCCTACCTTATCTTCACCACGCCGGGTATCACCAATCCGTCCAGAAGAGGCTCCGACGTCTCCATCCTATCCGGCAAGAAGAGGTCCAGGAGAGGCTCCAAAGTCTTCATCCCATCCGGCAAGAAGAGGACATATGGACCGGCAAACATCTTCATCCAAGCGGCATCTTCTATCTTCATCCATCCGACGAGGAGCGGCTCCATCTTCAAGACCTCTGGCGCGGAACATCCTCTTCTCCCGACGACTAGACGACAAATGAAGGTTCCTTTAAGGGACGTCATCCAAGATGGCGTCCCTCGTATTCCGATTGGCTGATAGGATTCTATCAGCCAATCGGAATTAAGGTAGGAAAAATCTGATTGGCTGATTGAATCAGCCAATCAGATTCAAGTTCAATTGGATTGGCTGATCCAATCAGCCAATCAGATTGAGCTCGCATTCTATTGGCTGTTCCGATCAGCCAATACTGATATACTGTTTTATATATCCTGTGTTTGGAGCAGAGGCTGAAACCAAAAATACAGTTAAAAATTGCATTTAAAATACAATAGTGGGCAGTAAAAATACAAGGTATATATGTTGCTCTTTTGTGGGTATTGTTACATTGCAGTCAGCTTTTTAATTAGGTTTTTAAGGAATACAAAACAAGGTGTAACTTTTGTTTGAGTAACAAAAAGTTAAAATTTGTATTTTTTAGAGAAATCTTTGCTAGGAGCAACTTGTTTTTTTTTTTTATATATTCTGTGTTTGAAGTAGATACTGGAACCAAGCTACAGTTGAAATTAGCATTTCAAAAAGTTCTATAGAAACTACTTGAAACTACCTTAAACCAAAGGTTTTAAGCTTCAATACAGTTAAAAATAACATTTATTTGCTTTGCTTAATATATAAGTTTAGATTAATCTGACCCCCCCTCTTCTAAACAATCAGAATTTAAAATATTATTATAGTTTTTCCTCAATTTAATACTTTATGCTTCCATTACTTTAGCTAATTGTTTTGGGAAAATATCAGTAAAAGGCTTCCTTGCTTTACTTTGTTCACTTATTTATTTTCCCACTGTTGTCTCCTTCAATTATTTAGTTTAGTATTATTTATGGTTTAAACACCTTTTAAAAGAGAACTATATTTTTAAAAAAAAAAGAAATTTCTCTTTTCGGGTGTTACCTGCGATCTGCTAAAAATGCCTGTGAAAAGCTTTATTTCACAAGAGGTTTGTAACTACTTTATAAACTATATCCATAAATATAATGGTCCATTCCTCATCCCAGAAGCTAAGAACCCCAACTGTGAAAGTTTCTTAGAGATACTAACACAGGTAGTATCTATTAAAAAAAATAATAATAATAAAAGAAAATGTATGATAGCACAGGCAGTGATTTCAACAATAAGGGGACTAACAAACATTATTGGAGACTTGACAGAGCAAAATAAATATCTTATAAAACACAGTCTGAAAGAGATTGTATTAAGCTTTCTGCTTTAACTAACACCATACAGATTGGTAAATTACAATGTCAATTAAAATTAACAAAACACAGCAGAAACAAATACTCAGATAAAATTACTGAGATACAGATGAAAATTGAACAAGAAGAAAAAATAATAAGTGATATTTCTGGGAACAATGCAGATTGTGATAACTTACTGTCACAAAGTAGACAGCCAAAACAAGTGATACAACAAGATAATTTGCCACTGGGTCCCACTAAAAACCAAAGTTCTGTTCCAATTGCCCCAGTCATAATATCTGAGCATTTTAACACCATGAAAGTTCCTACAGGTTTTTCAAGTCAGACTAGGCCAATGACTGTAGCAGATAAAGATATTTTTAAGAAATGGTGGGGCACAATCCCCACAAACTGCTTTAATAACTTTTCACATTGGTTTCACAAGGGGTCTGAAAAAGCCATAAAAATATGTATGAGCATGCAGGAATGGACAGATTTGCTTCTAGATGCCATGGGCCCCTATGCCAACAGGTTATTAGGATTCATCTCAAGCATATTTGATCAGGCTGGGAGAATAGTTAAAACAATTTTCAATTTTACTAGTCTAAAAAAAGAGATTAGTGAAATTACCATGAGACCTCTATATGGGCCATTTGAAGTAGCAAAAGTAGTTTTATTCTGGTGTGTACTGCCCCAGCCACAGACCCAAATGGTCTGGGGGTCACCAACTCACATACAGAGGGTACTTGAAGCTCTTCCTAGAAAGTGTCAGGAGTTTGTAAAGCTGTATGATCCAAACTCCACAAACTTAGAAATGGTGTTCACTAGAGCTGATAAGTGGTGAAATTATCACCCATACACCATTAAGTCAATTTCTGCAGTGAATCAATCAATGAAGAACAATCTGAATATTCACAGGCAGGAATCAGAGAGGGGTAACTGAAGGAATGTTTGGGAATATCAGCATAGTAGAGGATCAAATACAGGAAAATGGACAGACAGGAATTTAAATGGCAATATTAACAGAGGAGAAAATAAATATAAAAATTGGAGGCTGAGGTCAAATGAGATAAGCAATAAGGCCAACTTAAGTTATTGAGAACTCAAACAACAAAAAAGGAGAATGAGAGATGAAATTGGGTTTCTAAAGAAACAGCTGACAGAGCTGGAGTGCTCAAATTAAATTATTATTTTTTGTTTATAAGCATAATTGTTTGCAGTGCATTTGTATCATGAAATGTGTACTTTAAGTGCTTTTATTATTAGGTTTTAAATATGCCAATATTTAGAATGCATATGGCTAGATTATGAGTTTTGTGGTATAAGTGAAAAAGCAGCGTTATGGCTCTTTTTTCACTACCGCTGGTATTACGAGTCTTTCAGGTATATCTGTCCCGCACACTTTTTTGGCCGGAACGCAACGTAACTACCGCAGCTTTTAAAAAGTCCTTTTTCAATGGAACTTCCACAGCACCGGTATTACGAATTTGCCTGTCCGGCCAAAAAGGGAGCGGTACAGCCAATACCGTCAAGATCCGTACCGTAAACTTAAAGTCAGTAGTTATGGATTTTATGTTACAAAGCCGTAACATAAAAGTCATAACTAAAGTGCTAAAAAGTACACTAACACCCATAAACTACCTATTAACCCCTAAACCGAGGCTCTCCCGCATTGCAGACACTAAAATAAAATTATTAACCCCTAATCTGCCACTCCAGACATCGCCGCCACAAAAATTATAATAACATATTAACCCCTAAACCGGCGCACTCCCGCATCGTAAACACTAGTTAAATATTATTAACCCCTAATCTACTGTCCATAACATCACCGCAACCTACATTACTGTTATAAACCTCTAATCTGCTGTCCCTAACATCGCCGCCACTATACTAAAGATATTTACCACTAATCCTAACCCTAAGTCTAACCCTAACACCCACTAACTTTATTAAAATTACAATAAATCTAAATAAAAATTACTATCATTAACTAACTAATTCCTATTTAAAACGAAATACCTGTAAAATAAAACCTAAGCTAGCTACTATGTAACTAATAGTTACATTGTAGCTAGCTTAGGTTTTATTTTTATTTCACAGGTAAGTTTGTATTTATTTTAACTAGGTAGACTAGTTAGTAAATAGTTATTAACTATTTACTAACTACTTAGCTAAAATAAATACAAATTTACCTGTAAAATAAAACCTAACCTGAGTTACACTAACACCTAACCTTACACTACAATTAAATAAATTACATGAATTAAATACAATTAACTAAATTACAAACAACCCCCACTAAATTACACTAAATAAAAAAGAAATTATCAAATATTAAAACTAATTACACCTAATCTAATAGCCCCCCAAAATAAAAAAACCCTAGCCTACTATAAACTACCAATGGCCCTTAAAAGGGCCTTTTGTGGGGCATTTCCCCAAAGAAATCAGCTCTTTTACCTGTTAAAAAAATAATACAATCAACCCCCCAACAGTAAAACCCACAACCCACACAGCCAAACCCCCCAAATAAAATCCTATTTAAAAAAACCTAAGCTCTCAATTGCCCTGAAAAGGGCATTTGTATGGGCATTGCCCTTAAAAGGGCATTTAGCTCTTTTTCTGCCCAAACCCTAAGCTAAAAATAAAACCCACCCAATAAACCCTTAAAAAAAACCTAACAGCTGTCTGACCTTCTTAGTACACTACTGGAGGAACGGATAACATTAACTATGTCCTAGGGACTCCTTAATATGCCACTCCCAAAATACCACCATCATATTAATACTTTCATTAGAATACTCTGCACAATCACAAGAATATGCATAGCTAAGTATTGGAGGGAGAGGGCACCACTATGGCAGGAAATCCTAAATAGAATTAGTTTGACACATAAACTCCATGAAACCGCAGCTTTCATCCTGGGAAACGTAGATGCTTACCACAAAACATGGTTTTACTGGTTAATGCAATCGAATTGACACAATGACTTCCTTGAGGCCCTAAACTACAATGGTAGACAGACTACTAACACGCATCCAAAATGTTGAAATAGGACAGGGTTTCTCATAGATGCTTTACCCCCTATATGGAATATAGTTCTTAAGGTACCAAACGGTAATGACACATACATATGCTTATCACTTGACCACTTGTTGTTTTGTTTTTGTTTTTTGTTGTTTTTTGTTCTTCTTTGTTTGTTTCTTAAAAAAGGAAGGGAAAGATAATTTTTATTCTTTTCCCTATGAAAATTAATATGCAAAGAATCTATGTTAGCAGTCACGTTGTAGGGTGTAACAGATGGAGACTGATTTCCGATACTTGTATTAAAATTCCTTGATGAGATATTATATAACACTGGATGGACACTGGGGACTATAATCTCAAACTACAGTCAATGGTAAAAGTTGACGCAGAAAAAAGGAAGAAGTACAATTGCTATTTTGATGTAACACCTACTGATTATGTGATGTACCGATATATGACTGTTTATTAATTTGTGATGGAATGTATTTTGCATAGTGACAATAAAAATATTTTAACATAAAAAAAACCTAACACTAACCCCTGAAGATCCACTTACAGTTTTTGAAGACCGGACACCCATCCTCAACGAACCCGGGAGAAGTCTTCATCCAAGCGGCAAGAAGTGGTCCTCCAGATGGGCAGAAGTCTTCATCCAGACGGCATCTTCTATCTTCATCCTTCTGATGCGGAGCGGCTCCATCTTTGAGACATCCGGCACGGAGCATCCTCTTCTTTCCACGGCTCTTCAAGAATGTATTCTCCTTTAAATGACATCATCCAAGATGGTGTCCCTTGAAAGGTTCCCTGTTCCTGCTGGAAAGATGGCTTATGTTGGGACACACTGGAGAATGTGACTAAGTAGTATACTCCTTGGATAAAATTATAAGATTATCTTAGCAGTGTTGTACAAATTGGGGTTGGTAGAGTTGCCCTGTATTAATTATTTGGACTGTTTTGTTGTAAAATAGATGTGTATATATACCTGTAAATATTTCTCTTATTATTAACATATATTGATTTCTAATAAACTCTTTGGAAAAAATGGAGACGTTTTAATTAATAACCACACTTAATCTACACCTTTGTGCTTCAGAACATGGATAGCACATGTTGATTATTTGTATAAATGAAGACAACAATCATCAAGCGATACACACATGATAACTATTAAATGTTCCGTGTACTATGCTTTTTTCCGGCTTTACAAAATACAGACAATCACATTTAATTATTAATCATCGATAATTATATATTTTATTTCAATTGCATGCTCCATCAAATTTATGAAATTCCTAACTTTGGTTCAGTATCTCTTTAATGCAACATTGATGTGTGTCCTTGAGCACCAGTAACACATATTATAATATTTGATTTTAATGTGTACACAACATATGATGTTTTACAGATATGGATGTTAAATGTGCGATGGAGGAGAATGTGGCTCCCTTGGAGTCTGATGGTATGTCAAATATATATAAAAACATGTAGATAACGTGTATTGTTTCAAAATCATACTATTGAATAAAACTAAAGTCTACAGCTTGGTTCATTTAAAATATATTATTCCATTAATTTTCAAATACACTTCTGGCCCCCTTTCTATATCATGCAGCATGAACATAGAAATTATGGATTTATTTGCTTATTTATGTATAAATTGTCATGAATGACATCATGATGTCACATGAATATTACATCCAAACACCCAATAATCATCTTAAGATATGTACAGACAGTCATTGCTATTCATCTGAGTGCCTAGATGCAGACCATCTCATTATGTCATCATTGTTCTGAGCTTATCAGCCACTTCTAAGTATACATAAAACATAATCATGCTGAAATTCATTGATTTAGTTTCAAGATGTATGATATGTAAAGGGATTTGAAAATGATTTATGTGTAGACTGTCCATTTCACTCAGACAAACATTAATATTCCTCTAACCTAAAACTTTAAATTCTGAATGTGTCTATTAATATTGGGATGACATACATTTAATCCTAATGTAAAAGATATATTTACAAAACATACTTTGTAAAAGTGATGTCAGATAGATACCATTCTATTCTTAATATTTAATATGAACGGTAATATCTACCGTGTATATATTCTGAATAGTAATTGATTGAACCATCAAGCTTAACATAATTATATTTAAGATTACAAAGGCAATCATCTTAATCTATATGGTAATCAGTGATTACCTTGTTTCAAAAGCTATGTGGAGTGGCCATTTATATTTGATCATATTACACACTCCCATATTATCCAATATGAAATATCATATTGTAAAATCATAAAGATTAGCACATAATGTTGACTTTTGAAAAATGTGATTTTTAATGTATTGATCAAACGTTCCATGAAAAATACTAGCGAGCAATCAGAGTTTCAAGGATCAATTAAATATTATTATAAATTAGACTTGCTTCAAATCAATCAATACCTTTAAACATAGTCATTATTGTGACTTTGTATAAATATTTAAAGAGAAAATGAATACAGATTTAAAATGATGGTGAATATTAATTTATTTCAAAATAATAATATATTTTCATATAATATATGTATTTTAAAATTGTATTATATATTTCAGATGGACCTCCCACTTTTGGGCATTACCACCCCCCTCACCGCTCTTCCTGTCCTGCCCCTTCCCAAAACCAACCCTCTGACCCCCCACCGCTCTCCCCGTCTTGCCGTCCTGCCCCACCTGCACAGGCACCAACTGCCCACGCCCCACCCTCCCCACCTGTGCAGGCCCCACCGGAGCAGGACCAACATGCCCCACATCGCCACATCCCTCCCCACCAACACGTTTTCCCTGATCCCCACCTTCCTTGGCCTGGGTTTCGTGTTCTCCTTCCCAGTCACCGATGTAAGTATCATTACTAATCAACATTAGAACATACATTTTTAAAGGGACATTATACTGATCTAATTATACATAAAGAGTTTTTGAATAGGAAAGTTTATTTATAAATATTTTCTTTATTTTATGAATGTAAATGTTTCAGATTTACATTTAATGAAATTATCATCCTTATTTTTTTTATCTAAATGATATTGCCTAGATGTTGAATATAAATTATGTATATATGCCAATATTTTGTATTTGTTATCACCGCCCTTTTCCCAGTGTGTCATAAACCAAAGAAATATGTTTTGACGATAGGGTTTTTATTTTATTTAATATCTTAATGGATTATCTATGAAGAACATATTTAATGTGTAATTCTTCTTCTCTATAGCATATTTTATTATAATCCTGATTTGTATTTTAATTAGTACAATGTCTCTTTGCTATATTTTTATTATGTTCTGTAATTAATAATAATTTTTATATTTATTTTTGTTTAGGTTGTGAGCATGGTTGACGCTAGAGGCTCTAGTGCGTTTGGAGTGAACCATGCTGAGTTCACATCAGTTGCTGGGAAGGATGAATGACTCCATGGTTCTGCAGCTGCAGCTTAATCCCCTCATATTGACATGGCTCATCCATATGGATGCAAGGCATCAAGTCGCAACGTAACTACCGCAGCTTTTAAAAAGTCCTTTTTCAATGGAACTTCCACAGCACCGGTATTACGAATTTGCCTGTCCGGCCAAAAAGGGAGCGGTACAGCCAATACCGTCAAGATCCGTACCGTAAACTTAAAGTCAGTAGTTATGGATTTTATGTTACAAAGCCGTAACATAAAAGTCATAACTAAAGTGCTAAAAAGTACACTAACACCCATAAACTACCTATTAACCCCTAAACCGAGGCTCTCCCGCATTGCAGACACTAAAATAAAATTATTAACCCCTAATCTGCCACTCCAGACATCGCCGCCACAAAAATTATAATAACATATTAACCCCTAAACCGGCGCACTCCCGCATCGTAAACACTAGTTAAATATTATTAACCCCTAATCTGCTGTCCATAACATCACCGCAACCTACATTACTGTTATAAACCTCTAATCTGCTGTCCCTAACATCGCCGCCACTATACTAAAGATATTTACCACTAATCCTAACCCTAAGTCTAACCCTAACACCCACTAACTTTATTAAAATTACAATAAATCTAAATAAAAATTACTATCATTAACTAACTAATTCCTATTTAAAACGAAATACCTGTAAAATAAAACCTAAGCTAGCTACTATGTAACTAATAGTTACATTGTAGCTAGCTTAGGTTTTATTTTTATTTCACAGGTAAGTTTGTATTTATTTTAACTAGGTAGACTAGTTAGTAAATAGTTATTAACTATTTACTAACTACTTAGCTAAAATAAATACAAATTTACCTGTAAAATAAAACCTAACCTGAGTTACACTAACACCTAACCTTACACTACAATTAAATAAATTACATGAATTAAATACAATTAACTAAATTACAAACAACCCCCACTAAATTACACTAAATAAAAAATAAATTATCAAATATTAAAACTAATTACACCTAATCTAATAGCCCCCCAAAATAAAAAAACCCTAGCCTACTATAAACTACCAATGGCCCTTAAAAGGGCCTTTTGTGGGGCATTTCCCCAAAGAAATCAGCTCTTTTACCTGTTAAAAAAATAATACAATCAACCCCCCAACAGTAAAACCCACAACCCACACAGCCAAACCCCCCAAATAAAATCCTATTTAAAAAAACCTAAGCTCTCAATTGCCCTGAAAAGGGCATTTGTATGGGCATTGCCCTTAAAAGGGCATTTAGCTCTTTTTCTGCCCAAACCCTAAGCTAAAAATAAAACCCACCCAATAAACCCTTAAAAAAAACCTAACAGCTGTCTGACCTTCTTAGTACACTACTGGAGGAACGGATAACATTAACTATGTCCTAGGGACTCCTTAATATGCCACTCCCAAAATACCACCATCATATTAATACTTTCATTAGAATACTCTGCACAATCACAAGAATATGCATAGCTAAGTATTGGAGGGAGAGGGCACCACTATGGCAGGAAATCCTAAATAGAATTAGTTTGACACATAAACTCCATGAAACCGCAGCTTTCATCCTGGGAAACGTAGATGCTTACCACAAAACATGGTTTTACTGGTTAATGCAATCGAATTGACACAATGACTTCCTTGAGGCCCTAAACTACAATGGTAGACAGACTACTAACACGCATCCAAAATGTTGAAATAGGACAGGGTTTCTCATAGATGCTTTACCCCCTATATGGAATATAGTTCTTAAGGTACCAAACGGTAATGACACATACATATGCTTATCACTTGACCACTTGTTGTTTTGTTTTTGTTTTTTGTTGTTTTTTGTTCTTCTTTGTTTGTTTCTTAAAAAAGGAAGGGAAAGATAATTTTTATTCTTTTCCCTATGAAAATTAATATGCAAAGAATCTATGTTAGCAGTCACGTTGTAGGGTGTAACAGATGGAGACTGATTTCCGATACTTGTATTAAAATTCCTTGATGAGATATTATATAACACTGGATGGACACTGGGGACTATAATCTCAAACTACAGTCAATGGTAAAAGTTGACGCAGAAAAAAGGAAGAAGTACAATTGCTATTTTGATGTAACACCTACTGATTATGTGATGTACCGATATATGACTGTTTATTAATTTGTGATGGAATGTATTTTGCATAGTGACAATAAAAATATTTTAACATAAAAAAAACCTAACACTAACCCCTGAAGATCCACTTACAGTTTTTGAAGACCGGACACCCATCCTCAACGAACCCGGGAGAAGTCTTCATCCAAGCGGCAAGAAGTGGTCCTCCAGATGGGCAGAAGTCTTCATCCAGACGGCATCTTCTATCTTCATCCTTCTGATGCGGAGCGGCTCCATCTTTGAGACATCCGGCACGGAGCATCCTCTTCTTTCCACGGCTCTTCAAGAATGTATTCTCCTTTAAATGACATCATCCAAGATGGTGTCCCTTGAAAGGTTCCCTGTTCCTGCTGGAAAGATGGCTTATGTTGGGACACACTGGAGAATGTGACTAAGTAGTATACTCCTTGGATAAAATTATAAGATTATCTTAGCAGTGTTGTACAAATTGGGGTTGGTAGAGTTGCCCTGTATTAATTATTTGGACTGTTTTGTTGTAAAATAGATGTGTATATATACCTGTAAATATTTCTCTTATTATTAACATATATTGATTTCTAATAAACTCTTTGGAAAAAATGGAGACGTTTTAATTAATAACCACACTTAATCTACACCTTTGTGCTTCAGAACATGGATAGCACATGTTGATTATTTGTATAAATGAAGACAACAATCATCAAGCGATACACACATGATAACTATTAAATGTTCCGTGTACTATGCTTTTTTCCGGCTTTACAAAATACAGACAATCACATTTAATTATTAATCATCGATAATTATATATTTTATTTCAATTGCATGCTCCATCAAATTTATGAAATTCCTAACTTTGGTTCAGTATCTCTTTAATGCAACATTGATGTGTGTCCTTGAGCACCAGTAACACATATTATAATATTTGATTTTAATGTGTACACAACATATGATGTTTTACAGATATGGATGTTAAATGTGCGATGGAGGAGAATGTGGCTCCCTTGGAGTCTGATGGTATGTCAAATATATATAAAAACATGTAGATAACGTGTATTGTTTCAAAATCATACTATTGAATAAAACTAAAGTCTACAGCTTGGTTCATTTAAAATATATTATTCCATTAATTTTCAAATACACTTCTGGCCCCCTTTCTATATCATGCAGCATGAACATAGAAATTATGGATTTATTTGCTTATTTATGTATAAATTGTCATGAATGACATCATGATGTCACATGAATATTACATCCAAACACCCAATAATCATCTTAAGATATGTACAGACAGTCATTGCTATTCATCTGAGTGCCTAGATGCAGACCATCTCATTATGTCATCATTGTTCTGAGCTTATCAGCCACTTCTAAGTATACATAAAACATAATCATGCTGAAATTCATTGATTTAGTTTCAAGATGTATGATATGTAAAGGGATTTGAAAATGATTTATGTGTAGACTGTCCATTTCACTCAGACAAACATTAATATTCCTCTAACCTAAAACTTTAAATTCTGAATGTGTCTATTAATATTGGGATGACATACATTTAATCCTAATGTAAAAGATATATTTACAAAACATACTTTGTAAAAGTGATGTCAGATAGATACCATTCTATTCTTAATATTTAATATGAACGGTAATATCTACCGTGTATATATTCTGAATAGTAATTGATTGAACCATCAAGCTTAACATAATTATATTTAAGATTACAAAGGCAATCATCTTAATCTATATGGTAATCAGTGATTACCTTGTTTCAAAAGCTATGTGGAGTGGCCATTTATATTTGATCATATTACACACTCCCATATTATCCAATATGAAATATCATATTGTAAAATCATAAAGATTAGCACATAATGTTGACTTTTGAAAAATGTGATTTTTAATGTATTGATCAAACGTTCCATGAAAAATACTAGCGAGCAATCAGAGTTTCAAGGATCAATTAAATATTATTATAAATTAGACTTGCTTCAAATCAATCAATACCTTTAAACATAGTCATTATTGTGACTTTGTATAAATATTTAAAGAGAAAATGAATACAGATTTAAAATGATGGTGAATATTAATTTATTTCAAAATAATAATATATTTTCATATAATATATGTATTTTAAAATTGTATTATATATTTCAGATGGACCTCCCACTTTTGGGCATTACCACCCCCCTCACCGCTCTTCCTGTCCTGCCCCTTCCCAAAACCAACCCTCTGACCCCCCACCGCTCTCCCCGTCTTGCCGTCCTGCCCCACCTGCACAGGCACCAACTGCCCACGCCCCACCCTCCCCACCTGTGCAGGCCCCACCGGAGCAGGACCAACATGCCCCACATCGCCACATCCCTCCCCACCAACACGTTTTCCCTGATCCCCACCTTCCTTGGCCTGGGTTTCGTGTTCTCCTTCCCAGTCACCGATGTAAGTATCATTACTAATCAACATTAGAACATACATTTTTAAAGGGACATTATACTGATCTAATTATACATAAAGAGTTTTTGAATAGGAAAGTTTATTTATAAATATTTTCTTTATTTTATGAATGTAAATGTTTCAGATTTACATTTAATGAAATTATCATCCTTATTTTTTTTATCTAAATGATATTGCCTAGATGTTGAATATAAATTATGTATATATGCCAATATTTTGTATTTGTTATCACCGCCCTTTTCCCAGTGTGTCATAAACCAAAGAAATATGTTTTGACGATAGGGTTTTTATTTTATTTAATATCTTAATGGATTATCTATGAAGAACATATTTAATGTGTAATTCTTCTTCTCTATAGCATATTTTATTATAATCCTGATTTGTATTTTAATTAGTACAATGTCTCTTTGCTATATTTTTATTATGTTCTGTAATTAATAATAATTTTTATATTTATTTTTGTTTAGGTTGTGAGCATGGTTGACGCTAGAGGCTCTAGTGCGTTTGGAGTGAACCATGCTGAGTTCACATCAGTTGCTGGGAAGGATGAATGACTCCATGGTTCTGCAGCTGCAGCTTAATCCCCTCATATTGACATGGCTCATCCATATGGATGCAAGGCATCAAGTCGCAGCTGCAGAACCTCAGGCTAAGGAAGGTGAGGATGATGCCCCAGTAAGTGGAGGGTCCGGAGATGACCCAAGGGAGCACAAATAACTCCTCCATCCACATAATGTTATATTTGTTGCCCATTGGCTAAGTTTTTTGTGCTATTTTTATTGTTGTGCCTGTTGCACTATTTCATCTTGTCAGATGTCTACTAAGGGGCTATGTTGTCCTTTGTTTACCCTTGTCAACTCCCTGAAAGGACTGGGATGCACTATGTCACCTTGTCAGATGGCTCCAAAAGGGCTATGCTGGCCTTTGTTTACCCTTGTCAACTCCCTCCAAGGACTGTGAGGCACTATGTCACCTTGCCAGATGACTCCAAAGGGGCTATGTTGGGCTTTGTTTACCCTTGTCAACTCCCTGAAAGGACTGTGATGCACTATGTCACCTTGACAGATGGCTCCAAATGGGCTGTGTTATTATTCTGACTCATTTGTCCTATTATCCTATTTATTTATGTTTTATGACCTTCATAAATCATATTTATCATAATAAAAAGAATAATGTAATTAAAATGTTATATTTCCTCTTTATTTATTAATGTAATTTCTAATAAAAGTTATTTTATGTTGATAATCCTTAAGTGATGCTGACCACTATTCTTAATTTATGGATATGCATTCATAATGTACATTCTAATATTTTTGCTTTGGAAATCAACATACACATATAATATATTTAAAACAGACTATTATCTGAATGTTGGCAGCACATATATTCAAATTTTCCTTACATCTTATTTTAGTAGTATAACATGATAAATTACTGTGTGTAATGAACACATTTTAGATGATTAATATCTTTCTATTATTTTTTATTATATTTAATTTTTAAACGATATATTGCTATAGGTAAAATATAATGTATAAACAATACACATTTTCGTGATGTATATAGTAGCATTATTTCTATGTTAAACCCTGCTGCTTCCTAAATATTTCCTAATTTTCCTATTCTAATGAAATATATATTTATTACCAACAATTGATTATTTTTCACATATCACAGTATTGTGTTATCTAGCGTTACATTATGTGAAACTGTCCACGAGACAGCCATCAATAGATATTTGTTTACTCTTTATCATCTTTTTAATATGTTTGTCAACAATATTTTAACATTAACAAATAATTAATGTGTTGTGTTTAATTGTCAACATTGAAAATTTGGTAGATATATGCATCCACCAATCAGCAGATCAAAGCTATGTTCTTTACTGCTGTAAACGTGAATGCTGTTTAAAATGTTATGCTCTGTCAAAATCATGTAAGCAAATTTTTTGCTTTCATGCACCTTTTAAATGAAATATATTTCCCAAATAAGTGAAACACTTTAAGCTAGCTTGAAAAATATGCACTTTATTTAACGTATTCAATGTTGTCAACACATCAAGAAAAATATGGCATACAGGCTTATTGTAAACTACCAATATTTGCTTGATTTAACAAGCATGTGTAGATAGACCAATAAGCCATAAGAATTAGTATATGTTAGCATATGTTCTTTTTTTAACCTATGTTGTTTGCATCAACACAGTGATATGCCATCATGTATAATGGTAATGGTCATTGTTTTGTATTAAAAGAACAGGTTTGGACATTACATCACAAAAACCATTCAATCTAATCAACAAGGACAGCATGATAATGTTGTCTCAACACACTTGTAAAACACACTCTGCAAATAATGTGCCTTCATGGACCCGGTCCCATAGAAGCCTATTAAATACAGAGTGTGCTCCACAAGTGTAAGAAGACAACATCATCACATACCTAACCTTTACACATTAACTTTAAATGAAAAACAATAACATCTTAAAATAATTACTTCTTCCTACTTCCCTTCTTCCCACGAGACTGAGGCTCTGGGGTGGCCAAAAGCCCCCTCTGATGTGTCCTCGTTGGATATGGTTGTGGACGAAGGGGAGGAGGAGTACTGTGAGTGACTGGGGATTGACCAGGCAGATTAGGAGATGGAGGAGGCACAGAAGATGATGGTCCAGGAGCTGATGGTCCCGGAGTTGATGGTCCAGAAGTTGAAGGTCCCGGCTCTTGTGGTCTTCCCATTTCCGGATCTGGTCTGCTTGCCAACTCCTGGAGAACCTTTAATATGTTATTTTGAATATTCAACATATTTGTTTGTCCTTCTATCAGGGTGTTCACTGTGTTGGTCAGAAACTGTTTGTGTGCCTGTTGTGCCCACTGTGAGACCTGCATTTCCTCCAGAAAGACCCTCATGGAAGACCCTCATTAACTCTACCTCTGGGAGTTCGGGGGGGATGTTCTCCTCAGGGGGAGCTGCTGCACGGCGGGCTGCTGCTCGGCAGGCTGCTGCACGCCGGGCTGCTGCTGCTGCATGGGTGCTGCTGCTGCAGGGATATCTTCTGCAGGGGGGCTGCTGCAGGGATATCTTCTGCATGGGGGCTGCTGCAGGGATATTTTCTGCAGGGTTCTCCTCTAGTTCTCCCCGATGTGGCCTGTCGTCTTCTGTACCACTCTCATGCCTGGGTGAAGGAGGAGCATGTTCGTGCTGTATTTCCTCCTCACCGGCCTCAGACTCTGTATATTTGGAAATGAAAGAAATAAGAGACATTAGCACAGTTCCAAATAAAGATTTAAATGTTGTACAACAGAAGAATTGAAAAGAGACCATTCAAAAATACACATCTAGCACTCAAGGCAATTAAATACTTATGTCATTACTAATGAGTAGGCATAAATGGGGCTGGGAGATAATTTGCTTGAATATATGTTAAAACATAACTTTTATTAAAATGCAAAAGATTAAAATACTGGGATGTGCAATTAAAATCAACGGTTAGAGAGGACTTAGAATAATTATGTACCAAATGGTTAATAAATGTATTGGTCAGGGTCAAGGTAATGTTTGACTTAATCAGTGTGATTGGTGTGAAACAATACTGGAGTACAACAGACAAAGAGAAGATACCAGCTGGGCTGCTGGATAATCAAAATCCCTATGTATCAACTCTGGTAAAATGAAGAGTGAGAAAATGGAGAGAATACTCAAATCTCAAACAATGATGTTAACTTCCTTTTGTAAATAATGGCAGTGTACAAAGAAATAAGCAACTGCACAACAAAGTCAGAGTAATATATTGTGGAGATAGATACAAAGTATTCAATCACATTAATGACTCGCCTGAGGGTGCTACTCCATAGGATATAAATGGTTACTATGGTATAATACACCTGAGAGGTATTAACATTAAACATACCCTGGAGATAGATTCACAATTAATTGTTATTTATAATGCCAAGATTACTCCAATATCCACACTATATATAAATGAATATATGGAAATACATCAGTGTGCTGTAAATATAGATTATATTGTAATATCTCATAAAATAGCAATCTGAACAGTTATATATACACACTGGGAATAATCATCATATATACTCCAGGAGGATAACTCAGGCTATGGTTGTAAACATGTTTCGCCGTTAGGGATAAAGCCGGTTCACGACGAAACATGTTAGGGCACTGGTGAGGAGTCTGGGAGCTCCTGTGTTTTTTAGGATAGTTAGCTAGGACTTTAATGTATTCCAATTGACGCTGATTAATCTGCTTACAATGTACCGGATGCAGTATGTCATGACCTAACCGGAGATTATCTTTTTGAGCTTGTGAACTTTGAGCTCCATTACTAATGTGGCACTGAATTTAGTGAGAACGCTCTCAGCACAGCTTTCTCTTTTTGTCTCCAATAATTTTTACTTTGTGTGCGAAATACAATTTGTGACTGCCATTTACTTTCATTGCATTTTATTTTACAACCATAGCCTGAGTTAGCCTCCTGGAGTATATATGATGATTATTCCCAGTGTGTATATATAACTGTTCAGATTGCTATTTTATAAGATATTACAATATAATCTATATTTACAGCACACTGAAGTATTTCCATATATTCATTTATATATAGTGTGGATATTGGAGTAATCTTGGCATTATAAATAACAATTTATTGTGAATCTATCTCCAGGGTATGTTTAATGTTAATACCTCTCAGGTGTATTATACCATAGTAACATTTATATCCTATGGAGTAGTACCCTCAGGCGGGTCATTAATGTGATTGGATACTTTGTATCTATCTCCACAATATATTACTCTGACTTTGTTGTGCAGTGGCTTATTTCTTTGTACACTGCCATTATTTACAAAAGGAAGTTAACATCATTGTTTGAGATTTTAGTATTCTCTCCATTTTCTCACTCTTTCTTTTACCAGATTTGATACATAGAGATTTTGATTATCCAGCAGCCCAGCTGGTATCTTCCCTTTGTCTGTTGTAGTCCAGTATTGTTTCACACCAATCACACTGATTAAGTCAAACATTACCTTGACCCTGACCAATACATTTATTAACCATTTGGTACATAATTATTCTAAGTCCTCTCTAACTGTTTATTTTAATTGCACATCCCAGTATTTTAATATTTTGTGTTTTTAATAAAAGTTATGTTTTAACGTATATTCAAGCAAATTATCTCTCAGCCCCATTTATGCCTACTCATTAGTAATGACATTTGTATATGACTGCCTTGAGTGCTAGATGTGTATTCTTGAATGGTCTCTTTTCCATTCTTCTGTTGTACAAATTTACTTAATACACAGCACCTCCTCACCTCTGTTAAGATAAGCAGATAAGATAACAAGCCACTATCTTATATAGGGTGCAGTTATATTACACATAAGTAGTGCCATTGGATCCTTTCCTTTTTGCTTGCAAATATTTAAATGTTATATTTGAAAGTGCATTAATGAGGCTGCCTTAGTAATTCAATTGTAACCAAAAGCAATCAATACGATTTATGTATTTGCAAACCCGTCTTTCGGATATCTAGATGGTCAATATGAATGTATTTTTGCATGCATCTTAAATCTGTTTAAATACACACCTAATCTGTAGACTAGATACTAATGTGACGGCTTTTCTTCAAATCCAACTTTCTCAAGGTAATTCTGAATGCGTTTACGTGATAATGTTTCAAAAAACGTAATTGCATTAGTCATATCCCTAATTTATTTTGCGTATGAATGGGTTATGAGGTGGATGTAAAGAGATTATTAAATGAGCTTACTATCAGATGAGAAGTGCAGGTTCCCGGTATCGAGTCCTCCTTCGATCCCAACTAGGGTCACCTCAGAGATGTTGGGATGCAACATTTCCTCCCAGTGGCTGTAGACAAATGTCTGCTCCGGGTCGCCACAGGACCCTGTATTGTAGTCCCTCTCCCTCAACATTTTCTTCTTAAGCTCACTTTTGCAGTCCCGGTAGCAGTGCTGTTCTGATTTTTTATCCCTCCTGAACTCCCCCACTGCGTTGACAGCATCCCTGATCTCCTGCCACAACTGTTTTTTGACTGAAGGGGTGGCCTTTGGTGCCTGCAGCCTTCTAGCGCTCTCCATATTGGTCACTATAAGGACCTCCTTCTCCTCCATGGTATACCTCTCCTCCCTCTGCCTGGGCTTCCCCTGTGATGTGAGCCTCTGTTCTCCGGACTGTATTGCGCCCTGTCTGCGCTCCTGACCTACACCACTGGGCCCAGCCACTTGTTCATCTTCAACAATGTGGCTGGGCCCACCCACCCACCCTGACCTCTCCCCTTCCTCTCTAGTTCTTCTCCCCCTTCCTGTCACACTCCCTGTCCCACTCCCTGCCCCACTCCCTGTCCCACTCTCCTGTCTCATCTCCTCCCTAACCTGCTGCCTAATAATCTCTAACATCTCCTCACTGATCTCCTGCCTTGGCTCTCCCCTAGTACTCCTTCCCGCCATACCCTTTCAAAAGGTGAAAGTGCCCAAATTAAAGGGGGTCAAAATAATGAAGTAAAAGTAAAAAGTGCTCAAAGTGTGAATGGGATTTATAAAATAGGATTAAGAAGTAGTAATAAACAGACAAATGTATACAAAAAAGGAGTAAATGAGGGTATGTAACCAATAACTTTGTCTAAATAAAACAAAATCTAACTATGGGATGGGTATAGGATTAAAGGGAATGGGGTATGAAGTGTATGTGTGTTTGTATGTAGTGTTACTGCTATGCGTATGTATCTATTGAATGTATTTGCATGCAAATGAAAGTAAATGTAAGTAATGGGAAAAAAATGCAGCACTCGCACACTCACCCAGACAAATTCGTACACAAACTCTTACAAACTCTCTCTCTCACTAACTCTCATCTCTCTCTCTCTCACTAACCTTCTCTCACTAGCTCTCTCTCACTAACTCTCTCTCACTAACTCTCACTAACTCTGTCTCACTAACTAACTGTCTCACCAACTCTCTGTAACCTCCAACGCCTAGACCTGCACCTATCTCAAATAAGCAATACAGTCAAGGTGTTTTTTAGCGTACTTATATACCCTATGTAAATGGTTAATGATGTACCGGTTTGCAAAGTAAACGAGATCCAGGTGTGCTTTAGTGATGATTTGTATGTGTGAAATGTGGAGTAGTAGAATTTGCGTATGCTCATATAGAGTTTTTAAATGCACATATGCTTTTCTGGAATGTGTATAATGCGATGATATCATAGTGATCGGTTTGCATAACATTCTCCTGATTTAGTATCTCAAAATCCAAATGATAATTTCTGATCGTATTGTATTTGTTAAGTGTTGTAAATGTTTATTTTTAATAATAAGTCCTAATCGCCAATGTGAATGTTTTGTTTGGGTATCAGTGTGAAATTTATTTTTTCTTGTTGTTTTGTTCTGTGATGCAGATCTAAACATATTTTCTGAATACCCATCTAGTGTAAATGTTATGTAGTATTTGTTGTAAACGATTGTGAATGTTGAATGCGGATGTGCTATGTTGTGTGAGCGATTGTTGTTTGTACATTTGACCAGATTCTTTTTAGTATGTTGTATGTGTAATATGACAGAGCAGTGTGTAGTTCTCGCGATATCGAGTTTTCGAAGAAAAATCAGTTTATTCTTCAGTTTGCATTGATCTCTATGGGAGAATCCATTACGCGGCTGTGATTCCACAAGTGAAATTAACACGGTACTCGTGTTACCACGATGCGTAACAAGGTTCTTTTCAGACTTGTAATTCCTACATTATGAAGATGAAAATAACGCATACGCTATTTGCGAACCGCCATTACACAAAACTCGTAATCTAGGTGATAGACGAATGATTGCTGAAAAACCCTATCCAGAATCGAGACAGAATAATTGAGGAATTTTAAAAAAGAATTGAGAGAGATCTTACATTACTGAATCATCCTGAGAATCACTAGATGAATAATTTAACAAATGCACAAAGATTTTCCTTAAATAAATTGAAAAACAATGAGAAAATAGTAATTCATCAGGCTGACAAGGGAGGCAGTATAGTGGTCCTTATTAGAGAAGATAATGTAGATGAGGCCTTTTAAAATATATCTCTTCTTAGATATTTCTCCAGTGCTAAAAGTAATAAAAAAATACATGTGCATCATATTGCCTGTTTCAAACAGATCATCTAGTTCTACTGAACTGCAAACTGCTGACGCTTATTGTATGTATATATATATATATATATTTATTCATAGCTATATATATATAGAATGCTATCAGCTCTAGCCTTAAAAACATACTAAATCATAAGCACTGATAAATAACATGTCAAACACACCACTGAATTCACCCCAAATGATTCACACTATAAATCATACAGCGTAATTGCAAGAGATGATAAAACATGACTCATCAGTTCTTCACAAGAACAACAATATGAACCATTCTGTATGTGAAAAAATATTATTATTATTTATATTTATTCATATTTTATTATTATAATTAATTTGCAAACGTCAATAAACAATCATTTTTATTGCCTTAATGAATATTTGAAAACAGTCACTGTAAGTGCAAAAATCTTTCACAGTAATAATGTGTCGTGATGCCATTTATCTGGCGAAAAAACTAACAATACAATGCTTATATCCTCTCAATCGAGTGTATTGCAGTACTTTAAGATTTACCTTGCAACACTTTAAAATTTCACTTGGATATGTGTTTTTTTTGTTGTTTTTTTAATAATGCCCAACACTTGTAAAGAACTGTCTGGAATTGAATAAACTGCTTATTCTTATCTCATTACAAACATACTTAAAGAAAAGAAATTGTCTAATATTGAAGTAAAGGACAAGGACTAACTGAACTAACACTGTCAACTTAAAGACAATTAACCCTTTCATATAATTTTGTATAATTTGTTAATTACCATTTAAAAGAAAAAACTGTAAACATTTAGGTCCAAATTATGAGTTGAGAACAAAAGCGATATTTGCGCTCAACTGAGTAATACCAGTGCACACTAATGTGCGCTGGTATTATAATTTAGATGCCATGCGAACGCTACCTTGCATTTGCATTGCATGGAAGCATTGCACTCACAAGAGCAAGCTTCCATAGGCTCTAATGTGAGCCTCGCTCGGATGCCGTCAAACACGGCACAGAACCTAAGACAGCGAAGGGGGGAAGTAGTGCATCGATGGGCAGCAATTTTAAATATATATGAATATATATGTTACGGGTAAAGTGAGATATCCAGGTAATCATAGGATAAGATCTTTAAAGGGATAGTAAAGTCCAAATTAAACTTTCATGATTCAGATAGGGCATTTAATTTTAAACAACTTTCAAATTTACTTTTATCATCAAATTTGCTTTGTTCTCTTGGTATTCTTATTTGAAAGCTAAACCTAGGTAAACTCATATGATAATAACCTCTAAGCCCTTGAAGGCCACCTCTCATATGAATGCATTTGACAGTTTTTCACAGCTAGAGGGGGCTAGTTCATGTGTTTCATATAGATAACATTGTGCTCACACATGTGAAGTTATTTAAGAGTTAAATAATAAGTAATAAAAGAAAAGTGACAAAATGATTTTCCCACTATCAATGATACATGGATACAGGATAGTTTAAAATTGATTAACAAATCTTGGGTTCCAACTACCTGGCGAGAATATATAGAAGTTATATAAATGCAAACTCCTTGAATAAGTGGTATAAAACAAAACAAGTATGACCTAAATGTAGCTCAAGAACAGCAGACTTAGTTCATTACTTCTGGTCTTGTTTTAAAGTATTTCAATTATGGGCACAAATCAATTACTGGATTAAGGAAATATTATTAATAGAAACAGAGATTCAGGTATTCCAAGTATGTTTTTTGGTTAAGTACTCAGTGCAAGAATAATGAGCTAATCAATACTATTATATTACTTACAAGGAATCTTATTCTCAAAAATTGGAAGTCGCCCAGACTCCCAAACTCCCAAAATTTATTGAGTTTAAAAATCTATTGCTCTTACAGTATACAATAGAGCAATATGCTCTGCAATATCCAACTAATGCGTATCTAAGACGTTTCTTTAAAAATGGATAACGGTCATAAAATCATTACCGGAAAATGTACAAGTTGAACTAATAAGACAGAATTTGTATTACAAAATATTACCGCCAGCCATTTCCCTACTTTTTGGTTAGATATACAAGAGATATTCTTCCTTCTTTTTTTTTCTCCCCCTCTCATCTCCCTGGACTGTTAGATCGATTCTTAGATTAGTATATAGTAAGTCAACTACTAACAAACATCTGACATATTTCATATATATTTGTTTCGTTATAGTGTAGAAGATTATAATTTAATATAGAAGTGGATGATATGAAAAGAGATCAATCTTGTAAAGAAGAACTATCAGCTAGATTATAAGTTTTGCGGTATGGGTGAAAAAGCAGCATTAAGGCTCATAACGCTGCTTTTTCACTACCGCTAGTATTACGAGTCTTGCAGGTTTAGGGGCACTGCACACTTTTTTGGCCGTAACGCAAATTAACTTACGCAATTTGCATAAAGTCTTTTTTCAATGGGACTTCCATAGCGCCGATATTACAAGCTTTTTCTGTGAGGCCAAAAAGTGAGCGGTACAGCCTATCCCGCAAGATTCGTAACGCAATCTAAAGTCAGTAGTTATGAGTTTTACGCTACAAATCTGTAACATAAAACTCATAACTAAAGTGCCAAAAAGTACACTAACACCCATAAACTACCTATTAACCCCTAGATTGAGGCCCTCCTGCATCGCAAACACTAAAATAGAATTATTAACCTCTAATCTGCCGCTCCGGACATCGCCGCCACTATAATAAACATATTAACCCCTAAACCACCGCACTCCCACATAGCAAACACTAGTTAAATATTATTAACCCCTAATCTGCTGTCCCTAACATTGCCGCAAACTACATTACAGTTATTAATCCCTATTCTGCCGCCCCCAACGTCGCCACTATACTAAAGTTATTAACCCCTTAAACCTAAGTCTAACCCTAACCCTAACACCCCCTAACTTAAATATAATTAAAATAAATCTAAAAAAAACTTACTATCATTACCTAAATAATTCCTATTTAAAACTAAATACTTACCTATAAAATAAACCATAAGCTAGCTACAATATAACTAATAGTTACATTGTATCTATCTTAGGTTTTATTTTTATTTTACAGGCAAGTTTATATTTATTTTACCTAGGTAGAATAGTTACTAAATAGTTATTAACTATTTATTTACTAACTACCTAGCTAAAATAAATACAAATTTACCTGTAAAATAAAACCTAACCTGAGTTACACTAACACCTAACCTTACACTACAATTAAATAAATTACCTAAATTAAATAAAATTACCTAAATTACAAAACCCCCCACTAAATTACACAAAATAAAAAAGAAATTATCATATATTTAAACTAATTACACCTAATCTAATTGCCCTATCAAAATAAAAAAGCCCCCCAAATAAAAAAACAACCCTAGCCTAAACTAAACTACCAATAGCCCTTAAAGGGCCTTTTGCAGGGCATTGCCCCAAAGACATCAGCTATTTTACCTGTAAAAAAAAAATGCAAACAACCCCCCAACAGTAAAACCCACCACCCACACAACCAACTCCCCAAATAAAATCCTAACTTAAAAAAACCTAAGCTCCCCATTGCCCTGAAAAGGGCATTTGTATGGGCATTGAACTTAAAAGGGCATTTAGCTCTTTTTCAATTGCCCAAACCCTAAGCTAAAAATAAAACCCACCCAATAAACCCTTAAAAAACCTAACACTAACCCATGAAGATCCACTTACAGTTTTGAAGACCGGAAATCCATCCTCAACAAAGCTTCGAGAAGTCGTCATCCAAGCGGCAATAAGTCCTCAATGAAGCCGGGAGAAGTCTTCATCCAAGCCGGCAGAAGTGGTCCTCCAGATGGGCAGAAGTCTTCATCCAGACAGCATCTTCTATCATCATCCTTCCGACACGGAGCGGGTGCATCTTCAAGACATCCAGCATGGAGCATCCTCTTCAATCAAAGTTTTCTTTCCGAATGAAGTTTCCTTAAAGTGACATCATCCAAGATGGCTGCCCCTTGAATTCCGATTAGCTGATAGAATTCTATTAGCCAATTGGAATTAAAGGTGAAAAAATCCTATTGGTTGATCCAATCAGCCAATAGGATTGAGTTTCAATTCTTTTCGCTGATCCAATCAGCCAATAGAATAAAAATAAACCCTAAGGTATTAGTTATATTGTAGCTAGCTTAGGGTTTATTTTACAGGTAAGTATTTAGTTTTAAATAGGAATTATTTAGTTAATGATAGCAATTTTTAATTTGATTTATTTTAATTATATTTAAGTTAGGGGGTGTTAGGGTTAGGATTAGACTTTGGTTAAGGGGTTAATAAATGTAGTATAGTGGTAGCGACGTTGGGGGTGGCAGATTAGGAGTTAATAAATGAAGGTAGGTGGCGGTGATGTTAGGGGCAGCAGATTAGGGGTTAATAATATTTAACTAGTGTTTGCGATGCCAGAGTGTGGCGGTTTAGGGGTTAATATGTTTATTATAGTGGCGGCCATGTCCGGAGCGGCAGATTAGGGGTTAATAAGTATAATGTAGGTGTGGATGATCTCAGGGGCGGCAGATTAGGGGTTAATAAGTGTAAGGTTAGGGGTTTTTAGACTCGGGGTTCATGTTAGGGTGTTAGGTGTAAACATAAATTTTGTTCCCCCATAGGAATCAATGGGGATGTGTTACAGAGCTTTTTATGCTGCTTTTTTGCAGGTGTTAGACTTTTTTCAGCCGGCTCTCCCCATTGATGTCTATGGGGAAATTGTGCACGAGCACGGAAAACCAGCTCACCGCAGCTCACCACAGCGCTGGTATTGGAGTGCGGTATGGAGTACAATTTTGCTCTAACCTCACTTCTTGCCTGTTAATGCCGGGTTTATGAAAACCTGTAATACCAGCGCTGTAGGTAAGTGAGTGGTGACAATAACGTGCAAGTTATTACCGCACCGCTCTTACCACAAAACTCGTAATCTATCCGTAAATTAGAAGGAATCCTACTTAATGATGTAATATGTTAATTTCTCAGATGTATAAGGATAATTTGACATTTGTCATTTTTTTTTCTATTGTATTATTTATAATTTGGAAGATTTTACTGTAATACTTTAGTCTGTGATATGAACATGGATTAATTATGTAATGATGAACTATGTTAGAAGGAAGTGTATTTAATGCTGTAATTCATTAATTATTAGGGGCGCGATCCGATATAGATCGCAGTTTGTGGCGCAAGCGAGGGAACCGGCGTCGCCCGCAGTTTCAACTCGAGCTATCCCATATATGGCGCCGTCAGATGCTAACGTGCCGTAAGTCTGACAAACCAGCGATGTCCAGAAATCTGCGCAAGTACAAATTTCTGGCGTCGCCAGTGACTTGCGCCACGTTAGAAACTGCCGGCGCCTATAAAACCTGACTAAAGTCTAAAACACCAGCACTGTCTAACACGCCTCCCTAACATAGCCCGCACTGTCTAACACGCCTCCCTAACATAGCCCGACACGTCTAACCCTCTATCCGCTATCCCCCCTCACTAGCCTAACAATAAAAAAGCTATTAACCCCTAAACCGCCGCTCCCCTACCCCGCCGCAACCTAATAAAGTTATTAACCCCTAAACCGCCGCTCCCGTACCCCGCCGCCAGCTATATTATATCTATAACCCCCTAAAGTGAGCCCCTAACACCGCCGCCATCTATATTAAAATTATTAACCCCTAATGTAAGCCCCTTACACCGCCGCCATCTCTATTAAAATGATTAACCCCTAATTTAATCTACCTACCCCGCCGCCAGCTATATTATCTATATTAACCCTAAGTATATTATAGTTAATATAGTTATTACATTATATATATTAACTATATTAACCCTAATTATATTAGGGTTAATATAGTTACTATAGTATTTATATTAACTATATTAACTCTATCTAACCCTAATACCCCTAACTAAATTTATATTAAATTAATCTAATTCATATTATAAACTAAAATATTCCTATTTAAATCTAAATACTTACCTATAAAATAAACCCTAAGATAGCTACAATATAATTAATAATTACATTGTAGCTATGTTAGGGTTAATATTTATTTTACAGGTAAATTGTTAATTATTTTAACTAGGTATAATAGATATTAAATAGTTATTAACTATTTAATATCTACCTAGTTAAAATAATTACCCAATTACCTGTAAAATAAATCCTAACCTAAGTTATAAATACACCTACACTATCAATAAATTTAATAAACTACAAACATCTATCTAAAAATACAATTAAATTAACTAAACTAAATTACAAAAAAAAAAAACACTAAATTACAAAAAATTAAAAAAAAGATTACAAGATTTTTAAGCTAATTACACCTATTCTAAGTCCCCTAATAAAATAATAAACCCCCAAAATAAAAAAAATTCCCTGCCCTATTCTAAATTAAACAAATTTCAAAGCTCTTTACCTTACCAGCCCTTAAAAGGGCCTTTTGTGGGGCATGCCCCAAAGAATTCAGCTCTTTTGCATACAACAAATACAATCCCCCCCCCATTACAACCCACCACCCACATACCCCTATTCTAAAACCACCCAAACCCCCCTTAAAAAAGCCTAACACTACCCCCCTGAAGATCTCCCTACCTTGTCTTCACCACACCGGGCCGAACTCCTGATCCGATCCGGGCGATGTCTTCCTCCAAGCGGCAAAGAAGAATTCTTCCTCCGGCGATGTCTTCCTCCAAGCGGCAAAGAAGAATTCTTCCTCCGGCGACGTCTTCCTCCAAGCGGCAGCAAAGTCTTCATTCTTCCGGCAGCATCTTCTTTCTTCGCTCCGCCGCCGCGGAGCATCCATCCCGGCCGACTGCTGTACTACGAATGAGGTACCTTTAAATGACGTCATCCAAGATGGCGTCCGCCGAATTCCGATTGGCTGATAGGATTCTATCAGCCAATCGGAATTAAGTTAGAAAAATCTGATTGGCTGATTGAATCAGCCAATCAGATTCAAGTTCAATCCGATTGGCTGATCCAATCAGCCAATCAGATTGAGCTCGCATTCTATTGGCTGATCGGAACAGCCAATAGAATGCGAGCTCAATCTGATTGGCTGATTGGATCAGCCAATCGGATTGAACTTGAATCTGATTGGCTGATTCAATCAGCCAATCAGATTTTTCTAACTTAATTCCGATTGGCTGATAGAATCCTATCAGCCAATCGGAATTCGGCGGACGCCATCTTGGATGACGTCATTTAAAGGTACCTCATTCGTAGTACAGCAGTCGGCCGGGATGGATGCTCCGCGGCGGCGGAGCGAAGAAAGAAGATTGAAGATGCGCCGGAAGAATAAAGACTTTGCTGCCGCTTGGAGGAAGAAGTCGCCGGAGGAAGAATTCTTCTTTGCCGCTTGGAGGAAGACATCGCCGGAGGAAGAATTCTTCTTTGCCGCTTGGAGGAAGACATCGCCCGGATCGGATCAGGAGTTCGGCCCGGTGTGGTGAAGACAAGGTAGGGAGATCTTCAGGGGGGTAGTGTTAGGCTTTTTTAAGGGGGGTTTGGGTGGTTTTAGAATAGGGGTATGTGGGTGGTGGGTTGTAATGGGGGGGGGATTGCATTTGTTGTATGCAAAAGAGCTGAATTCTTTGGGGCATGCCCCACAAAAGGCCCTTTTAAGGGCTGGTAAGGTAAAGAGCTTTGAAATTTGTTTAATTTAGAATAGGGCAGGGAATTTTTTTTATTTTGGGGGTTTATTATTTTATTAGGGGGCTTAGAATAGGTGTAATTAGCTTAAAAATCTTGTAATCTTTTTTTTATTTTTTGTAATTTAGTGTTTGTTTTTTTTTGTAATTTAGTTTAGTTAATTTAATTGTATTTTTAGATAGATGTTTGTAGTTTCTTAAATTTATTGATAGTGTAGGTGTATTTATAACTTAGGTTAGGATTTATTTTACAGGTAATTGGGTAATTATTTTAACTAGGTAGATATTAAATAGTTAATAACTATTTAATATCTATTATACCTAGTTAAAATAATTAACAATTTACCTGTAAAATAAATATTAACCCTAACATAGCTACAATGTAATTATTAATTATATTGTAGCTATCTTAGGGTTTATTTTATAGGTAAGTATTTAGATTTAAATAGGAATATTTTAGTTTATAAATGAATTAGATTAATTTAATATAAATTTAGTTAGGGTTAGATAGAGTTAATATAGTTAATATAAATACTATAGTAACTATATTAACTATATTAACCCTAATATAATTAGGGTTAATATAGTTAATATATATAATGTAATACCTATATTAACTATAATATACTTAGGGTTAATATAGATAATATAGCTGGCGGCGGGGTAGGTAGATTAAATTAGGGGTTAATCATTTTAATAGAGATGGCGGCGGTGTAAGGGGCTTACATTAGGGGTTAATAATATTAATATAGCTGGCGGCGGTATAGGGGGATTAGATTAGGGGTTAATAATTTTTATATAGATGGCGGCGGTGTAAGGGGTCAGATTAGGGGATAGATAAGGTAGATGGCGGCGGTTTTAGGGGCTCACAGTAGGGGGTTAGTTTATGTAGATGGCGGCGGGGTCCGGGAGCGGCGGTTTAGGGGTTAATAACTTTATTAGGGATTTCGGGGGGGGGGGGGGATCGCGGTTGACAGGTAGATAGACATTGCGCATGCGTTAGGTGTTAGGTTTTATTTAGCAGATCGCGGTTGACAGGGAGATAGACATTGCGCATGCGTTAGGTGTTAGGTTTATTTTAGAAGATCGCGGTTGACAGGGAGATAGACATTGCGCATGCGTTAGGTGTTAGGTTTATTTTCTAGTTAGTTTAGGGAGTTATGGGGCTCCAATAGTCAGCGTAAGGCTTCTTAAGGCTGCTTTTTGTGGCGAGGTGAAAATGGAGTAAGTTTTCTCCATTTTCGCCACGTAAGTCCTTACGCTGCATATTGGATACCAAACTGCGCTGGTTTGGTATACCTGCCTATGGCCCAAAAAACTACGGGCGACGGCAGAAATATACGCGCGTAACTTCTAGGTTACGCCGTATATAGGATACCAAATCAGCGTAAATATTGGCGTCGCCGGCTTTTGCGGGCGACGATTTATATCGGATCGACCCCTAGATGTATAAGGATAACCTGATATATGCCTGTTGTTATTTGTTTTGTTCTTTTCTCTGGCTATCCTTTCTGCTAAACATGTATGTATAATTTAAAACCGCAGACTATGATCTCTTGAAAAACAAAAAAATAGATTTAAAAAAAGAAAAGAAAAAAAAAGAGTCAGTACTAATTGCCTGAAATGCAAGTCTGTCAAAAGATCTGAGCTAAGGAAGCAGTCAGCAGAAGCTTAGATACAAGGTAACTACAGAGGTAAAAATTACATTTCTATAAGAGTGTTGGTTATGCAAGACTGGGGAATGGTAAATAAAAGGATTATCTACATTTTTAAAACAATAACATTTTTGTTGTTTACTATCCCTTTAATCTAGATTTTCTAAATTCTGCAAATTCCTTAAATCAGCTATTTGATTGGCAACAGTAGCAGGTTACAAAACTTGCATGTAGTCCTGTCAAGGGAGTGTGGAACTATCACAATTTTACAAAAAAGTAACGATTGTTTAATGTCTTTTTAATCCTTAACTCTTTAAAAAGGCCACACAACACCTTGTAATTAGAACATTTTTTCTTTAGTCATCCACCATTTATTCTCCAAGACTTTATCATTCTCTCCTTCACATTTCCAATTTTGCATTCCTTAACTTTTCTTTTCCCTGACACAATCATATTTGTTTTATCCTAACAGAAGGGTTAATAAACACTGGACTATCTGTGCTAGAGTCCTAATTTAGCATAGAGAAAACAATACAAAGGAAAACAATGGACATACACTATGTAGTCTTAAAGGGATATAAAACCCCCCAAAAATATTTTGTGGTTCAGACAGATCATACAATTTTAAAACCAAGTTTCCAATTTACAAATTTTTTCAAATTTGCTTAATTCCCATGATATTCTGTGTTGATGAAGAGATACCTAGGTAGGAATCTGGAGCACTACATGGCAGGAAACAGTGCTGCCATCTAGTGCTCTTGCAAATGGATAACAATTCTTGCAAAACTACTGCCATATAGTGCTCCGGAAATGGTCTGGCTCCTAAGCATACATCCCTGCTTTTTAACAAAAGATATCAAGATAAGTAAATTAGAAAGTTGTTTAAAATTGCATGCTCTATTTTATCAAGAAAGAACAAATTCAGGTTTCATATCCCTTTAAACTCAACTTGTATTTAAAATTATCAAAAGTTAAGTTCAAGTCTACATTCATCTAAATCCACTAAGATTAAAACATAAACATAAAATTATGATTGACAATATAAATCTGTTACTGCACAGGATTATATATAGAAAACAGCTATATAAATACTTCAAATGACATGTCCTGTAAAGCTAAATGCTCATAAATACCACCAGAGCAAAAGTGCTGTCCAAATCTGGACTTTTATACATCTTAGATACAGTTTGTAAGTTTCACCTCACAGCATATTATAACCAAAATGATAATGCCTTGTGTCAAAGTGTCTATATGTTAAAAGTCCCATAAAGGGCTAGATTACGAGTGGCACACTAACTGTATCGGGTTTTTCTTGGCTTTTTGCAAGTAGCTTAAGTATTAGTTGAAAGTAAACTCATTCGCTCGAGCGCAATCAAGATTTAAGCTTGTCAGGTTAGTGCGACTTTAGGGCTCACGTAAAAAGTAGAGGAAGAAAAAAAAGTTTACATAAACAAAACATAAATACATATAAAAGTACAATTATACAAACACTGTTTATTTAAAAGTTATAAGGGCTCAAAGATATATGGTATAAGGTGTTAGAAAAAAAGGGCTTCAAAGGGGTTTACTATATATATATATATATATATATATATATATATATACTATAGAAATAGAGAGGGCAATAATTTAAACAAAGAGGAGCGACAGGCTCTAAAAAGTCTACTGTGACTACAGGCAGGAGATTCTAACGCAACTCTCTGATGTAAACACTTACAGACGTATACCAGGTGACCCCATGAGAGCCTTTAAAATGAAGATTGATTTGTACTTGCTGGACCTCCAGCAACAAGATATCATCTCCAAGTCACTGAAGGATTATCTGCAGGTAGATCATCCCATTGTACCTGTCATTTATACCCTGCCTAAGGTGCATAAGAATTCCACGTCGCCCCCGGGTAGGCCGATTGTATTGGCACGGGGATCTATTTTACAACCTTTAGTGACATTTGTGGATGCGATATTACAGCCACTGGTTAGAAACACCTCTCCTTTCCTCTTGGATTCCATTGAACTGATCAAGTTGCTAAAAACCTGACAAAATGTTGGAGCTAATGATATTCTGGTCACACTGGATGTGACCAGTCTATACACCATTATTCCTCACACTCAGGGGATGGCAGCAGTGTCTTATCACCTCCTCAAATACCCCTATGTGGGTCCCCTGATTAATGTCGTCTTGGAGTTGTTGGACTTTGTATGAGATGTAATTATTTTAAATTTGAAAAAGAGTTCTTCCTGCAAACATCAGGGACTGCGATGGGGTCCAATGTGACCCCATCATAAGCAAATCTTTTATGGCACAGTTCGAAATGGAAGAAACGGATGCCTTCATGGATAATAGAGATAAACTATACAGGAGATATATAGATGATCTGCTGTTGATATGGGGGGCACCCCTGAAGAACTCTTATCCTGGTTTGTAATCCTAAATAGCATAAATCCTCAGGTACGCTTCAAGTTAACCTTCAACACAGAGAGTATTTGAGGATCTATAAAGACAACATGAAGTTATGGACCACTTTGTTTCAGAAAGAAACAGACAGAAACTCACTGTTGGATGTTACTAGTTGGCACCCCCGTAGCCTAAAGAAGGCTTTGCCTAAGTCACAATTTAAATGGGTGGTCCGTAACAACACTGATGAAGTGAACAAGGAATGTCAACTAGTTGCCATGCAGAATAAATTTGAACAACGGGGCTATGGCTCCACACAGCTAAGACAAGCACTGGCATCTATGACCCAAGAACAGGCACTGATGAAGGTGGACAAAGGAACAACAAGCCAGCAAATGATTTTTACCACAACATTTTCCCCAGAGAAACTGGATTTTTCAAAAACCCTAAAGGAGCATTGAGACACCTTATCCAGTGATAACTCACTGCCTTTTGGCACAATGGAAACACCTATGGTGGGATTTAAGAAAGGAAGATCCTTGAAGGATATGCTATTGAGACCGGACAATATTGACAGCTATATGCCAACCACTTGGTTAAGTACCACTAAAAAGGGTTGTTTCCGGTGTAGTGAATGCATTACAATGTTTTTACACATCCTTGGTCTAACAACATTTTTTATATTCAACACAGGGTCACCTGTACTACTACATTTGTTGTATACCTGCTTCACTGTCCTTGTGGCAGGTTCTACATAGGGAAGACCCAGGATGACCTTAGGACAAGAATGGCTAACCACCAGTTGGCAATACGTAAGGCCATCAAAGTGGGTGATTCTGACCAACCGGTGGCTAGACATTTTTGCACTAACAGGCATGGGATTTCTGATTTGAGGTACATCATAATAGATCATATCCCTAGATGTACTAGAGAAGGTGATAGAGCTAAACGTCTACTTCAAAAGGAGTCCCAGTGGATTTTTAACTTGAATACCATGTATCCAAAGGGGCTTAATGTACATTTGGATTATCATTGCTTTTTGTAGTGGAGTTTTTGCATTATTTATAAAGGCAGTTTACAATCCCATATGAGTGTAATAATATCCAGACACTAGGTAGCTCACGAATAACACCCTTATGGTTGGTGTATGGATGTAGGGATGGCGGTGTGCCTAAGCAAGCAAGCTTGTGATATATGCTGCCTGCATTAAAACTGACCCTATGTCTGCTATAGGGGTATATTTATGTTCAAGGCTAGTTTATCATCTGATATTTCTGGTATCTTGATTAATATGGTTGATAATATGTGGATGACTCTGCATGAAGTTGTTATTACCATGGTAGTACTGGCCTTACAGTCAAAAGATCTAGCGCTAGATAATGCAGCATTAGCCCTTGGTGATGGTCAGATTTACTTAGTAATGAGCTGTCAGGCATTATGAGTATTAGCGACTAATCTAATATATGTGCCATTTATATCTGTATCTTAGAGAGAGGATGGTATTTCACAGTAAGCTGTAAATAGAGGTAAGATTATGGGACTGTATTTCCATTAGTATGTATGTTACATACACCTAGATTACGAGTTTTGCGTTAGAGGCTATGCGGTGCTAGCAAGCAGTTTATGCTCACCGCTCACTTACAGACAGCGCTGGTATTACGGGTTTTTACAAACCCGGCATTAACAGACAGAAAGTGAGCATAGAGCAAAATTTTGCTCCACATCTCACTCCAATACCAGCGCTGCTTACTTTAGCGGTGAGCTGGTGTAACGTGCTTGTGCATGATTTCCCCATAGGAATCAATGGAGAGAGCCGACTAAAAAAAAGTCTAACACCTGCAAAAAAGCAGCGTTTAGCTCCTAACGCAGCCCCATTGATTCCTATGGGGAAATAAAATTTATGTTTACACCTAACACCCTAACATGAACCCCAAGTCTAAACACCCCTAATCTTACACTTATTAACCCCTAATCTGCCGCCCCCAACATCTCCGACACCTACATTATAACTATTAACCCTTAATCTGCCACTCCGGACATCGTCACCACCTACATTATACTTATTAACCCCTAATCTGCTGCCCCCAACATCGCCGACACCTACATTATATTTATTAACCCCTAATCTGCCACCCCCAATGTCGCTGCCACTATTCTAAATTTATTAACCCCTAAACCTAAGTATAACCCTAACCCTAACCCCCCTAACTTAAATATAATTTAAACAAATCTAAATAAAATTCATATCATTAACTAAATTATTCCTATTTAAAACTAAATACTTACCTGTAAACTAAACCCTAAGCTAGCTACAATATAACTAATAGTTACATTGTATCTAGCTTAGGGTTTATTTTTATTTTACAGGCAAGTTTGTATTTATTTTAACTAGGTAGAATAGTTACTAAATAGCTAATAACTATTTAATAAATACCTAGCTAAAATAAACACAAATTTACCTGTAAAATAAAACACTAACACTAACACCTAACACTACACTATAAATTATTTCCCTTAATTAAATACAATTAAATACAATTAAATAAAATTAGCTAAAGTACAAAAAAAACAAACACTAAATTGCAGAAAATAATAAACAAATTACAAGATTTTTAAACTAATTACACCTAATCTAATCCCCCTAACAAAATAAACCACCCAAAATAAAAAAAGCCCTACCCTACACTAAATTACATATAGCCCTTAAAAGGGCCTTTTGTGGGGTATTGCCCCAAAGTAATCAACTCTTTTACATGTAAAAAAAAAATACAAATCCCCCCCAACATTAAAACTCACCACCCACACAACCAACCCTACTCTAAAACCCACCCAATTCCCCCCTTAAAAAAACCTAACACTAACCCCTTGAAGATCACCTTACCGGGAGAAGTCTTCATCCAACCAGGCTGAAGTCCTCTACAAAGCCGGGAGAAGTCTTCATCCAAGCCGGATGAAGTGGTCCTCCAGACGGGCAGAAGTCTTCATCCAGACGGCATCTTCTATCTTCATCCATCCGTCGCGGAGCGGGTCCATCTTCAAGACATCCGGCGTGGAGCATCCTCTTCATCCGATGGACTAACAACGAATGAAGGTACCTTTAAGTGACGTCATCCAAGATGGCGTCCCTTAGATTCCGATTAGCTGAATTCTATCAGCCAATCGGAATTAAGGTAGGAAAAATCCTATTGGCTGATGCAATCAGCCAATAGTATTGAAGTTCAATCCTATCAGCTGATCCAATCAGCCAATAGGATTGAGCTTGCATTCTATTGGCTGTTCCAATCAACCAATAGAATGCAAGCGCAATCCTATTGCCTGATTGGATCAGCAAATAGGATTGAACTTCAATCCTATTGGCTGATTGCATCAGCCAATAGGATTTTTTCTACCTTAATTCTGATTGGCTGATAGAATTCTATCAGCCAATCGGAATTGAAGGGACGCCATCTTGAATGATGTCATTTAAAGGAACCTTCATTCAGTGTTAGCCGTCGGATGAAGAGGATGCTCCACGTCGGATGTCTTGAAGATGGACCCGCTCCGCCCCGGATGGATGAAGATAGAAGATGCCGTCTGGATAAAGACTTCTGCCCGTCTGGAGGACCACTTTGCCCGGCTTGGATGAAGACTTCTCCTTGCTTCGTTGAGGACTTCGGCCCGTTTGGATGAAGACTTCTCCCGGTAAGGTGATCTTCAAGGGGTTAGTGCTAGGTTTTTTGTGGGTAATTTTTTGTAATTTAGTGTTTGTTTGTTTTTTTGTAATTTAGTGGGTTTTTTTTTTTTGTAATTTAGTTTAGTTGATTTAGGGCTCCATGTACTAAGCAGTCAGCGAGCTACCCGCAAAAAATCTTGCGTCAAAACTCGCAAACTTATATGTACAAAGTCGTCAACTATGTTCAAACTCGAATCTTTAAAATTGTGAGCGTACTTACCAGCCAAACCTCGCTACCTCTCCATTTTTCACTGTAATTAGACACATTTGACCACCAACTCACCAAAAACGAATGTTCTAAAAAATCTATTTGTCCGCTCCCACCTCGTTATTTTTGCCTCGCCACCTTTTCTAGACATATATAAAAGGCAGTAATATCAGCATTGTACTTACATTGTTAATTTCGGCAGCTATGGAGACACTTCTGTATTTGTTTATTCTCCGTGTGATGCAAATGCGGTCTAGAAGACTGAATACTGGCAATGTCGCTAATCGATTGGTTCGAAAAAGGAGAGTTTGTGTCCCCCGTGTATTCCTTCCACGGGATGGTTTGCACGGCCTTTCTGACCGAGAGATCATACGAAGATTCAGGCTTGATCGTGAATCCATATTACACCTGTATCGAGAGATTGAAGATCATTTGGAGCCGATGACGGCCCGTTCACAAGCTATTCCTGGACTTCTGAAACTATTAGCTGCATTGCATTTTATGGCAACAGGCTCCTTTCAAGCAGTTTCTAGCGTCATTATTGGAATGAGTCAATCTACTTTTTCACGCCACTTATCAAAAGTCATTGGGGCTATGATGGTTATTTTTCCTAGATATGTTTGTTTGCCATCTACCCCTGAAGAATGGCAATCTATAAAGTCCAATTTCTATAGGATGGCTGGGATGCCCAATGTCCTAGGTGCCATAGACTGTACCGATGCTGCTGTAAGACCACTTCAAGCTCGTGAGGAGATCTATAGGAATAGAAAGCATTTCCATTCCTTGAATGTCCAGATGGTCTGTGGCCCCCAACATGAGGATTATCAGTGTCCATTCAAACTTCTCAGGCACATGTCATGATTCTTACATCTTAAGGCAGACTGGCTTATACCGGAAGTTCGAGGACAGAGATATGCCTGAAGGATGGCTTCTAGGTAAGCATAACTGGCGTCTAATTTGTCTCTCATTACCTAGTACATAAATTGCGCCCAATTTGTCGACTGTAATTAAAGAGTAATATGTATATTTTTAAATTGTATAGTTTAGTTGTCAATCTTTATAATTATTTTTATATTAATATTTATATTTATTATATGTTCTATTAGGAGATGGAGGCTACTCGTGTACAGAATGGCTGTTGACTCCCTATAACAACCCACAGACCAGAAGTAAAGTACGTTTCAATGAAGCTCACCGATCTACCAGGGGGATAATTGAGAGGACTTTCGGTCTTTTGAAAATGTGGTTTCGATGTCTTGATCGTTCTGGTGGTGCTATGCAGTATGCACCTGAGAAAGTTGCAAAAATTATATTGGTTTGCTGCATACTGCACAATATAGCAATCAAAAGAGGCTGCCCATTAGAAGATGAAAATACCATAGATGCTGATGATTTAACAGAAGAAATATGTGTAGAACAAGCTAATAGGCGTGGTATGGCAACAAGGGACATGGTTTCAGAGCAATATTTTGAAGATTAAACTTCCTGTTTTCAGTTGATCAATAAAAAAACTTTCTTTATTAACTTGTCTTCTACTTTTTTGTAACAATAAAGGTTATTAAAAATCCCTCTTGATAAACAGATACATACATTACAGTTGTTGCTCTTCAATTATCAAAGGTTTCAAATAAATAAAGTTTATGATCAAAGTAATGACAGACAATATCTTTTAGGTAATACATTGTCTTTGTGACATCACACTAGTGTCTATAGCTTCTCTAACTCTTTTACATAATGTGATTTGTGTAATGTAATCCCTCCATAGCTGATGTTAATTCATTGTATTGTGTCATTGAATTGTAAATTTAACAAACGACAGGATATTCCAAAGTGAGATTTTATGTTTTCAGATAGGAGTTTTTATTTTAAAGACTTGCTAATTTGCTTTGTTTTATTTTAATCACAAATTTTAACAGCTCCTAGGTTGGCCCATATTCCAATTAAAAAAACTTTAAGGGCTTACTCGTAACATTTATTTTCTTATCTTTAATAATATCTATTTCCATTCAAGATTTTTTCAAAGAATAGTGGCTTATATAGATTAAACATTGTCATTGTAAATATAAATATATGTATCATTAATACAATGTTACATTTGTAGGAAAAAAATATTGACTGTATAATTTTTATAAAAATTGAAAATAAATAAACCACCCAAAAATTATCATCAAATATTGGAAAATAAATTCTTTTATTACAAACTGACAATCAATCTTGAAACATTATATATTATATATTATTAATAACTAGTGTAAACCAAATAAAATTCTAATACATATCAACACATCTGAAACAAAGAAAATGTTTATAAACAAAATATAATTTATAATAACTATAAACATAGAATCAATTTACAAACATTCACAAAATACATAAATCTACATATACATTATATTGTTTAAATTTTTCTGGGATACATATCTAGATCAATGCGCTAATGATTGACATAACGATTAATGACGTCATCGTCAAACATGTCGCGTCCTGAACCTTTTGGTGCTGGCGAATTAGTGATATTAGTTTATGCCATGGATAAATATTTCCCTAAACTGATTGGTGGTGTAAGGGCAGTGAGACAGGAATGTCGAGACAAAATAATATACGAGATGCTGAGAAGAATGCATCATATTTCAAAAATTAAAAGAACAAAACGACAATGTCTTCGAAAATATAGTGACTTAAAGAGAAGAGAACCGAAGTACTATAAATCTATTCGAAGATTGATAAGGACATGTAAGTTCCAAAATTATATATAAATTGTTTTTTTTAATAGAAAATAATCATGGTATTTTTGAACTGCGTCATCATTGACGAATCAAGGACAATATTTTTTTTTTTAGTGTTTCTTTAACTATATTAGTATATACAATTGCAACAAGTTACAAAAGTAAGCATGCAGAACAGAGTTAGTAGAGTAAAATATAACTATATTACTATATACCATTGAAACATCTTAGAAAAGTAAGCATGCAGAACTGAGTTAGTAGAGTAAAATATAACTATATTACTATATACCACTGAAACATGTTAGAAAAGTAAGCATGCAGAACTGAGTTAGTAGAGTAAAATCTAATTGCCATTTTAACCAACTTTACAATGTACTCCTATTAGCAAATTATTTTCATTCTCTTTGTATCTTTATTTGAAAAGCAATAATTTAAGTTTAGATGCAGGCACTTTTTGTGGGAAAACATTATTGTGTTCTTCTTGATGATTGGTGGGTTAATTCATGCACCAATAAACAAGTATTTTACATTGTATTGAACTCAAAACATAGCTTAAATGCGTTTTTTTTAAATAAAGAAACTAAGAGAATGAAGAAAAATTAAAAATTGAAGTGAATTATAAATTTGTTTAAAATGGCATGAATTATAAATTTGTTTAAAATGGCATGTTTTTCAAGACTAGTCTTGAAAAAGGCCCAGATTAGGGCCGAAACGCGTTGGCAGAAATTGGTGAGCACTTTTCTTACAATATATGTTCATTTGTTAGCATTATTGCACTATTTTAGATTTCTTTTACAGATTGGATATAGGGTTTGAATCCAGGGTTTACCGGACATCTCCTTACCCACCACATCAATATTTGTTGGATTTTTTGAGGACACTTAAGGAAGTTTCAATCACAGACACACACCTTCTTATTGGAATCAACTAACACAGTTTTTTATTGGAGTTGTTTATTGGAACTTTTCACCACTAACTTTACCACGAACACATAATTTTTTAATTAATTTTTTATAATTTTTACTATTTTTTAGATATTTTTTGATGTTTTGCATCTAAGATCACTTCTTTAACTTCCACATTGGTCACATTTTGAGAGATACATATTCTCTTTCACCTTTTGTATATCTCACTAGCAGGGAATACTATTTCCCTTTGTTTTCCCAACGATTCTGATTTATTATTACATTATCATTGTTTTTTCATCCATTATTTCATTTATTATTGCATTATTATTGCATTACCATTCTTTTATCCTATTAATCATATGTTATCGATTTATGCAATTTGCGTGTTATGTAACATGGATCCATGATTTTAACCTATTGTTTTTTACTGTATTAACATATTGTGTTTTATTGTACTAAATCTGTACTTTTAACTGTATTAAATTTATATCCTATTTAGTCAATAGGATTATTTGAGACGTCCTAGAACGTTTATTCATTATTCTTAATCATTTAACCTTGGCTAACCTGCAGAGATACTAGTTAGCATCCAATACCACTTCCTCGGCCTGTGCTAGGCGCTCCTAGGTCTTCCCATATTATAATTACTTTTTCTAAGGGTGAGCTAGGTCCCCTTTTGTACCCAGGAGCCAGTAGGAACTACCTGTGAGCGTTGTGAGATACCTAATAATCATCTGATGAAAGCTTTAAAGGATTGGACATAGGTGTAGAAGCCAATATAGTAGATAGAATAGATAACACCACATCAAGAGGTAATATTTGTGAATAAATAAACCATATGATACATTGCATATGTATATGTAAGTTGAATAAATAATTTTTTGGCTTTTGTTATTCTACAGATGTATCTTCAACATCAACTTCTGAAACTGAAGACAAAAGTACTCAGAGTTGTATTGAAGATCATGTTAAACTCAAAATTGCTAAAATTAGGGCAACTTTGGGAATGTTATTGGAGCAAGTAGATTTTTTATACAGAAAATATGTTATTTGATTTAATACTTTTTTTTTTTTTGCCATGATGATTGTCAGAAGAATGACAATGAAAAAATGACAAATACTGTTTTTGTGGAGAATCAATAGTAGTCCTAATGTTGAATTTATGTAAATAAAACATATTTTTTTGTGCAAAAAAATGTGTCTTTATTAAACAATAACATTTTTAAATTAAAAAAATAAATAATATATATATATATATATATATATATATATATATATATATATACAGTGAGTGCAGAATTATTAGGCAAATGAGTATTTTGACCACATCATCCTCTTTATGCATGTTCTCTTACTCCAAGCTGTATAGGCTCGAAAGCCTACTACCAATTAAGCATATTAGGTGATGTGCATCTCTGTAATGAGAAGGGGTGTGGTCTAATGACATCAACACCCTATATCAGGTGTGCATAATTATTAGGCAACTTCCTTTCCTTTGGCAAAATGGGTCAAAAGAAGGACTTGACAGGCTCAGAAAAGTCAAAAATAGTGAGATATATTGCAGAGGGATGCAGCACTCTTAAAATTGCAAAGCTTCTGAAGCGTGATCATCGAACAATCAAGCGTTTCATTCAAAATAGTCAACAGGGTCGCAAGAAGCGTGTGGAAAAACCAAGGCGCAAAATAACTGCCCATGAACTGAGAAAAGTCAAGTCTGCAGCTGCCAAGATGCCACTTGCCACCAGTTTGGCCATATTTCAGAGCTGCAACATCAATGGAGTGCCCAAAAGCACAAGGTGTGCAATACTCAGAGACATGGCCAAGGTAAGAAAGGTTGAAAGACGACCACCACTGAACAAGACACACAAGCTGAAACGTCAAGACTGGGCCAAGAAATATCTCAAGACTGATTTTTCTAAGGTTTTATGGACTGATGAAATGAGAATGAGTCTTGATGGGTCAGATGGATGGGCCCGTGGCTGGATTGGTAAAGGGCAGAGAGCTCCAGTCCGACTCAGACGCCAGCAAGGTGGAGGTGGAGTACTGGTTTGGGCTGGTATCATCAAAGATGAGCTTGTGGGGCCTTTTCGGGTTGAGGATGGAGTCAAGCTCAACTCCCAGTCCTACTGCCAGTTTCTGGAAGACACCTTCTTCAAGCAGTGGTACAGGAAGAAGTCTGCATCCTTCAAGAAAAACATGATTTTCATGCAGGACAATGCTCCATCACACGCGTCCAAGTACTCCACAGCGTGGCTGGCAAGAAAGGGTATAAAAGAAGAAAATCTAATGACATGGCCTCCTTGTTCACCTGATCTGAACCCCATTGAGAACCTGTGGTCCATCATCAAATGTGAGATTTACAAGGAGGGAAAACAGTACACCTCTCTGAAAAGTGTCTGGGAGGCTGTGGTTGCTGCTGCACGCAATGTTGATGGTGAACAGATCAAAACACTGACAGAATCCATGGATGGCAGGCTTTTGAGTGTCCTTGCAAAGAAAGGTGGCTATATTGGTCACTGATTTGTTTTTGTTTGTTTTTGAATGTCAGAAATGTATATTTGTGAATGTTGAGATGTTATATTGGTTTCACTGGTAAAAATAAATAATTGAAATGTGTATATGTTTGTTTTTTGTTAAGTTGCCTAATAATTATGCACAGTAATAGTCACCTGCACACACAGATATCCCCCTAAAATAGCTATAACTAAAAACAAACTAAAAACTACTTCCAAAACTATTCAGCTTTGATATTAATGAGTTTTTTGGGTTAATTGAGAACATGGTTGTTGTTCAATAATAAAATTAATCCTCAAAAATACAACTTGCCTAATAATTCTGCACTCCCTGTATATATATATATATATATATATATATCTATGCAAACAATTAACATAAAATAAAACTTTATGGATTTCGGTGTTATAAGTAATAAATGAAATGTTCACTGTAGACGTGGCCTTTTGGGGTCTGTTGTACCCTCCGTTTCACTAACAATAGACAAGAGAGATTGTAATATCCTTTCAGTGATGGATAATGCTCTATTAATTAGCTGTTTTTTTTCATCATCCATCTGCCTCTGCCACTGAAACATTTCTCTTTGCAGCTGTAATTTCTGCCTTTTAATTTCATTTCTTTCCATTTCTAGTTCAATATTTTTTTCAGAAATAGATGTCCATATTAGTGTTTATAATATTCTGCATATCCCTGTGGTCCACTCTATATTGCCTTGCAAGGGTCAACATATCCCTTAATCCAACATCGGCCAATAGTCCTTCTGCCGGTGTATTTTCAATATTTAGAGCACCTGTTTCCTATGTTATTGGTGGTGCCTGTGTTTCAACTGGTTCCTCCAGGTTTTCAGGTGTATGGATTTCATCTGGTTGTGCATCTCCAAATTCTTCTAGAATATCTGGAGTCTCACTTTCATCATGTCCTCCTGGTGTTTCTTCTTGAATTGGATTTTCCACTATTGGCATGAGATTGATAGTGATCTCCCTTGATGAGTTTTCTTCTTTTAGATCAAGACATAAAAAATTGTTAGTAAATAAAAATAAAATTTTCTAAACACGGTTTCAGAAATAGAATAGAAGGAAAGAGCAGATACAACAGTCATACACAAATTTAAATTATATTATATATATATATACATATGTGATACATACCATCAAATAATGGAGATGAATGTCCAATCAATCTCTGGAAAAGACGTCCCAAATCACTTATACAAAAAAAAAAAAAAATAGGTTTTGAGTAAATGTTACCATATATTCAAACGTTATTACATTCAAGGAAAAATCGATTAGTACAATTATTAATGAAAATGTACTTTGCAATTAACGGGACAATGAACCAAAAATAATATTTTTGTGATTAAGATATATAGCATGCAATTTCAATCAACTTTCTAATTTAATACTATTATCAATTATCAAAATGAAAATAATGTTAAAATGTAAGTACATTAGAATGTTGCTTACAATTGCATGCTCAACATGAATCATCATTTTAAAAAATTTGTACAGTGTCCCTTTCATGAAAATCTAAGATCATTGCTATTTGTCCTTCAAATACCATTCCATCTGTAAACGATCTCGAACTAGATTATGTCAATACTGACATTTGACATTTGTGTACCAAAAAAAAAAAATATTTTGGATTTGATAGATTAAAGAGATAACACACACAACATTGTAATTATTCATTTAATTAGTAATGTACTTACCAGTTGCTCTGCCAACACCAGTTTCTGGAGTGCTGGTCCTTACATCAGGAAGTGTGTCCGCAGATGAAGAACTGTGTGTAACAGTAGATGTGGAGCGTATAAATTGTCCATGAGAAAAACTGGTAGAAGGTCTGGAACCAGCTGCACCGGTAGATGGTCTGTAAACAGCTGAAGAAGAAATTGAACAAGTGGGCACTTCATTGGTACTCTTCCCAGGCTGTCCTTGTGTTGTTGGTGTTGCTTTAAAAAGAAACAAAAAAAAAATATTAATACATTTTTATTTTTCATTTTATTTCTAGTTTAAACTGAAAGCTAATACTGTTAATAATAATATCATTGCAGCAGTGAATGAAGGCACAATCATTAAAGGGACATGAAAAAAAACATTTTCCTTTCATGATCTCATAAGAAAATGCTTTTTCAAAATTATTTAATTGTATTATCTTTTTGGCTTTATTGCATTTATATACTTTGATGAAAATCAAATCTATACAGGCTCAGTAAATGATCATTGGTTGATGCACATAGATGGGTCATGTGACTGCGTCAACTATGTGAATAGCTATGTCTGAAAAAAATATCTTTAGAAAGTTGAGAACAATTATATATTATCAACTAATTTTGAAATATGTTCAAAATAATATTCTATACTCAAATACTGCTACATGGAAGTCAATAGATCATACATTTAAGAAGGCATGTGATCAGGGGTCAGTCAGAATATGCAGAGATAAAAGTTAAAGTGATATGAATTTAAAATAATTGTATTTCATGTTTAATGTCAAACATACCATGTTACACAACAACAATATTTTTTTTTTTAGTTTCAAATTGCATTATATCTATTGTCATTATCTCTTTAAGGAGTTTCAATGCAATACTGGTTTGTAAATGAACACATGGGTGTTATCTTTAGGGATCACAATAATAGTTGCCCCCTATATTTATAATCAACTCTCAAAAAATGTATATTCCCGTTATAGCTTAAAAAAAACGTCAGTATAAAAACCCTATTATTGTACAATCCCTTATACATATTTTTAAATTTAGTGCGCCATAAATGATAAGAGTATTTCGGGCCTATATGGCCTATATGGCCTATATGGATTCAGATACGCAAGCATAAGAAGTCACATCATGTTATTTTTAAGAAATATATATTGGAGACACTGAGCTATCATAATTTAACTAAAATTTTTGCGTCAATTATGTTGTACATTTACCTCTTAAATCACTGTCACAATCATCCGTTATGCCAGTGATGATCTCTGGTCCTAGATGCTGGACAAGCTTCTGCTCATAGTCATTGAGGTCGGCCACATATGCTGGTCCACCTCCGGTAGCACGTGCCGAATTTTTTTCTTTGGTCAATTTAGCTTTGGCGAAACGTTTAATGTCGTTGTAATGCTTCTTCAACTGATCGACATCCTTTTTTCCAGGATCCTGGGCACTAACGGCATCGCTTATCCTTTGCCAGATCTGCTTCCTACTCGAAAAATTTGTCTGTTTGACACGACATCCAAACAAATAATCATAAGAGTCAATAATCATGTCTATCAAAACGACGTTTTGCTGATGCAAAAAGTGAGGATTCTTGGATTTCGAAGTGGTATCAGATCCAGATGAAGCAATATCGAATTTGTAAATAAAGATCACAAAAAATAACGCTCTGTAATCACTCTCCAAAAAATTGGGAACAATAATAAAGTTGTTTAGAAAAGTTGAAGTTTTATAGGGGCAAAATTCCTTTCCCGTGACTACTATGACGTTTCTGACACCTTGCATGTCACGTGTTAATAATTGGCAAGACAATTCGACTGAAAGTTAAGTACATTAGCTTAGTCGCGGCGAGGAGGCGTCAAATTTATCAATAATCCGCCACTGCTCGCGGCGGGCTAGACGTGTCTATTTATTGGGGGATTATTAGTACATAGCAACAGCGGACACCATTTCGCCCGCGGCGAGTAACGGCGAGTTTATCCATGTCTACAATGACGGATTAATTGACGGCTTAGTACATGGAGCCCTTAATTGTAGATAATTGTAGGTAGTTTATTTAATTAATTTATTGATAGTGTAGTGTTAGGTTTAATTGTAACTTAGGTTAGGATTTATTTTACGGGTAATTTGTAATTATTTTAACTAGGTAGCTATTAAATAGTTATTAACTATTTAATAGCTATTGTACCTGGTTAAAATAAATACAAAGTTGCCTGTAAAATAAATATTAATCCTAAAATAGCTACAACATAATTCTTATTTATATTGTAGCTATATTAGGGTTTATTTTACAAGTATTTAGCTTTAAATAGGATTAATTTATTTAATAAGAATTATTTTATTTAGTAAGAATAAAATTATATTTAACTTAGGGGGGTGTTAGTGTTAGGGTTAGACTTAGCTTTAGGGGTTAATACATTTATTAGAGTAGCGGTGAGGTCCGGTCGGCAGATTAGGGGTTAATAATTGTAGGTAGGTGGCGGCGACATTGGGGGCGGCAGATTAGGGGTTAATAAATATAATATAGGGGTCAGCGGTGTTAGGGGCAGAAGATTAGGGGTACATAGGGATAACGTAGGTTGCGGCGGTGAACGGAGCGGCAGATTAGGGGTTAAAAATAATATGCAGGGGTCATCGATAGCGGGGGGGGCAGATTAGGGGTTAATAAGTGTAAGGCTAGGGGTGTTTAGACTCAGGGAACATGTTAGGGTGTTAGGTGCAGACTTAGGAAGTGTTTCCCCATAGGAAACAATGGGGCTGCGTTAGGAGCTGAACGCTGCTTTTTTGCAGGTGTTAGGTTTTTTTTCAGCTCAAACTGCCCCATTGTTTCCTATGGGGGAATCGTGCACAAGCACGTTTTTGAAGCTGGCCGCGTCCGTAAGCACCGCTGGTATTGAGAGTTGCAGTGGCGGTAAATATGCCTGTACGCTCCCTTTTTGGAGCCTAACGCAGCCCTTCTGAGAACTCTCAATACCAGCGTTATTTAAAAGGTGCGGGGGGAAAAAAAGCACGCGTAGCTAACTCACCCCTTTGGCCGCAGAACTCTAAATCTAGGCGTTAGTTAATGATAGTAATTTTTATTTAGATTTCTTTTAATTATATTTAAGTTAGGGGGGGTTAGGGTTAGACTTAGATTTAGGGGTTAATAACTTTAGTATAGTGGTGGCGACGTTGGGGGCGGAAGATTAGGGGTTAATAAATGTAGGTAGGTGTCAGCGATGTTAGGGACGGCAGATTAGGGGTTAATAATATTTAACTAATGTTTGCGAGGTGGGAGTGCGGCGGTTTAGAGGTTAATATATTTATTATAGTCCGGTTCGGCAGATTAGGGGTTACATTTTTTCTTTTAGTGTGTGCGATGTGGGAGGGCCTCGGTTTAGGGGTTAATATGTAGTTTATGGGTGTTAGTGTACTTTTTAGCACTTTAGTTAAAAGTTTTATGCTACGGCATTGTAGTGTAAAACTCTTAACTACTGACTTTAAAATGCGGTACCAGTCTTGACAGGAGACGGTCTACCGCTCACTTTTTGGCAGACTCGTAATACCGGCGCTATGTAAAGTCCCATTGAAAAAAGAGGATACGCAATTTTCGTAAGTGGATTTGCGGTATTTCCAAGTCTGGCCAAAAAAGTGAGCTATACACCTGTACCTGCAAGATGGTAATACCAGCGGGCGTTAAAAAGCAGCGTTAGGACCGGCTAGCGCTGCTTTTTAAGCCTAACGCACAACTCATAATCTAGCCGATAGTTTGTTAAGTCACTATGGCCTAGATTTAGAGTTCGGCGGTAGCCGTCAAAACCAGCGTTAGAGGCTCCTAACGCTGGTTTTGGCCGCCCGCTGGTATTTGGAGTCAGTGATTAAAGGGTCTAACGCTCACTTTGCAGCCGCGACTTTTCCATACCGCAGATCCCCCTACGCCATTTGCGTAGCCTATCTTTTCAATGGGATCTTTCTAACGCTGGTATTTAGAGTCGTTTCTGCAGTGAGCGTTAGAGCTCTAACGACAAGATTCCAGCCGCCTGAAAAAAGCAGGAGTTAAGAGCTTTCTGGCTAACGCCGGTTTATAAAGCTCTTAACTACTGTACCCTAAACTACACTAACACCCATAAACTACCTATGTACCCCTAAACCGAGGTCCCCCCACATCGCCGCCACTCGATTAAAATTTTTAACCCCTAATCTGCCGACCGCCACCTACGTTATACTTATGTACCCCTAATCTGCTGCCCCTAACCCCGCTGACCCCTATATTATATTTATTAACCCCTAACTTGCCCCCCACAACGTCGCCGCAAGCTACTTAAAATAATTAACCCCTAATCTTCCGACCGCAAATCGCCGCCACCTACGTTATCCCTATGTACCCCTAATCTTCTGCCCCTAACATCGCCGACCCCTATGTTATATTTATTAACCCCTAATCTGCCCCCCACAACGTCGCCGACACCTACCTACACTTATTAACCCCTAATCTGCCGAGCGGACCTGAGCGCTACTATAATAAAGTTATTAACCCCTAATCCGCCTCACTAACCCTATCATAAATAGTATTAACCCCTAATCTGCCCTCCCTAACATCGCCGACACCTACCTTCAATTATTAACCCCTAATCTGCCGACCGGAGCTCACCGCTATTCTAATAAATGTATTAACCCCTAAAGCTAAGTCTAACCCTAACACTAACACCCCCCTAAGTTAAATATAATTTTTATCTAACGAAATAAATTAACTCTTATTAAATAAATGATTCCTATTTAAAGCTAAATACTTACCTGTAAAATAAATCCTAATATAGCTACAATATAAATTACATTTATATTATAGCTATTTTAGGATTAATATTTATTTTACAGGTAACTTTGTATTTATTTTAACCAGGTACAATAGCTATTAAATAGTTAAGAACTATTTAATAGTTACCTAGTTAAAATAATTACAAATTTACCTGTAAAATAAATCCTAACCTAAGTTATAATTAAACCTAACACTACACTATCAATAAATTAATTAAATAAACTACCTACAATTACCTACAATTAACCTAACACTACACTATCAATAAATTAATTAAACACAATTGCTACAAATAACTACAATTACATAAACTATCTAAAGTACAAAAAATAAAAAAGAACTAAGTTACAGAAAATAAAAAAATAATTACAAACATAAGAAAAATATTACAACAATTTTAAACTAATTACACCTACTCTAAGCCCCCTAATAAAATAACAAAGACCCCCAAAATAAAAAATTCCCTACCCTATTCTAAAATACAAAAATTACAAGCTCTTTTACCTTACCAGCCCTGAACAGGGCCCTTTGCGGGGCATGCCCCAAGAATTTCAGCTCTTTTGCCTGTAAAAAAAACCATACAATACCCCCCCCCCAACATTACAACCCACCACCCACATACCCCTAATCTAACCCAAACCCCCTTAAATAAACCTAACACTAATCCCCTGAAGATCTTCCTACCTTGTCTTCACCATCCAGGTATCACCGATCCGTCCTGGCTCCAAGATCTTCATCCAACCCAAGCGGGGGTTGGCGATCCATAATCCGGTGCTCCAAAGTCTTCCTCCTATCCGGCAAGAAGAGGACATCCGGACCGGCAAACATCTTCTCCAAGCGGCATCTTCTATGTTCTTCCATCCGATGACGACCGGCTCCATCTTGAAGACCTCCAGCGCGGATCCATCCTCTTCTTCCGACGACTAGACGACGAATGACGGTTCCTTTAAGGGACGTCATCCAAGATGGCGTCCCTCGAATTCCGATTGGCTGATAGGATTCTATCAGCCAATCGGAATTAAGGTAGGAATATTCTGATTGGCTGATGGAATCAGCCAATCAGAATCAAGTTCAATCCGATTGGCTGATCCAATCAGCCAATCAGATTGAGCTCGCATTCTATTGGCTGATCGGAACAGCCAATAGAATGCGAGCTCAATCTGATTGGCTGATTGGATCAGCCAATCGGATTGAACTTGATTCTGATTGGCTGATTCCATCAGCCAATCAGAATATTCCTACCTTAATTCCGATTGGCTGATAGAATCCTATCAGCCAATCGGAATTCGAGGGACCCCATCTTGGATGACGTCCCTTAAAGGAACCGTCATTCGTCGTCTAGTCGTCGGAAGAAGAGGATGGATCCGCGCTGGAGGTCTTCAAGATGGAGCCGGTCGTCATCGGATGGAAGAACATAGAAGATGCCGCTTGGAGAAGATGTTTGCCGGTCCGGATGTCCTCTTCTTGCCGGATAGGAGGAAGACTTTGGAGCACCGGATTATGGATCGCCAACCCCCGCTTGGGTTGGATGAAGATCTTGGAGCCAGGACGGATCGGTGATACCTGGATGGTGAAGACAAGGTAGGAAGATCTTCAGGGGATTAGTGTTAGGTTTATTTAAGGGGGTTTGGGTTAGATTAGGGGTATGTGGGTGGTGGGTTGTAATGTTGGGGGGGGGTATTGTATGTTTTTTTTTACAGGCAAAAGAGCTGAAATTCTTGGGGCATGCCCCGCAAAGGGCCCTGTTCAGGGCTGGTAAGGTAAAAGAGCTTGTAATTTTTGTATTTTAGAATAGGGTAGGGAATTTTTTATTTTGGGGGTCTTTGTTATTTTATTAGGGGGCTTAGAGTAGGTGTAATTAGTTTAAAATTGTTGTAATATTTTTCTTATGTTTGTAAATATTTTTTTATTTTCTGTAACTTAGTTCTTTTTTATTTTTTGTACTTTAGATAGTTTATGTAATTGTAGTTATTTGTAGCAATTGTGTTTAATTAATTTATTGATAGTGTAGTGTTAGGTTAATTGTAGGTAATTGTAGGTAGTTTATTTAATTAATTTATTGATAGTGTAGTGTTAGGTTTAATTATAACTTAGGTTAGGATTTATTTTACAGGTAAATTTGTAATTATTTTAACTAGGTAACTATTAAATAGTTCTTAACTATTTAATAGCTATTGTACCTGGTTAAAATAAATACAAAGTTACCTGTAAAATAAATATTAATCCTAAAATAGCTATAATATAAATGTAATTTATATTGTAGCTATATTAGGATTTATTTTACAGGTAAGTATTTAGCTTTAAATAGGAATCATTTATTTAATAAGAGTTAATTTATTTCGTTAGATAAAAATTATATTTAACTTAGGGGGGTGTTAGTGTTAGGGTTAGACTTAGCTTTAGGGGTTAATACATTTATTAGAATAGCGGTGAGCTCCGGTCGGCAGATTAGGGGTTAATAATTGAAGGTAGGTGTCGGCGATGTTAGGGAGGGCAGATTAGGGGTTAATACTATTTATGATAGGGTTAGTGAGGCGGATTAGGGGTTAATAACTTTATTATAGTAGCGCTCAGGTCCGCTCGGCAGATTAGGGGTTAATAAGTGTAGGTAGGTGTCGGCGACGTTGTGGGGGGCAGATTAGGGGTTAATAAATATAACATAGGGGTCGGCGATGTTAGGGCAGCAGATTAGGGGTACATAGGGATAACGTAGGTGGCGGCGGTTTACGGAGCGGCAGATTAGGGGTTAAAAGTGTAATGCAGGGGTCAGCGATAGCGGGGGCGGCAGATTAGGGGTTAATAAGTGTAAGGTTAGGGGTGTTTAGACTCGGGGTACATGTTAGAGTGTTAGGTGCAGACGTAGGAAGTGTTTCCCCATAGGAAACAATGGGGCTGCGTTAGGAGCTGAACGCTGCTTTTTTGCAGGTGTTAGGTTTTTTTTCAGCTCAAACAGCCCCATTGTTTCCTATGGGAGAATCGTGCACGAGCACGTTTTTGAGGCTGGCCGCGTCCGTAAGCAACTCTGGTATCGAGAGTTGTATTTGCGGTAAAAATGCTCTACGCTCCTTTTTTGGAGCCTAACGCAGCATTTGTTTGAACTCTCGATACCAGAGTTAAATTTATGGTGCGGCCAGAAAAAAACCCGCGGAGCGTTAACAGCCCTTTTACCGCCAAACTCCAAATCTAGCCGAGAGTGTTTATAGTTTGCTTTTTTTTTTTTAGATTTTTTCTTGTCGGCTCTCCATTTGGCTGTGCATGCGCAGTTGCGCTGTATGGACGCTCCGGAGTCTGACGATGTTTGTGTACGGTGAAGGTAGTAGGTGTTAAATGGTGAGTTTTTGCTATGTATTTTTAATTGGTCTGAGGACGGGGGAGACCCCGAAAAAGTTTACCATTCATTAAAATTATTGTTATCAAAACGGCGAATGCCTTCTCTATTTCTATAGTGTATTATTTTTTTGAGTGAACCCCGGAGGTTGGAGACATATTGAGTGCTGGATCCTGACTATATATATATATATATATATATATATATATATATATATATAAATCCAGAAGATGAATGACAAATGGCGCCAGCACTGTTTCTTTAAAAGTAGAAAATCTTTATTGGGGTGTCATCATAGAACGACAGCAACTTTTCGGGTCACACTGACCCTTAGTCATGACTAAGGGTCAGTGTGACCCGAAACGTTGCTGTACTTCTATGATGACACCCCAATAAAGATTTTCTACTTTTAAAGAAACAGTGCTGGTGCCATTTGTCATTCATCTTCTGAATTTATATGTAAGAGGTGACACAGGACCCTCTGGCGGACATGCACTTTATTACCTGCAATGAACTGTGGTTACTTCTACTAGTGCTGGACCTATTGCCCTTCATATATATATATATATATATATATATATAAAATAATAAAAAGTACATTATTTTCTATGTGAAGACCATAGGAATGTGAAATATATGTAATTGCATTGGAGTTCGCAATTTAGGACTAACGCGGTCGGGTAAACGCAAATGAAGAATTGCTATCTTCAATGTGTGTTATGGAAATATTAAATATAATCTATTACAATTATTATATATACTGCAATATATATATATATATATATATATATATATATATATATATATTTATTTATTTATATATATATATATATATATATATATATAAAAGAATATTTTACAGTTTGTATCATAATTTTAATATTATATTAATAATTGTAATAGTTTATATTTAATATTTCAATAACGTGCATTGAATATAGCAATTCTTCATGTGCGCTAACCAGACCGCTTTAGTCCTAAGCTTGCGTGCTCCATTGAACTCTATGTGGGAAAACGTTAACTATATTTTTGCGCATGTCGGCTTTTGCTCACAAGCAAACATTTTAATTTCAACTTGTAATATGAGCGCAACTCGACACTTGCAAAAAGCCTCCATCTAGCAAAGTTAACACGTGGGCGGGCGTTAAAGATAGCGCTCCACTTATAATCTAGCCCTAAATAGGGAATTTAAATTCCATTACTAATGCTGACCATCCTTCAGAGGAAATTCTATCACAATTTTTTTGATGGTGTGACTAACAGTAAATTGATGCATTAGAGATAACATATGCTCATCACAGAGAAAGGGAAAAGGGCCACTTTCTCTTACCAATGCTTCTGGAGTCTTGGAACCAATAGCCATGAGAGCACTGAAAAAAAATCACAAGGAACTCATTGCAAAGGCCACTGTCCCTTATCCCAGAGCTGCTGAGTCACTACACTGGTTCTGGGCACACTTAATTGTACTGAAGACTATGTAGTTTGGGTAGCAAACAGTGGGGTGATCCCCTAAGCTAACTTACACCTTTACCTAATACAGGCTTCATTTGGAGCCACTAAAACTACCCAATCATCAGTGCAATAAATCCTGTTTATAACCAGTTTATATATTCTTATATTGAGACACCCTCAATAATTATGTGATACCAAAATGGATAAATATTGTCAAAAAAGTGCTGAAGAAAATTGTATTGGTTTTATACTTGAACACCCAAGTGTTATTAAAAAGTGAGTATTGGGCATTAAGTGTTGAAGCACAAAATTGGTGCCAGTATGTAAAAATGATGGTCTGATTAATTTTATACAAAGGCCCAAAAAATATTTATATTATACCAGGACAATTATTTACATACAGGTATGGACCAGGTAAAGATGAAATAAGTGCTCATAGGCTCTTCTTCAGCTGTATAGCTACTTTACATATGTTGGACAAATATGAAAAAATGAAACAGTAAATGACCAGTGTGTGATTTCTCCCAAATTCCACACTATAATATCAAATTACTGTATACAAAATCAGAATGAATTGCAGTAAAAGTTCCACAAAAAAAAGTAATTAGTGCGCACACACATAACAATTCTAAACACTTTGGTTAACATTTTGAAGAACATAAAAAATTAACTTTGATTTTTTTTCCCTTTATAATGTGTTCTTTTGTACACATCATTCTATATGTTTAAATAGGTTAATGCAAGCATAACGATTTTATTTTTTGCAGTGATTGAGACTCTGGGCTCCATGTACTAAGCAGCGTAAGCTGCTGCGGAGCCCTTATGGGGCAGGTTCGCACATCAGACCGCTGCTTCTTACACTTTTTGTTACCTCTTAGGTAGCGGAGAGAAATCACCCCAAGCTCACTTGGTCAGGGTGATCGTGGGATAAGGGGGCAACATTACATGCTCCCTTGAGTGTGTAATACATAGGGGCAGCGGATGAAAAGGATCTGCTTCCTGTATGCCATGATGGTGTGCAGACAACTTCTCAAGTTGAAAAGCTTGTCTACTCGCTGTTTAGTAGATGGAGGTCCATATCTCTTGAACATTCCTAAACATCCCTAAATTATTCTATAAAACATTCTGAACTATACTGCGACTAGCTTAGTATGCAAATATTACAACTATTTATACATAACAGGCTTGTTTAGTATCTACTGTATATATCTATACTATACAGAAAAATATATTCTATTTTATGAATACTACACCCACTGAAATTCATTACGTTTCACTTGTTTTTTTAAGAAATGTATACTATATTTGTGGAAGAGAGGGGTGTGATTTATGTGCTATAAACAGCATAACTACTCAAATTACATGTGGCAAACAATACACCTTTTCCAAGAATAGCTCCTTTTCCCATAACATGCATGTTTCTCACCATGGGCGCATTTATACCTTAAAGGGATATGACTCAGACAAAGAGCATAACATTTAAAAAAAGTTTCTGATTTACTTCTAATTTGAAATGTGCTTTTTTCCTATGGTATGCTTTTCTAAAAATGAATGTGATTTATGGATACCTATAAGGGGCTATTTTATCATGAGCCTGTAAACGGGAACATTTTCATACCTAATTTTCAAAATATCCCCCAATGGCCCCCACGCATATTGTAGGTTTTATTTTAAAAAATTTAGCTTTTTTTTCTTAACACTTAAATATATATGTATATATTCATATCCATATTTATTTAATAACTGCTGCCCATCGCTGTGTGAGTTACCCCCTTTGCTGTGCTAGGTTCTCATGCCGTGTATCGCGGCATGAGAACGAGGCTCCCATTGCAGCCTATGGAAGCGCGTTCTCGTGAGCGCAATGCTTCCGTGCAATGCAAATGTGAGGTTGCGTTCGCATTGCACCTAACTTGTAATACCAGTGCATGCACTGGTATTACCAAGTGGATCGCAAAAATCGCTTTCTCAAATCGATATTTTGCACTCCACTTGTAATCTAGCCCAAAATGTTATATATAGTTTTTTGTTTTTTTTCAAAGAACTATATTTGTTTTAAAACTTGTTTTAGTAAGTATTAAATAAGATATCAGCTCCTAATACATTCTTATAAAAATACATTAAAATTGGGAAATGTATTTGTAAAAATACAGCAGAAAACATATTATTTTCTTTTCATTACTAATTACCATGTTGTGATCTACTAGATAAAAAAGGCACAACCAACCTAAAGGTTGTCATTTTAAGTACATATGATTAGTTTTATTTCAGCTGACAAATCCTAAGATTATGACCCATGATCTCATATCCTTTTTCTGTTTTCAACATAAAGCATCAGTCTTTTTGATGTTTATTTTCTTTGATCACGAGAATCTCTGCTAGAAGTATTGAGTACAACGTCAAGGTAAAACACTCAGAAATGGATACAGAAAAAAAAAATAGAAATGATATCTGCTAAAAATGAACAGTCATTATAAAAGTAAATCCATTTCCTTTGAATGAGGGATTCACTTTTGCACCTGGGACCAACCTATATATATATATGTGTGTTACAAAAGATACTTCAGAAGTTATTGTAGATGGAATTGGAATTTTTATATATATATATATATATATATATATATATATATATATATATATATATATATTATATTAAATGTGAACTTGCACATATATCTATATCCGAATATTCAAAATTGTAAATATGTTTCTTGTATGTGTAGTATTACCTATAAATAAATATTCTATTTGAGTTTTTCCAGGGTGTCATTTCAGCTACAGATAATTAGAGATTCAAAATATCTTTGAGGACAGAAAAAAAATAAACAGCATTCCTTTAGAGGTTAGAACAGTTTAGGATTTCAACATCTGAAATAAATCTGTACAATAAAGAAAACATTTTTTTTTTTTTACATCTTTTCACACTAGTGATGATGCCAGTTGTCATGGCAATTGACATAAATAATTACCAGTATGTTAAATTTACTAAACATTGTTGCTCTTTCAAATGAACTAAAGAAAGCTTCAATCTGGGTTTATTTATACATTTGAAAAAGTACCAATTTTCAATTATTGTTCATTGTTTCAGTTGAAATGTAGCACATATTTATGTAATTTTTTTTTTAATAAAGGCGTGACTTGAATGTACCACAGTTTTGTTTTATCAATGCAATATCTAAATATTTAAATAAAAAAAAAATGGTTGAACTTATATTAAAATTATTTATAAGCTGCAGTTTTATTAAAACACAAGAGACTTGAACAGCTACAATATATTTGTTTATTTTCTAAATATAGTTCTTTTGAGTAGGGTGGTATATTAGCTTTTTATAACTACTATATTTATATAACAAATAAATGCATGCAACTAACCATAAATATATATCTAAAAATAGATTTGAGAGTAAATAATAACATACAGGACTTTTTAGGTTTGTGTATGATCTTATATAACGTTTTATTTTAAATAAATATGAATAAATAGTAATACAGTATTTTAAGAGTTGAGTGTATTGCATAGTGTCAACACAAACTATTTCTCATATTAAAGGGATGTGTCAACCAAATGCTGAATCACTTGAAAGTAACCCTAACTTGAAAGAGGGGAGTCTATCTTGCAACTTTCACTTCTAGAAACCAGGAAACTTTCATTAAGGTTAAAGGGACACTGAACCCAATTTTTTTTTTTTTCGTGATTCAGATAGAGCATGCAATTTTAAACAACTTTCTAATTTACTCCTGTTATCAATTTTTCTTCGTTCTCTTGCTTTCTTTATTTGAAAAAGAAGGCATCTAAGCAATTTTTTTGGTTCAGACCATGGAAAGCACTTTTTTATTGGTAGGTGAATTTACCCACCAATCAGCAAGAACAACACAGTGTGTTCACCAAAAATGGGCCGGCATCTAAACTTACATTCTTGCATTTCAAATAAAGATACCAAGAGAATGAAAAGAATTTGATAATAGGAGTAAATTAGAAAGTTGCTTAAAATTGCATGCTCTATCTGAATCATGATAAAAAAAAAATGTGAGTTCAGTGTCCCTTTAAGGGTGCTGTAACAAAGCCCCTTCCTCTCCCGCATATGAAGGGACAAGTGACCTATCTTTTTAAATATGGCAACCCTCTATTTCAAATGGGAGGTCATTTGTCCTCACATTTGAAGAATACAAGTGTAGAATACAGGTGATCACTATGGGAAATGATTACCCTCCCAGCTAGACACAGGATGCATAATTCTGGGATATGTACATTTCTGTTTTTAAATTGGGGATCACACATTTCTTTAACATGCAGACTATGACATTAGTAATGGTAATAACCTGTGTCACTACACCAGGAAGCATCCCCTTCCATACTCCTGACAATATTGCATGAGACATCATTTTTGAAAAAGAGAAGTAATTTCTAATAATAGCCTCTCTCTGATTTAGCAGTAGATAATTAACAACAAAATGCCAAATGTTGATGGCTCATAATGTTTTATTTTATCAGAGTCAAAGTACTCCAAATACTCCAAAGTCCCAAGTGGAAAATAATGCAAATATAAAATTGCATCCTACAATTAAAAATAAAATCCCTTTTTTGCATTCATAATAGCACTTATTTATGATGTAGACTTGTTACTGGAGTAGACAAGGCTATCCAATGCTATTTGAAGGACCATTTAATACAAAAGAATTACATAATCAATAAATGCATAATAAAAAGAAAATTTATTTTTTTCTGACAAATTTCAAAGATAGTTCTATTTTCCTTCCTCCTGTATCATGTGACAGCCATCAGCTTAATTCTTACACATGGTCAATAGAAGCTGGTGCCTCAGAAAGTTTGCATATGAAAAGATTGTTCTCATTGTGCTAAAGGAAATAAACTGAATATTTGTTTAAAACTATGTGCTCTTGTATGACAGGGGCCGACCTTTTAAAATTGAGTTCAATAAATGGGATGAGATGCTGTGAAAACCAATGACTGTAGAGATAGTCACAGAAATAAGACACCAAATAGAGACTGATGACTAGTGAACCGCGCGAACCGCCATTGAATTCAATAGGCAGGCAAACTTTAAAACCTACAAGGACTCTTTCTGGCCACAATAGTGATGGAAAAGTTGTTTCAATGGTACTAACACCTGGACTGTGGCATGCTGGAGGGGGATCCCTGGCAAAACTCCCATGGAAAATTACATAGTTTATGCAGAGTCTGCTTTTAACCCATCATGGGCCTAAATCAACTAACATTCCCAAATTGTTTGCAATAACGTGCTTTAAAACATCAGTTATGATGTCGTATCTATCAGGTAGTGTAAGGGTTATGGATGCATCACAGTGACAGAGCAAACTCCAAGTGTTACGCACCGCAATCAACCGCAAACAGTCCACTTGCACAACCACGAGATAGATAGATAGATTTGATAGATAGATACATAGATAACATAGCTCAATCGATGCAATATACATATGATCAATACACTGTACATAGCTCAATAGATGCAATATACATTCGATCGATACGAATTACATCGATCAATAGATGCAATATACATTTGATAGATACGAATGTTATCGAATCAAAGATGCAATATACATTTTATAGATACGAATGACATCAACCAAAATATGTAATATACATTTTATAGATACGAATTACATCGATCAATAGATGCAATCTACATTTGATTGATACGTTTGATAGTTTGATCGATTTGCTATATAAATAAATGGATTTGAAATATATATAATTTCCCTGACAGAGTATAACAATAAGACATGTGGTCTGTGACCCGTGGTGTGTTAAGTAGTAATATTCTTAACATTTTACTACAACCTGTTACTCCCCCTATCAGATGAGGTCTATATGGCCTTCATTTGTGGAACCGGGAGATGGAAGAAGATGATTGTTCTGTCCTCCTACTTCAAATTTGTCAGAAACACAAGTGGCTGTCTCAAAACATCACGGACAGAAGATAGATTGATAGATAGGATAGATAGATATACATAGATTGATAGTTAGATAGAATCGATAGAAGAGAAATAGATAGATTTGTTAGATATATAATTACCCTGATAAAGTCTAATAATTAAACATGCGTTCTTGGACCCAACTAGGTTGTGTTAAGTAGTACTTTTCTTCGCAATTTCAGCCCTGTAACTCCCCCTATTGGTGGAGGTCTATATGACGGTTATGATTACCCTGACAAAGTATAACAACAAGACACGCGGTCTGGGACCCATGGTAATTTTGTTGTGTTAAGTAAAACTTTTCTTATCACTTGAATCCCTCTTACCCCCCCTTTTGTTGGAGCTCTATATGGCCTGCATGATTAGCCAGACAAAGTATAATAATAAAACATCTGGTCTTGGACCCATGGTAATTAGGTTGTGTTTAAGTAGTACTATTCTTATAACTGTAATCCCTGTTACTCCCCCTATCAAGGGACGTCTATATGGCCTGCATGATTACCCTGACAAAGTATAACATCAAGACACACGGTGTTGGACCCATGATAACTAGCTTGTGTTAATTAGTACTTTTCTTAGCACTTTAATCCCTGTTACCCCCCCCCCCCTATCGGGGGTGGTCTATATGGCCTGCCTGATTATCCTGAAAAAATATAATAATAAGACATGCAAGTAGTACTGTTCTTTGCAGTTTAATACCTGTTACAACACCAAATGGTGGCAGGTCTATCTGGCCTTCATGATTAGCTGCACCCAAACCCAAAAAAAAGCTGAGTGGTCTTAGACTAACACCCATGGCTAACTCGGTTGTTTCAATTAGTACTATTCTTAGCACTTTCATCCCTGTTACGGGTGGTCTACATGGCCATCATGATTAGCCGAACAAAATACTACAATCCAACCTTTGTTCAGTCTTCATAGGCCCTTCATTGGCTGTATTTTGATAGTACAGTTCTTATTATTTTTATAGCTGATACAACACCGAATGGTGGCAGCTCTATATGGCCTGCATGATTAGCCGCACTTAAAACAAAAATAAATCCAAGCAGTCTTGGATTAACACCCATGGCTAACTCGGTTGTTTCAAGTAGTACTATTCTTAGCACTTTCATCTCATCATCCCTGTTACTTCCAGGACTCTCGGTGGTGGTCTACATGGCCATCATGATTAGCCTAACCAAATACTACAATCCAACCTTGGCTCAGTCTTCATAAGGCCCTTCATTGGTTGTATTTTTGTAGTTCTGTTCTTATTAGTTAAATAGCTGATACAACACCGAATGGTGGCAGCTCTATATGGCCTGCATGATTAGCCGCACCCAAAACAAAAATAAATCCAAGCGGTCTTGGATTAACACCCATGGCTAACTCGGTTGTTTCAAGTAGTACTATTCTTAGCACTTTCATCTCATCATCCCTGTTACTTCCAGGACTCTCGGTGGTGGTCTACATGGCCATCATGATTAGCCTAACCAAATACTAAAATCCAACCTTGGCTCAGTCTTCATAAGGCCCTTCATTGGCTGTATTTTGGTAGTACTGTTCTTATTAGTTTAATACCTGATACAACACCGAATGGTGGCAGCTCTATATGGCCTGCATGATTAGCCGCACCCAAAGCCAAAAAAAAAGCCAAGCGGTCTTGCACTAACACCCATGGCTAACTCTGTTGTTTCAAGTTGTACTATTCTTAGCACTTTCATCTCATCCCTGTTACTTCCAGGACTCTCGGTGGTGGTCTACATGGCCATCATGATTACCCTCACCAAAATATAACAACAATACGTGCGTGCAGGGAACCATGGTAAGGTTACTTCCTTTCGCAAAATCGAGTATAACAGTTGCAGGCAGAGGTTCTGACCCTGCATTATGGCTGCACCTCTCCATAAAAGAGGCATGCATTACAGAGTCTGTGGGCATGTATGCAAAGAGCTGGCCTGCCTAAAAAGAGGAGCAAGGCTGTACAGGTTGTTCTCCTTCAGCCATTTTATACACTGTCCCATGGCCACGACCCTCAACAACCACAACAGAATGAAACAACACATATGCCATCCTTTTGAACAACAGAGTACAGGTAGGGCATTGATTTTAGTTACACGGCGATATTTATTATGAACCGTGAAATTGAAGACAAAAACATGATTGGACACCCAGTACAGTACAGGTCGTTCTCCTTCGGCCTTTTTAGAATAGTGTTCCGGACCCCCAACAAAAACAACAGCAGGAAAGAGGACATATGGCATCCTTTTGAACAATAGATGACAGGTAAGGCATAGATTTTAGAAAGCCATAGATAATTTTTTTGCAACTGTGAAATAAAAAAAAAAACATTGGACACCTAGCACACTTCTTTATCCTTAGGCCTTTTTATAAGAGGCTCCTGGAGCCTCAACAGAAACAACAGCATGAAAGAGGACATATGGCATCCTTGTGAACAATTGATTACAGTTAAGGCATTGATTTTAGAATCCCAGAGATCATTTATATGAACCGGGAAATAGAAAAAAACATTGATTGGACACCCAGTACACTTCTTTATCCTTAGGCCTTTTTAATAAGAGGCTCCCGGAGCCTCAACAGAAACAACAGCATGAAAGAGGACATATGGCATCCTTTTGAATAATAGATTACAGGAAAGGCATTGATTTTAGAAACCCGGGGATAATTTGTTGCAACCGTGAAATCTAAAAAAACATAGATTAGACACCCAGTACACTTATTTATCCTTAGGCTTTTTTTATAAGAGGGTCCCGGAGCCTCAACAGAAAAAACTGCATGAAAGAGGACATATGGCATCCTTGTGAACAATTGTTTACAGTTAAGGCATTGATTTTAGAATCCCAGAGATCATTTATATGAACCGGGAAATCTAAAAGAACATTGATTAGACACCCAGTACACTTATTTATCCTTAGGCCTTTTTAGCAGAGGCTCCAGGACCCTCAACAAAACCAGCAGCAGGAAAGAGGACATATGGCATCCTTTTGAAAATTAGATTACAGTTAAGGCATTGATTTTAGAAACCCGGAGATAATTTGTTGCAACCAGGAATTTGAATCAAACAAATGATTCGATGGACACCCAGTACACTTCTTTCTCCTTAGGCCTTTTTATAAGAGGGTCCCGGAGCCTCAACAGAAACAACAGCATGAAAGAGGACATATGGCATCCTTGTGAATAATAGATTACAGGAAAGGCATTGATTTTAGAAACACAGAGATAATTAGTTGCAACCGGGAAATCTAAAAGAACATTGATTAGACACCCAGTACACTTAATTATCCTTAGGCCTTTTTATAAGAGGGTCCCGGAGCCTCAACAGAAACAACAGCATGAAAGAGGACATATGGCATCCTTGTGAATAATAGATTACAGGAAAGGAATTGATTTTAGAAACACAGAGATAATTAGTTGCAACCGGGAAATCTAAAAGAACATTGATTAGACACCCAGTACACTTATTTATCCTTAGGCCTTTTTTTAGCAGAGGCTCCAGGACCCTCAACAAAACCAGCAGCAGGAAAGAGGACATATGGCATCCTTTTGAAAACTAGATTACAGGAAAGGCATTGATTTTTGAAACCCGGAGATAATTTGTTGCAACCGGGAATTTGAATCAAACAAATGATTCGATGGACACCCAGTACACTTCTTTCTCCTTAGGCCTTTTTATAAGAGGGTCCAGGACCCTAAAAAAAAACACCAGCAGGAAAGAGGACGTATGGCATCCTTTTGAACAATAGAGTACAGGTACAGCATTGATTTTACAAACCCAGAGAAAATTTTGGGCAAATGTGAAATAGAAAAAAAATTGAGTGGACACCCAGTACACCTCTTTCTCCTTAGGCCTTTTTATAAGAGGGTCCAGGACCCTCAAACAAAATACCAGCAGGAAAGAGAACATATGGCATCCTTTTGAACAATAGAGTACTGGTACAGCATTGATTTTAGAAAACCACAGATAATTGTTTGGAAAAGCGAAATAGCCCCAAAAACCATGCTTGACTCCCACTCCAGGTCATTCTCCTTCAGCCTTTTTATAAGAGGGTCCAGCACCCTCAACAGAAACAACTGCAGGAAACACCACAACATATGCCATCCTTTTGCACAAGCGAGTACAGGTATGGCATCCATTTTAGAAACCCAGAGATAATTGAGAGGAACCAGGAACATTTTTCTAAAAATTTGCTGGGGCACCCATTACAGGTCGTTCTCCTTCAGCCTTTTTATACCATGGGCCACGACCCGCAACAGGCACAACCGCATGAAACACCACATATGCCACCCTTTTGCACAATAGAGTACAGGTATGGCATAGATGGAACACGGAGATAATTTAGAGCAACCAAGAGACGGATAAAGATGCTTGGTCGGTCCTCCTCCTTCAAATTTGTGACATTTTGCGTTCAATTTAATGGTCCACCAGATATGAGTGGTGTGCTAAGTTGTACTATTCGTAACAGTTTAATCACTGTTATGTGCCTTATTTTTTTTATTTGAGTTTTGTACCCACAGAGCTGCAGCAGAAGCCAGAAAAATTAGGAATGTACAAATGACTGAAAAATTTGGGTATTGTTGTAGCAACTGCTGTAGCAGCGGCCAGAAAAATTGATGTTTGTAAAACTTTTATAAAGTGCCCTAAAAGCTTGTGGCTTGAACACTAGTTGTTGGCGGATAAGTCAAGCAAGTCCTCCGGCTTTATAACAAAAAAAAAGGCCAGCCTGTATACCAGTTGTAGCCCAAGCCAGCTCATCTCATCATCAGGCCTTTTTTATTCAAATGTATCGCCCAATGTGAGTCCCTTCGGGATCCAGCCCTCATTCATTTTTATAAAAGTGAGATAGTCAAGGCTTTTTTGACCTAGGCGACTTCTCTTCTCAGTGAGAAAACCTCCTGCTGCACTGAAAGTCCTTTCGGACAGGACACTTGAAGCGGGGCAGGCCAGAAGTTCCATTGCAAATTGGGATAGCTCAGGCCACAAGTCCAGCCTGCACACCCAGTAGTCAAGGGGTCCATCGCTCCTGAGAGTGTCGAGATCCGCAGTTAAAGCTAAGTAGTCTGCTACCTGTCGGTTAAGTCTTTCTCTAAGGCTGGATCCCAAAAGGCTCTGATGGTGCATGGGAGTTAAAAAGATACGCATGTCCTCCATCAACAAGACGTCAGGAAAGCATCCTGTCCTTGCCGCCGTGGTCATGGAAGGAGGAGGATTAATTTCATCTCTTCCCCTGTGACATCACCCTTATACGCTGTGTAAAGCATAGTTTTTAATTTATTCTTAAAATGCTCCATCTTTTCCAACTTGCGAGAATTTGGTAACATTTCAGGCACTTTATGCTTATACCGGGGGTCGAGGAGCGTGGACACCCAGTACAGGTCGTTCTCCTTCAGCATTTTATACGAGGGTCCCTCAACAGGCACGACAGCATGAAAGAACCCATTTGAACAAGGTTGGATGCCGAGCTAATCATGTCCCGTTCCTCCTCCTCACTGATCTCACTGATGGTATCTTCTTCCCCCCAGCCACGTACAACACCATGGGTACCAGAGAGGTGACAACAACGAGCACCCTGGGATGCCTGTTGTGCTCGGTCTTCCTCCTCCTCCTCCTCCTCAAAGCCACATTCCTCCTCTGACTCCTCTTCCTCACAATCCTCTTCCTGCGTTACCGCAGGTCCAGCAAGTGATGGTGATTCGGCTGTTTGTGGGGGTGATGGACACCACAACTCTTCCTCTTCACGCTCATCTACTGCCTGATCCAGCACTCTTCACAGGGCAAGCTCCAGGAAGAAAACAAATGGTATGATGTTGCTGATGGTGCCTTCGGTGCGACTGACAAGGTTTGTCACCTCCTCAAAAGGACGCATGAGCCTACAGGCATTGCGCATGAGCGTCCAGTAATTTGGAAAAAATATCCCCAGCTCCCCAGAGGCTGGCCTAGCACCCCGGTCATACAAATACTCATTAACAGCTTTTTCTTGTTGTAGCAGACGGTCAAACATTAGGAGTGTTGAATTCCACCGTGTCTGGCTGTCGCAAATCAAGCGCCTCACTGGCAGGTTGTTTCGATGCTGGATATCGGACAAGTGCGCCATGGCCGTGTAGAAACACCTGAAATGGCCACACACCTTCCTGGCCTGCTTCAGGATGTCCTGTAAGCCTGGGTACTTATGGACAAATCGTTGTACAATTAGATTACACACATGTTCCATGCACGGCACATGTGTCAACTTGCCTAATTTCAATGCTGCCACCAAATTACTTCCATTGTCAGAAACAACCTTGCCAATCTCCAGTTGGTGCGGAGTCAGCCACTGATCCACCTGTGCGTTCAGGGCGGTCAGGAGTGCTGGTGCGGTGGGACTCTCCGCTTTCAGGCAAGTCAACCCCAAGACGGCGTGACACTGCCGTACACGGGATGTAGCATAGTTCCTGGGGAGCTGGGGGGGGGGGGGTGCCATAGATGTGGAGCAAGACGCAGAAGTTGAAGAGGACTCAGCCAAGGAAGAGGTTATGGAAGAGGATGGACTAGGAGGAGTAGAGGAGGTAGCAGCAGGCCTGCCTGCAAGTCGTGGCGGTGTCACCAACTCTTCTGCAGAGCCACGCATTCCATGCTTGTCAGAAGTCAGCAGGTTTACCCAATGCGCAGTGTAGGTGATATACCTGCCCTGACCATGCTTTGCAGACCAGCTATCCGTGGTCATATGGACCCTTGCCCCAACGCTGTGTGCCAGACATGCCATAACTTCCTTTCTCACAACAGAGTACAGGTTTGGGATTGCCTTTTGTGAAAATAAATTTCTGCCCGGTACCTTCCACTGCTGTGTCCCAATAGATACAAATTTTTTGAAAGCATCAGAATCCACCAGCTTGTATGGTAAAAGCTGGTGGGCTAAGAGTTCAGACAAGCCAGCTATCAGACGGCGGGCAAGGGGGTGACTTTGAGAAATTGGCTTCTTACGCTCAAACATGTCCTTGGCAGACACCTGACTGTGGGCAGATGACCAGGAACTGCTATGTAAGAGAGACTGAGTGGAGGATGGTTGAGAGGGGGCAAGGAGGACAGCACTGGTTGACATGGCTGAAGATGCTGGAGCAGGAGGAGGAGGGCGGCTTTCACTTTGTGTGCTGCTTCTACTCATGTGTTCTTCCCATCTGCGTTTGTGATGGGAGACCATGTGCCTTCGCAAAGCAGTTGTACCTAGGTGGGTGTTGGACTTCCCACGACTCAGTTTCTTTTGGCACAGGTTGCAAATGGCATCGCTGTTGTCAGAGGCAGACACACACAAAAAATGCCACACTGCTGAGCTCTGTGATGACGGCATTCTGGTGGTGGCAACAGCATGCGTTGATGGGCGTCGGCGTGCAGTCTGGCTGACCCCTGGTGACGATGCATGCTGTCTGACTGTGCCACTAGCTCCTTGAGACGACCTCCCCATGCTTCCAAATCGTCTCCTCCTCCTCCTCTCTGTCTCCCCATCTGAACTTTCCCCCTCTTCTTCTTCTCTTCTAGCAGGCACCCACATGACATCCACCGACACATCATCATCAACAACTTCACTTGTATCTGAAACATCAATAAAGGAAGCAGCAGCGGGTACAACATCATCATCATCATCACACCGTACCTCCATGTCGGTAATGCTGCCTGACTGAGACTGATCACTATTATCTACATCCTCTGTCAATGATGGATGCGCATCACTCATTTCTTCCAAATGATGTGTCAATAACTCCTGTGACAGATCAAGTGAAGCGGCTGTGGTGCTAGTGTTGGTGGTGGTGACAGGCGGGGGAGTGGCACTGGTCACTTGAGACCTGCCCAAAGCACAGCTGGACATAGATGGTGCGTCAAGGTTAGGAGGACTAGCAGCGGAAGCTGAAGAAGATTGGGTGTCCTGTGTTAGCCATTCAACTAGGTTCTCCTCAGAAGTTTTCGCGTCCCCCCTTGCACCCGGTGTCTGAACAATGTGCATATTTGTAGGGTCTAAAGGAATCACAGCACCACGACCATGACCACGGAACCTGCGGGGTGGCCTGCCTCTGCCTGTCATTTTTTTAAAAATGGACACTAACAATACTATTATACCAATTGAGTGGTGGCACTGTGCAAGTGGGCACAGTATACGCTGTGAGACTGACAGCAACAAAAAAGACAGATGTTTTAAAAATCACAAATTGTTGTTTTAAATGTTAAAAGTACTGTGACAACAAATATGATTGTTTGGCACTAGTTGGCAAATGGGCCTGTCTGGCACACACGCTGGGAGAAAGGAAACTGCAATTCAATGGCACTAGGAGACTGAAGAATCACAGTCAAAACAGTTATGATTAACAAAAATTCCAATCCTGTTACAATAAATATGATTGGTGACACTAATTGGCTAGTTGGGACTGGCACACAGGCAGGCAGGAGGAAAATGCAATTCAAGGGCACTAGTAGACTGCAGATTGACAGTCAAAACAGTGATGATTGACACATTTTGCAATACTGTTAAAAGAAATATGATTGCTGGCACTAATTGGATAGTTGGGCCTGGCACACAGCTGGCAGGCAGGAGAAAAGTGCAATTCAATGGCACGAGCAAACTGAGGATTAAGATCAACAATCAAAATTTTTTTAGTTTTAATTAGTAACTATACTGTGACAACAATTATGATTGGTGTAAATATTTTGAAAGTAGGCCTGGCACACAGGTTTGGAAGGCAGTAGAAAAGTGCAATTCTAGGGCACGAGCAAACTGAGGATTAAGATCAACAATCAAGAATTTTTTAATTTTAATTAGTAACTATACTGTGACAACAATTATGATTGGTGTAAATAGTTGGCAAGACGGTCTGGCACAAAAGGCTGGCAGGCAGGAGGTAAATGCAATTCAAGGACACTAGGAGACTGAATACTGACTGTCAAAAGAGTGATGATTGACAATTTTTGCAATACTGTTAAAAGAAATATGATTGCTGGCAATAATTGGCTAGGTGGGCCTGGCACACAGCAGGCTGCAAGGCAGGAGGAAAGTGCAATTCAATGGCACAAGCAAACTGAGGATTCAGAACAACTATTAACAAAATTTTTAATTTTTAATTATTAAGAATACTGTGACAACAAATATGATTGGTGTAAATATTTTGAAAGTAGGCCTGGCACACAGGCTTGGAAGGCAGTAGAAAAGTGCAATTCTATGGCACGAGCAAACTGAGGATTAAGATCAACAATCAAGAATTTTTTAATTTTAATTAGTAACTATACTGTGACAACAATTATGATTGGTGTAAATAGTTGGAAAGACGGCCTGGCACAAAAGGCTGGCAGGCAGGAGGTAAATGCAATTCAAGGACACTAGGAGACTGAATACTGACAGTAAAAACAGTGATGATTGACAATTTTTGCAATACTGTTAAAAGAAATATGATTGCAGGCAATAATTGGCTAGGTGGGCCTGGCACACAGCAGGCTGCAAGGCAGGAGGAAAGTGAAATTCAATGGCACGAGCAAACTGAGGATTCAGAACAACTATTACCAAAAATTTTAATTTTTAATTATTAAGAATAATGTGACAACAAATATGATTGGTGTAAATATTTTGAAAGTAGGCCTGGCACACAGGCTTGGAAGGCAATAGAAAAGTGCAATTCTATGGCACGAGCAAACTGAGGATTAAGATCAACAATCAAGAATTTTTTAATTTTAATTAGTAACTATACTGTGACAACAATTATGATTGGTGTAAATAGTTGGCAAGACGGCCTGGCACAAAAGGCTGGCAGGCAGGAGGTAAATGCAATTCAAGGACACTAGGAGACTGAATACTGACAGTCAAAACAGTGATGATTGACAATTTTTGCAATACTGTTAAAAGAAATATGATTGCTGGCAATAATTGGTTAGGTGGCCTGGCACACAGCAGGCAGCAAGGCAGGAGGAAAGTGAAATTCAATGGCACGAGCAAACTGAGGATTCAGAACAACTATTACCAACATTTTTAATTTTTAATTATTAAGAATACTGTGACAACAAATATGATTGGTGTAAATATTTTGAAAGTAGGCCTGGCACACAGGCTTGGAAGGCAGTAGAAAAGTGCAATTCAATGGCATGAGCAAACTGAGGATTAAGATCAACAATCAAATTTTTTTTTAATTTTAATTAGTAACTATACTGTCTGTGACAACAATTATGATTGGTGTAAATAGTTGGCTAGACGGCCTGGCACAAAAGGCTGGCAGGCAGGAGGTAAATGCAATTCAATGGCACTAGGAGACTGAATATTTGCAGTCCAAAAAATTATGATTTTTATTTTTTTATATACTGTTACAAGAATTATGATTGGTGCCACTAATTGGCTAGTTGGGCCGGGCACACAGGCTGGCAGATATGAGTCGTGGATGGTAGGTAGGGCAGCAAATTAACACAGTATGCTGTGTAAGTGACAAAAACACAGGCCTGATAGAAAATGAAGTTAGATTACACTAGCAAAATATTTTAAAATTTTAGATTTTAATATTAAAATTATGTTAAGAAGTGCAATGCACATATGAGTGGTCGCACTGGCTGGCTGCTACATAGGGCAGCAATTAACAACAGTATGCTGTGTAAGTCAGATAGATAGTTAGACACAGGCCTGATAGAAAATAAAATTAGATTACACTAGCATAATGATTTAAAGACTTTTTGGGGGGAATTTAAAGAAAAAGGTTAAGCACATACATATGAGTCGTGGCTGATAGCCTTGGAAGGGCAGCTATTAAAAACAGTAGGCTCTGTAAGTCAGATACACACACGCCTGATAGAAAATACTATTAGATTACACTAGAAAAATGATTTAAATTATTTTTTGGGGGGGGAATTAAAAAAAGGTTAAACACATATGAGTCGTGGCTCATAGACTAGGGAGGGCAGCAAGTAAACACAGTAGGCTCTGTATGTCAGCAAAACACACAGGCCTGATAGAAAATTATATTAGATTACACTATCAAACAAATTTAAACTTTTTTTTTTTATATTTAAATTAAGGTGAAGAAGATATGAGTGTTGGGTGGCTGCCTGGCACAGACCAATTAACCAAAAGACTAAAACAAATGAGGTATATTAATGCTGAGTGAGCCTGACAGACACAGGCCTGATAGTAAATGTAATTAGATTACACTAGCAAAATATTTTTTTTTATTTTTTTTTAAATTTAAAATAATGTTATAAACGGATATTAACACTGGTGGCTGGCACAGAGCAATGAACCAGAGTATATGCTGTGTGACACAGGCCTGATAGAAAATGAAAAAAAAATTAGACTAGCAAAATAATTAAAATATTTGGTTAGTTAAATTTAAACTAATGTTGTTAGGGAGATATCAGTGGTGGCAGTAATCACAGCATATGCTGTGAGCCTTAAACACACAGCTTGAAAGCCAGGCAAATGCTAATAAAAAAAACGAAAAAAAAAAAACGGCACGAAATATAGCCCTAAAAAGGCCTTTTTGGGGTGCTGTGCTTGCAGCAGAGATGAGTGGAGTCCTTCTGGACTGTAGTGGACACTAAATACACTAGCCTAGCTATGTTTTTCCTATTAATGTCAGGAGCAAAAACACAACACGTCCTCTCATTAAGAAAGCAAGGTCGTTATGAGTCTAAAATGGCGGATTCCGAGTAGCTGGGAGGGTCTGTGAGGGAGTGTCTGATGTTGATTGGCTCTTATGTGTCAGACGACTGTGACCTACAGGGTCAAAGTTTCCTCAATGATGACACATAGGGGCGGATCGCCATGTGTTCGCCCACAAACGCGAACGCGAACAAGCTATGTTCGCTGTGAACCGTTCGCGGGCGAACAGTTCGGAACATCACTACTGATGACCAATCCACCCGCAGAAGACATGGTGAAAAAAGCATGGTAATTATATAAACACAACATATAACGTTTGAGACATAAATACAACACCCATTTGCCACCCATGCATGCAAAATAATACACAAACATGAAAGGTCCATCACACACAATGAACAGTACGCTGTTGCTAGCATTTGCATGTAGGTGCAAACTAAACAGCCACAATCTACAGTAACAAACTCAGAACCAAAATTACATGTCACACTAATACATTACACAACATTAGCCATACACAACATAAAGCTTAAAGGGACATAAAACCCACATTTTTTCTTTCATGATTCAGATAGAGCATACAATTTTAAACAACTTTCCAATTTACTTCTGTTATCACATTTTCTTCATTTTCTTGTTATCCTTTGTTGAAAAGCTGGGATGTAAGCTCATGAATGTGCACGTGTCCACAACACTATACGGCAGCAGTTTTGCAACAATTTTATACATTAGCAAAAGCACTAGATGGCAGCACTATTTCCTGTCATGTAGTGCTTCAGGCATGTGCATGCTACCTACCTAGGTATCCCTTCAACAAAGAATAACATGAGAATGAAACAAATTTGATAATAAAAGTAAATTGGAAACTTTTTAAAAATTGTATTCTCTATTTAAATAATGAAATAATTGTTTTGGGTTAACTGTCCCTTTAATAAATTAAAGGTGGATCGGAGAACACACAATGGCCTCTAGTTATCAAGCTGTCAACCTCAAATACGCTGGAATTCCGCAGCGTATTTGTGGCGAGGCTGATTCGCCTAAGTTATCAAGCCCTACAGACCGGCAAAAGTAGAATTTAGTGACGTAAGCTTCGAACCGCCGGACTCAGTCCGACACAGATTGATTCTTACGTCACTCCAGATGTTCCGACAATCTGACTACTTTTGCTAGTTATCAAATAACTACCAGGTACGCTCGGCACTTTTCTGGCCCAGCGTACCTGGTTTTCAATCCGCCGCCCTGGAGGCAGCGGATCCCATAGGAATCAATGGTAGTCTGACCATAGCGAAAGTTCATGTTTGCTGCTGCCCGACATCCCATTGATTCCTATGGGAGCTGTCTACACCTAGCACCCTAACATGTACCCCGAGTCTAAACACCCCTAATCTGCCCCCTACACCGCCGCCACCTTTATTAAACATGCTAACCCCTAAACCGCCGCTCCCGGAGCCCACCGCCACTCTAATAAACGTATTAACCCCTAAACCACCGCTCCCGGAGCCCATCGCCACTCTAATAAATGTATTAACCCCTAAACCGCTGCACCCGGAGCCCACCGCCACTCTAATAAATTTATTAACCCCTAAACTGCCGCTCCCGGAGCCCACGCCACTCTAATAAACTTATAAACCCCTAAACCACCGCTCCTGGAGCCCACTGCAACTATAATAAATATGTTAACCCCTAAACCGGCGCTACCGGACCCCGCTGCAACTATAATAAATATGTTAACCCCTAAACCGCCTCTCCAGGACCCCGCCGCCACCTACATAATACCTATTAACCCCTATCCTGCCCCCCTTACACCGCCACCACCTATAATAAATTTATTAACCCCTATCCTGCCCCCCCTACACCGCCGCCACTATAATAAAATTAGTAACCCCTAAACCTAAGTCTAACCCTAACACTCCCCTAACTTAAATATTAATTAAATACATCTAAATAAATATTATTCTTATTAACTAAATTATTCCTACTTAAAACTAAATACTTACCTTTAAAATAAACCCTAATATAGCTACAATCTAACTAATAATTATATTGTAGCTATTTTAGGATTTATTGTTATTTTACAGGCAAATTTCAATTTATTTTAACTAGGTAGTTATTAACTATTTAATAGCTACCTAGATAAAATAAAGTCATATTTACCTGTAAAATAAAAACTAACCTAAGTTACAATTACACCTAACACTACACTATCATTAACTACATTATTCCTATTTAAAACTAAATACCTGTAAAATAAAACCTAAGGCCTAGATTTAGAGTTTGGCGGTAGCCGTCAAAACCAGCGTTAGAGGCTCCTAACGCTGGTTTTAGGCTACCGCCGGTATTTGGAGTCACTCAAAATAGGGTCTAACGCTCACTTTTCAGCCGCGACTTTTCCATACCGCAGATCCCCTTACGTCAATTGCGTATCCTATCTTTTCAATGGGATCTTCCTAACGCCGGTATTTAGAGTCGTTTCTGAAGTGAGCGTTAGAGCTCTAACGACAAAACTCCAGCCGCAGGAAAAAAGCAGGAGTTAAGAGCTTTCTGGGCTAACGCTGGTTCATAAAGCTCTTAACTACTGTACCCTAAAGTACACTAACACCCATAAACTACCTATGCACCCCTAAACCGAGGTCCCCCCACATCGCCGCAACTCGATTAAATTTTTTTAACCCCTAATCTGCCGACCGCCACCTACGTTATACTTATGTACCCCTAATCTGCTGCCCCTAACCCCGCCGACCCCTGTATTATATTTATTAACCCCTAACCTGCCCCCCACAACGTCGCCACAAGCTACTTACAATAATTAACCCCTAATCTGCTGCCCCTGACACCGCCGACCCCTATATTATATTTATTAACCCCTAATCTGCCCCCCTCAACGTCGCCGACACCTGCCTACACTTATTAACCACCAATCTGCCGAGCGGACCTGAGCGCTACTATAATAAAGTTATTAACCCCTAATCCGCCTCACTAACCCTATCATAAATAGTATTAACCCCTAATCTGCCCTCCCTAACATCGCCGACACCTAACTTCAATTATTAACCCCTAATCTGACGACCGGAGTTCATCGCTACTATAATAAATGGATTAACCCCTAAAGCTAAGTCTAACCCTAACACTAACACCCCCCTAAGTTAAATATAATTTAAATCTAACGAAATTAATTAACTCTTATTAAATAAATTATTCCTATTTAAAGCTAAATACTTACCTGTAAAATTAATCCTAATATAGCTACACTATAAATTATAATTATATTGTAGCTATTTTAGGATTAATATTTATTTTACAGGTAACTTTGTATTTATTTTAACCAGGTACAATAGCTATTAAATAGTTAAGAACTATTTAATAGTTACCTAGTTAAAATAATAACAAAATTACCTGTAAAATAAGTCCTAACCTAAGTTATAATTAAACCTAACACTACCCTATCAATAAATTAATTAAATAAAATACCTTCAATTACCTACAATAAAACCTAAAACTACACTATCAATAAATAAATTAAATACAATTTCTACAAATAACTACAATTACATAAACTAACTAAAGTACAAAAAATAATATATAAAAAAAATAAAAAAATAAAAAAGAACTAAGTTACAAAAAAATAAAAAAATATTTACAAACATAAGAAAAATATTACAACAATTTTAAACTAATTACACCTACTCTAAGCCCCCTAATAAAATAACAAAGACCCCCAAAATAAAAAAATGCCCTACCCTATTCTAAATTAATAAATTTAAAAGCTCTTTTACCTTACCAGCCCTGAACAGGGCCCTTTGCGGGGCATGCCCCAAGAAATTCAGCTCTTTTGCCTGTAAAAAAAAACATACAATACCCCCCCCCCAACATTACAACCCACCACCCACATACCCCTAATCTAACCCAAACCCCCCTTAAATCTTAACTATTTAATAGCTATTGTACCTGGTTAAATAAATACAAAGTTGCCTGTAAAATAAATATTAATCCTAAAATAGCTATAATGTAATTATAATTTATATTGTAGCTATATTAGGGTTTATTTTACAGTTAAGTATTTAGCTTTAAATAGGAATAATTTATTTAATAAGAGTTAATTAATTTCGTTAGATTTAAATTATATTTAACTTATGGGGGTGTTAGTGTTAGGGTTAGACTTAGCTTTAAGGGTTAATACATTTATTAGAATAGCGGCGAGATTCGTTCGGCAGATTAGGGGTTAATAATTGAAGTTAGGTGTCGGCGATGTTAGGGAGGGCAGATTAGGGGTTAATACTTTTTATGATAGGGTTAGTGAGGCGGATTAGGGGTTAATAACTTTATTATAGTAGCGCTCAGGTCCGCTCGGCAGATTAGGGGTTAATAAGTGTAGTTAGGTGTCGGCGACGTTGAGGGGGGCAGATTAGGGGTTAATAAATATAATATAGGGGTCGGCGGTGTTAGGGGCAGCAGATTAGGGGTACATAAGGATAACGTAGGTGGCGGCGCTTTGCGGTCGGCAGATTAGGGGTTAATTATTGTAAGTAGCTGGCGGCGACGTTGTGGGGGGCAGGTTAGGGGTTAATAAATATAATATAGGGGTTGGCGGTGTTAGGGGCAGCAGATTAGGGGTACATAGGGATAGCGTAGGTTGCGGCGGTGTACGGAGCGGCAGATTAGGGGTTAATAATAATATGCAGGGGTCAGCGATAGCGGGGGCGGCAGATTAGGGGTTAATAAGTGTAAGGGTAGGGGTGTTTAGACTCGGGGTACATGTTAGAGTGTTAGGTGCAGACGTAGGAAGTGTTTCCCCATAGGAAACAATGGGGCTGCGTTAGGAGCTGAACGCTGCTTTTTTGCAGGTGTTAGGTTTTTTTTCAGCTCAAACAGCCCCATTGTTTCCTATGGGAGAATAGTGCACGAGCACGTTTTTGAGGCTGGCCGCGTCCGTAAGCAACTCTGGTATCGAGAGTTGCATTTGCGGTAAAAATGCTCTACACTCCTTTTTTGGAGCCTAACGCAGCATTTTTTTGAACTCTCGATACCAGAGTTAATTTTATGGGTGGCCAGAAAAAAGCCTGCGTAGCGTTAACAGCCCATCTACCGCCAAACTCCAAATCTAGGCCTAAGATAGCTACAATGTAATTAATAATTACATTGTAGCTATTTTAGGATTTATAGTTATTTTACAGGTAACTTTGTATTTATTTTAACTAGATAGAATAGTTATTAAATAGTTATTAACTATTTAATAACTACCTAGCTAAAAGAAATACAAATTTACCTGTAAAATAAATCATAACCTAAGTTGCAATTAAACCTAACACTACACTATCATTAAATAAATTAAATTAATTAACTACAAATACCTACAATTAAATACAATTAAATAAACTAACTAAAGTACAAAAAATAAAAAAAACTAAGTTACAAAAAATAAAAAAATATTACAAGATGTTTAATCTATTTACACCTAATCTAAGCCCCCTAATAAAATAACAAAGCCCCCCAAAATAAAAAAATGCCCTACCCTATTCTAAATTACAAAAGTGAACAACTCTATTACCTTACCAGCCCTTAAAAGGGCCTTTTGCGGGGCATGCCCCGAAGTAATCAGCTCTTCTGCATGTTAAAAAAATACAACCCCCCGAACATTAAAACCCACCACCCACATACCCCTACTCTAACCTACCCAAACCCCCCTTAAAAAAATCTAACACTAACCCCCTGAAGATCTCCCTACCTTGAGTCATCTTCAGCCAGCCGACCAACGATGGAACAGAAGAGGACATCCGCAGCGGACGAAGTCATCATCCAAGGGGCGCTGAAGAGTTCTTCCATCCAATAGAAGTCTTCATCCATGCGGCGTCTTCAATCTTCATCCATCCGGAGCGGAGCCTTCTTCAAACGAGCCGACGCGGAGCCATCCTCTTCCAACGACGCCTACCCGATGAATGGATATTCCTTTAAGTGACATCATCCAAGATGGCGTCAATCGAATTCTGATTGGCTGATAGGATTCTATCAGCCAATCGGAATTAAGGTAGGAAAGATCTGATTGGCTGATGCAATCAGCCAATCAGATTCAAGTTCAATCCCATTGGCTGATCCAATCAGCCAATCAGATTGAGCTCGCATTCTATTGGCTGTTCCGATCAGCCAATAGAATGCAAGCTCAATCTGATTAGCTGATTGCATCAGCCAATCAGATTTTTGCTACCTTAATTCCGATTGGCTGATAGAATCCTATTAGCCAATCGGAATTCGAGGTACGCCATCTTGGATGACGTCACTTAAAGGAATATCCATTCGTCGGATAGGAGTTGTTGGAAGAGGATGGCTCGCGTCGGTTCGTTTGAAGAAGGCTCCGCTTCGCTCCGGATGGATGAAGATTGAGGACGCCGCATGGATGAAGACTTCTATCGGATGGAAGACCTCTTCAGCGCCCCTTGGATGATGACTTCGGCTGCTGCGGATGTCCTCTTCTGTTCCATCAGTGGTCAGCTGGCTGAAGACGACTCAAGTTAGGGAGATCTTCAGGGGGTTAGTGTTAGGTTTTTTTAAGGGGGGGTTGGGTGGGTTAAAGTAGGGGTATGTGGGTGGTGGGTTTTAATGTTGGGGGGGGTTGTATTTTTTTTAACATGCAAAAGAGCTGATTACTTTGGGGCATGCCCCGCAAAAGGCCCTTTTAAGGGCTGGCAAGGTAATAGAGCTGTTAACTTTTGTAATTTAGAATAGGGTAGGGCATTTTTTTATTTTGGGGGGCTTTGTTATTTTATTAGGGGTCTTAGATTAGGTGTAATTAGATTAAAAATCTTGTAATTTTTTTATTTTTTGTAACTTAGTTTTTTTTATTTTTTGTACTTTGGTTAGTTTATTTAATTGTATTTAATTGTAGGTATTTGTAGTTAATTAATTTAATTTATTTAATGATAGTGTAGTGTTAGGTTTAATTGTAACTTAGGTTATGATTTATTTTACAGGTAAATTTGTATTTCTTTTAGCTAGGTAGTTATTAATTAGTTATTAACTACAGGGAGTGCAGAATTATTAGGCAAGTTGTATTTTTGAGGATTCATTTTATTATTGAACAACAACCATGTTCTCAATGAACCCAAAAAACTCATTAATATCAAAGCTGAATAGTTTTGGAAGTAGTTTTTAGTTTGTTTTTAGTTATAGCTATTTTAGGGGGATATCTGTGTGTGCAAGTGACTATTACTGTGCATAATTATTAGGCAACTTAACAAAAAACAAATATATACCCATTTCAATTATTTATTTTTACCAGTGAAACCAATATAACATCTCAACATTCACAAATATACATTTCTGACATTCAAAAACAAAACAAAAACAAATCAGTGACCAATATAGCCACCTTTCTTTGCAAGGACACTCAAAAGCCTGCCATCCATGGATTCTGTCAGTGTTTTGATCTGTTCACCATCAACATTGCGTGCAGCAGCAACCACAGCCTCCCAGACACTGTTCAGAGAGGTGTACTGTTTTCCCTCCTTGTAAATCTCACATTTGATGATGGACCACAGGTTCTCAATGGGGTTCAGATCAGGTGAACAAGGAGGCCATGTCATTAGATTTTCTTCTTTTATACCCTTTCTTTCCAGCCACGCTGTGGAGTACATGGACGCGTGTGATGGAGCATTGTCCTGCATGAAAATCATGTTTTTCTTGAAGGATGCAGACTTCTTCTTGTACCACTGCTTGAAGAAGGTGTCTTCCAGAAACTGGCAGTAGGACTGGGAGTTGAGCTTGACTCCATCCTCAACCCGAAAAGGCCCCACAAGCTCATCTTTGATGATACCAGCCCAAACCAGTACTCCACCTCCACTTTGCTGGCGTCTGAGTCGGACTGGAGCTCTCTGCCCTTTACCAATCCAGCCACGGGCCCATCCATCTGGCCCATCAAGACTCACTCTCATTTCATCAGTCCATAAAACCTTAGAAAAATCAGTCTTGAGATATTTCTTGGCCCAGTCTTGACGTTTCAGCTTGTGTGTCTTGTTCAGTGGTGGTCGTCTTTCAGCCTTTCTTACCTTGGCCATGTCTCTGAGTATTGCACACCTTGTGCTTTTGGGCACTCCAGTGATGTTGCAGCTCTGAAATATGGCCAAACTGGTGGCAAGTGGCATCTTGGCAGCTGCACGCTTGACTTTTCTCAGTTCATGGGCAGTTATTTTGTGCCTTGGTTTTTCCACACGCTTCTTGTGACCCTGTTGACTATTTTGAATGAAACGCTTGATTGTTCAATGATCACACTTCAGAAGCTTTGCAATTTTAAGAGTGCTGCATCCCTCTGCAAGATATCTCACTATTTTTGACTTTTCTGAGCCTGTCAAGTCCTTCTTTTGACCCATTTTGCCAAAGGAAAGGAAGTTGCCTAATAATTATGCACACCTGATATAGGGTGTTGATGTCATTAGACCACACCCCTTCTCATTACAGAGATGCACATCACCTAATATGCTTAATTGGTAGTAGGCTTTCGAGCCTATACAGCTTGGAGTAAGACAACATGCATAAAGAGGATGATGTGGTCAAAATACTCATTTGCCTAATAATTCTGCACTCCCTGTATTTAATAACTATTGTATCTAGTTAAAATAAATACAAAGTTACCTGTAAAATAAATATAAATCCTAAAATAGCTACAATGTAATTATTAATTACATTGTAGCTATCTTAGGGTTTATTTTACAGGTAAGTATTTAGTTTTAAATAGGAATAATTTAGTTAATGATAGTGTAGTGTTAGGTGTAATTGTAACTTAGGTTAGTTTTTATTTTACAGGTAAATATGACTTTATTTTATCTAGGTAGCTATTAAATAGTTAATAACTATTTAATAGCTTTTGTACCTAGTTAAAATAAATTGAAATTTGCCTGTAAAATAAAAATAAATCCTAAAATAGCTTCAATGTAATTATTAATTACATTGTAGCTATATTAGGGTTTATTTTATAGGTAAGTATTTAGTTTTAACTAGGAATAATTTAGTTAATAATAGTAAATTTATTTAGATTTATTTAATTAATATTTTAAGTGGGTGTTAGGGTTAGACTTAGGTTTAGGGGTTAATAATTATTTTATAGGTTGCAGCGGTATAGGGGGGCAGGATAGGGGTTGATAAATTTATTATAGGTGGCGACAGTGTAGGGGGGGCAGATTAGGGGTTAATACGTTTAATATAGGTGGCGGCGGGGTCCAGGAACGGCGGTTTAGGGGTTAAACAATTTATTTAGTTGCGGCGGGGTACGGGATCCGCAGGATAGGGGTTAATAAATTTATTATAGGTGGCGGCGGTATAGGGGGGGCAGGATAGGGGTTAATAGGTATAATGTAGGTGGCAGCGGGGTCCGGGAGCAGCGGTTTAGGGGTTAATAACTTTATTTAGTTGCGGCGGGGTCTTGGAGCGTCGGTTTAAGGGTTAATACATTTATCATAGTTGCGGCGGGGTCTAGGAGTGGCGGTTTAGGGGTTAATAACTTTATTTATTTGCGGGGGGGCTCCGGGGGCGCCGGTATAGGGGTTAGAACAGTATAGTATAGTGTGGGTGCTTAGTGACAGCTTATCAATAAAGCTGGGAAAAAGCCGAAGAGCAGCGAGATCAGATGAGTGATAACTATAACAGTCCGCTGCTCATGGCCCCGTACTTGGTGCACGGCTTTTTGACAGCTTTTTTGATAACTTTGGCAAGCATATTCAGGTCCGCGGCGGCGATGTGAGGCGAGCTTAGGCGGGCGTATTGGGGCCGTCGAAGGCAGGTAAGTAGACACATTGATAACTAGAGCCAATATTATGAGCCAACGTTCTGAATGCAAAAAATATCACAATGAACAATAATTCCCAATTTACAACTAATATATTGAAGTTGTAGCATGTGTCACTCAAAAACATTTGCGGTATAATTTGCCTTTGAGAAAATATTACTCACAACATTAAAAGAAGTTTCCATGCCAGGATCTTATAAGTTTGCATTTAAGTTTTATATAGAAGCATTTTTATAATACCCTTCCATTATAAATATGCATCTGTTTAAGTTTAATAGTGTTTTTCCAGAGCATACACACATATGATATAAAAGCGCCTGCAACAATAAGCAAACACCTGACAGTCAGCAGTGGAATTTATTTAAGAAATTGTCATCTCAGGCGCAATACACTCAAGAGCAGCTTCAGAGCCCCAGCATTTCAGGCTTAAGATTGCTGCTCCCTAACCTCTCTACCACCTAAAGCATGCAAATTTCAATGATTGGCCGTGCATGAGCAGCGAGGGGAATTGCACAAGCAGCGGCTTGTGCAATGTTAAAAGCGGGCAGCAAATGCTGTCCACTTGCCACAAGGCCAAGCAGACAAGATTCATGATAGCGAACCTCGTCCGCCCGGCAGTTGATAAATGGAGCCCATAGTGTTTAAAAACAGGTGTATGGGACATCACAACACATGTGCATATGCTGCTGCTGTGAACCACTAAGAGATTTAAATACATATTTTTTGTTAATGTAAATACATTAGAACAATGATTCTATTTAATATTAAAATAAACTATGCACATTTAAATTTTGAATTTTATATATAATTTTAAGGCCGAGTAATGTTATGTGAGAAGCTTGGCAGGAGTACACATGCTAACACTTGTCATTCTCTATTTCAGGTGCCAACAGCCATAAGATTATCCATTCAGCAAAGACACAGTTCACAAAATGTCGTAAGTACCTATAGTAATAGATCTTTTTTTTATATAAAAAGAACATTTCCATCTCCTTAGACATGACAACCCTTTTAAGCAACAGAGTAGTAAAGCTTATATAACCATGCCAGTGTGAAAACATATATGTGCTTTTGTTTTACAGGATTTAATCAAGTATCTATGCCAATAAGGAACATCTGTCACAGGACGCAGCCTCTCCCTCCATCTAGTGAGTATGTCTACAAATTATTTTGAAAAAATCCCGCTATAACCAATTGAGGGCCAGATTAAGAGTTGAGCGCTATCTAAAGTAGCACGCATATTACAAATTGAAAGTAAGCAGGATAACCAAAACGCAAATAAATTTAACATGTGTCAGGATAGTATGGCCTCAAATGTCTGCTATGATCGAATAAAAAAGTGTCAACACATAAAAAATACATTTAAAAGTACAGTTACATTCCTAATGACAGTGTCTGATAAAAATATTTTTAAAAAACTTGCAATAAAAAGTGAAAACTTCATATATGCTTCATCCAGCACGTCTTGCACCTACTATCATGCCACTTTCAAAGTCCATTAGATCACTGCTCTTCCCCATTCTTGCTGCGGTTTGTACGCTTAACTTATAGTAGGAAAGTTGTTCTGCTTTATTTATACAAAAACTGTGGCCATGTGATGTGTAACATAGTGGAATTAACTATTTGTGTGCACAGCAGGGTCTCTGTGTTGTATATATATATAAATATAAGCATCCAAAAAGAAAAGCACTCACCGGGTCTTATTCAGCAAACAATCCTTTTAATTTGTGACGTTTCGGGGTTGCCCCCGTCCTCAGACAACAATTACAGGTATATACATTTACTCACCCTTTATACACAAACAAACCCGCTCCCAAGTGCAATCCCGCCGGCGGCGTACCGGAAGTCAGCTGCCGTGCGCAGAACCCTACGTCACCGGTTGCCATAGCAACCAGGACGCCTCCCGGCGGAATCCCTGTTATACTAAAACTTAAAAAGTGCATTATTTACAAAGGCTGTATAGGAATTGATACATGCTGACAAAACAACATGTCGAAATAATGGGCTTAGACATCATGATAATATTAAGTACCAAAACGGGGAAAATTATGCTTTATCCTAACACCGTAACTAACAAAAAAAGAGCTAAACAAGCCACTCAATTTACTTTCTATTAGGTCTCTAGCCACTAAACCTACAGAAAAACATACTATCAAAATCCATGAATCTAGGTTCAGAAAATATAAAAGCCAAAGATAAATAATATAAGAAATATAGAAATAAAAGCAAGTATACTAAAAATAAAAGATACAAAGAGAACAAAAAGAAAAAGAAAACTCACCAAGTGAAAAATAATAAATGAAAAATAAAGAATAAATGAAATAAAAAATACACATATAGAATTAGAAAAAATATAAGGGTAATAGAGTCAAGAATAATAAGCAATAAAAAATAAAAATAATAAAAAAATAATAAAAAAAATAAAAATAATAAAAAAATAAAAATAATAAAAATAATAAAAATAAAAATGAAAAATCAAAAGAGAGTGAAAACAAACATAAAAAGAAGAAGAAGAAAACAAAAAATAAAATAAAGGAAGAACCAAGAAACATGCAACAAGATGATATAAAAAAGAGGTATTATTACAAAAAGCAATGCCAATCTAAGTTGACATTCAGGCCCCTAGGGGCCATGGTGCCCAGATTGTAAATCCATTTAGATTCTCGCTGTAGTAGTATTCTACCTCTGTCACCTCCTCTTGTAAGAGGGGGCACATGATCAATGATGATATACTTTAGATAAGCAACTGAATGTTTCAATAGGGCAAAATGCCTGGCAACTGGTTGCTCAGAGTCACCACGATCAATAGCTGTTCTTATCGCTGATCTGTGGTTGGCCATTCTTGTACGAAGATCATCCACAGTTTTCCCCACATAAAACAAGCCGCATACACAGTGTAACAAATACACTATGTATTTGGTTGTACATGTGACCCGATGTCTGATGCTGTAAGTCCTATTCTTGTAGGGATGTCTAAACACTTTACCAGTTGTTAATCCATTGCATGTTGTACATCCTAAGCAGCGGTAACAACCAGGTTTAGATTGCAACCAGGTCTCTTTCATATAACAGCCCCTGGGGTCTGTCTTGACAAGCTGGTCTCTTAAAGACCTCGCTCTCCGATATCCCATTCTAGGAGGTGCTGTCCCTTCAAACGGTAGATCCGGGTCTGAAGATATAAGAGACCAATGTTTACGTATGCTCTCAGCAATTGCTGGTTTGTCAACATCAAAGGTTGTGGAGAACGTCATTCTACTATCTTCCAAAGATGTTTCCTTGTAGGTTAGTAGATCCTCCTGCTGTAGCTTCAATGTATCCATCTTCTGTAGTGCCAGATCTTGTTTATTGTACCTCCTCTGAATGAAACGTGATTCCATAGTGTGCATTTGTTGTTCCCGAAGATCAGCTATGGTATTGTTCCTTGCTGTTCTCTTGAATTGTGATAAAGGTAGAGCACGTTTGAGGGCTGGAGGGTGGCAGTTGTGGGCATGTAGTAGAGAATTACGGTCTGTTTCTTTTGTGTATAGTGTCGTGCACAGTCGACCTTCTTTCTTAAAAATTCTCAGGTCCAAAAAATCCACACTCAAGCTGTTGTACGTCAGTTTGAATTTAATAGTTGGATGTGCTGCATTGACACTTGTAAACCATAATAGTAAATCTTCCTCTGTACCACGCCATATCAAGAAGAGGTCATCTATATATCTTTTGTAATGGGAGATTCTGTCATCCTGGAATAGTGTTGTTCCTCTCGTTTCGAATTCTGCCATGAACAAGTTGGCATATGTGGGTGCCACATTTGACCCCATGGCGGTCCCCGCAATTTGCAGGTAAAATTCCTTCTCGAACCGAAAGTAATTCATCTCCAAGCATGCTGTTAGGAGTTCCTGGATTACATCAACAGGTGGACCCACATACGGGTATTTGGCCAATTGCCTGCATACTGCCGCTATTCCCTCATTGTGAGGTATTATTGTATACAAGCTGGTCACGTCCATAGTGACCAGCAGGGTATCCTCTTGTATATCATTAATGGTGCTGAGTCTCCTTATCATAGCGCTTGAATCCAAGAGGAAAGAATCCATACTCCTGACTAATGGTTGGAGTATGTTGTCCAAGTAGATAGCAATTGGCTGAAGCAATGAGCCTATAGCCGAGACTATAGGTCTCCCTGGGGGGGTTTCCATATCCTTGTGGATCTTTGGTAGCGTATAGATTACAGGAACTCTTGGATGTTGTACTGTCATAAAGCAGACCTAATAGAAAGTAAATTGAGTGGCTTGTTTAGCTCTTTTTTTGTTAGTTACGGTGTTAGGATAAAGCATAATTTTCCCCGTTTTGGTACTTAATATTATCATGATGTCTCAGCCCATTATTTCGACATGTTGTTTTGTCAGCATGTATCAATTCCTATACAGCCTTTGTAAATAATGCACTTTTTAAGTTTTAGTATAACAGGGATTCCGCCGGGAGGCGTCCTGGTTGCTATGGCAACCAGTGACGTAGGGTTCTGCGCACGGCAGCTGACTTCCGGTACGCCACCGGCGGGATTGCACTTGGGAGCGGGTTTGTTTGTGTATAAAGGGTGAGTAAATGTATATACCTGTAATTGTTGTCTGAGGACGGGGGCAACCCCGAAACGTCACAAATTAAAAGGATTGTTTGCTGAATAAGACCCGGTGAGTGCTTTTCTTTTTGGATGCTCATATTGTCAGTTTAAAGCACCCCGGGCAGGTTAAATAATGACTGTGTTACCGTGAGTGCTGCTACCTCTTGGGATATTGTATTATTATTGTATTAGCACCCGGCTCATATTGTTATACAGACTGTGACTCCTTTTTATGGACACTGTGCATTGACCAATAATTAAATATCTCTGTTACATTATGGCTGAGGGGATTGAAACAACACAGGAATTGGATCTGGGGGATGAAATAAAAGGTGCAGAAGAATTCTTTTTTACTGAAGAAGATGCATCTCGCATACGCTTTGCAGCAATACCCCAGAGGGCTATCACAGAACAAACAAAAAATATTTATGAGAAACTGGCCAAAATGAAGAAAAAAGATATTGACTATGCATTACATGGAGCATATTTATTTATATATTTCTGAGTATCACCGCAAGAAATTCATTCCTAGGGGTTTCCGTATCAGGAATGTCCCCACGATAGGCAGGAACAATCCTGAATTTAGCCTTAAATGGTGTAATATACTCAACAAGTGTTCCCTGGACCTGATATTACTCGTAATACAGGAGGTTTCCAGGCTTCTGGAACTAAGCAAAGTAGAAATATCTAAATATGAGGGCCAATATCTGCCGGTATTGGAGGCTGAGAGGGAGCAGAATTGGCTTGGTAAATTAAAAGAGGATATAAAAAAGTATGAAGACGAGTTGATTACATTCAAAAATAGCAAACTAGAAGACGTGACCAACGATTATAAAAACAAAAGTGTCTATAGATGGCAATTGGGTCCCGAAGAAAGAGCTCAATATTGCACAAATAGACAATGGAGCCACAGATACAATAGAAGAAGACCTATGGATACAGTGGACAGCTCGGGCAATAGTACTGACTCTGATGGCAATACGACGACCGTTACCACTGCACAGATGCATAATGATTATAGAAGTGGTAAGACAACAAGATCAAAAAACGGGGAAGGACGAGGAACCACACAAGGCGGGGGGGGGTTCAAGTCTACCACCCAGACCCCCCAGGAGAGGCCGGCCGAGGAGGACCTAGTTGTCAATCTAAGCAATCATGTACTAACTGAGAATGAGAGAAAGGTTTTAAATAAGGGCTTGTCATTCATACCAACTGTCAAGTGTGATGATTTTGGACTATTTATAGATATCCAGAAGTTCTCTAGGAATTTGAGACTGAAAGAATACTTCAAGGATTATCAAGAACAACCAAAAAAGATATTCAAAGAGAAGAGTAAGTTTGACCCTACAAGCTATAACCCCTCTATAAGAACCTTCTCCAGGATGGTACAACAGGATACTTTAAGTCCACATCAAAGGAAGGGTCAGTATAGACATAATCTGACCAAAGATGAAAGGAGCGCTCTCATTGACTTACAAGACAACACTTCCATAGTTCTAAGAGAAGCGGACAAAGGGGGTGCCATTGTCTTTCAAAACTATACTGATTACAGGGCTGGAATTATGCGACAATTGATGGATAAAGATACCTACATAAAACTAAGAGGTGATCCTACTAGCATATACAAGAGAAAACTTGACAACATGCTTCAACATTTGCATGAGACTAGCTGTATAGATGGTGACGCCCTGGGCTTTATGACAGTACAACATCCAAGAGTTCCTGTAATCTATACGCTACCAAAGATCCACAAGGATATGGAAACCCCCCCAGGGAGACCTATAGTCTCGGCTATAGGCTCATTGCTTCAGCCAATTGCTATCTACTTGGACAACATACTCCAACCATTAGTCAGGAGTATGGATTCTTTCCTCTTGGATTCAAGCGCTATGATAAGGAGACTCAGCACCATTAATGATATACAAGAGGATACCCTGCTGGTCACTATGGACGTGACCAGCTTGTATACAATAATACCTCACAATGAGGGAATAGCGGCAGTATGCAGGCAATTGGCCAAATACCCGTATGTGGGTCCACCTGTTGATGTAATCCAGGAACTCCTAACAGCATGCTTGGAGATGAATTACTTTCGGTTCGAGAAGGAATTTTACCTGCAAATTGCGGGGACCGCCATGGGGTCAAATGTGGCACCCACATATGCCAACTTGTTCATGGCAGAATTCGAAACGAGAGGAACAACACTATTCCAGGATGACAGAATCTCCCATTACAAAAGATATATAGATGACCTCTTCTTGATATGGCGTGGTACAGAGGAAGATTTACTATTATGGTTTACAAGTGTCAATGCAGCACATCCAACTATTAAATTCAAACTGACTTACAACAGCTTGAGTGTGGATTTTTTGGACCTGAGAATTTTTAAGAAAGAAGGTCGACTGTGCACGACACTATACACAAAAGAAACAGACCGTAATTCTCTAATACATGCCCACAGCTGCCACCCTCCAGCCCTCAAACGTGCTCTACCTTTATCACAATTCAAGAGAACAGCAAGGAACAATACCATAGCTGATCTTCGGGAACAACAAATGCACACTATGGAATCACGTTTCATTCAGAGGGGGTACAATAAACAAGATCTGGCACTACAGAAGATGGATACATTGAAGCTACAGCAGGAGGATCTACTAACCTACAAGGAAACATCTTTGGAAGATAGTAGAATGACGTTCTCCACAACCTTTGATGTTGACAAACCAGCTATTGCTGAGAGCATACGTAAACATTGGTCTCTTATATCTTCAGACCTGGATCTACCGTTTGAAGGGACAGCACCTCCTAGAATGGGATATCGGAGAGCGAGGTCTTTAAGAGACCAGCTTGTCAAGACAGACCCCAGGGGCTGTTATATGAAAGAGACCTGGTTGCAATCTAAACCTGGTTGTTACCGCTGCTTAGGATGTACAACATGCAATGGATTAACAACTGGTAAAGTGTTTAGACATCCCTACAAGAATAGGACTTACAGCATCAGACATCGGGTCACATGTACAACCAAATACATAGTGTATTTGTTACACTGTGTATGCAGCTTGTTTTATGTGGGGAAAACTGTGGACGATCTTCGTACAAGAATGGCCAACCACAGATCAGCGATAAGAACAGCTATTGATCGTGGTGACTCTGAGCAACCAGTTGCCAGGCATTTTGCCCTATTGAAAAATTCAGTTGCTGATCTAAAGTATATCATCATTGATCATGTGCCCCCTCTTACAAGAGGAGGTGACAGAGGTAGAATACTACTACAGCGAGAATCTAAATGGATTTACAATCTGGGCACCATGGCCCCTAGGGGCCTGAATGTCAACTTAGATTGGCATTGCTTTTTGTAATAATACCTCTTTTTGATATCATCTTGTTGCATGTTTCTTGGTTCTTCCTTTATTTTATTTTTTGTTTTCTTCTTCTTCTTTTTATGTTTGTTTTCACTCTCTTTTGATTTTTCATTTTTATTTTTATTATTTTTATTATTTTTATTTTTTTATTATTTTTATTTTTTTTATTATTTTTTTATTATTTTTATTTTTTATTGCTTATTATTCTTGACTCTATTACCCTTATATATTTTCTAATTCTATATGTGTATTTTTTATTTCGTTTTATTCTTTATTTTTCATTTATTATTTTTCACTTGGTGAGTTTTCTTTTTGTTCTCTTTGTATCTTTTATTTTTAGTATACTTGCTTTTATTTCTATATTTCTTATATTATTTATCTTTGGCTTTTATATTTTCTGAACCTAGATTCATGGATTTTGATAGTATGTTTTTCTGTAGGTTTAGTGGCTAGAGACCTAACAGAAAGTAAATTGAGTGGCTTGTTTAGCTCTTTTTTTGTTAGTTACGGTGTTAGGATAAAGCATAATTTTCCCCGTTTTGGTACTTAATATTATCATGATGTCTAAGCCCATTATTTCGACATGTTGTTTTGTCAGCATGTATCAATTCCTATACAGCCTTTGTAAATAATGCACTTTTTAAGTTTTAGTATAACAGGGATTCCGCCGGGAGGCGTCCTGGTTGCTATGGCAACCGGTGACGTAGGGTTCTGCGCACGGCAGCTGACTTCCGGTACGCCGCCGGCGGGATTGCACTTGGGTGCGGGTTTGTTTGTGTATAAAGGGTGAGTAAATGTATATACCTGTAATTGTTGTCTGAGGACGGGGGCAACCCCGAAACGTCACAAATTAAAAGGATTGTTTGCTGAATAAGACCCGGTGAGTGCTTTTCTTTTTGGATGCTCATATTGTCAGTTTAAAGCACCCCGGGCAGGTTAAATAATGACTGTGTTACCGTGAGTGCTGCTACCTCTTGGGATATTATATATAAATATATATATATATATATATATACAGTCCTAGTATCTCAAACCTGGCCAGGGATAGATGATGATACTGAATAAGCAGGTAACACAGAAACCAATGTAATGCAAAGCCTTTTAATCTATATGGAACAAATAGGGCCTTAACCCATAACTTTTCGGTTCTGGCTAGAACCTTTCTCAAATGGAGGTCATAACAGACATAACAAGTGCCAAAACAAATCCACCCTTATATACCCAAAAACAAACATAAAACCAATATAATCATACCAGGTGTGACCTATCAGCACATCTCATCCAGAGAGAGCACGCCTCAAACACGGATATCGCCGATGCGCCGACCGATGGCGTCATCATCAACAGCTGCCGATGTAAACACAGGCAGCAGTTGGGTCATCATGGAAACAGAACAACAACCGTAAATAGTGCTCTAAACTCAGAATGGCATGTACTGAAGGCGACCAGGGGAAAAAACTGAAGAAAAAAATAACAGATCAGTTATCATAAAGAACACAATCTAATATAATGAAAAAATACACAATCATTATAAAAAATAAAAAATATACATAGCGCAATTTTTTGAGCAGATTAATGAGTATACATAAATATATGCTGCAAAATTAGCGAGTGAGAAACCCAATGGTATCAATGTCCCACCCAGCCAAACTACATATAAATTGCCAACCTGATAATATCACTATTTACATAGGGCTTCAAGAGGAGTAGGTAGAATTTTATGAGAGGATAGAGGAGGTTCCCATAGACCATTGAATAACTTATACCAACATCCAAAGTCAATCATGGTATTTAGGTCATTTGGGGCGACCGTATCTAGGTCGTAAATCCATTTTGCTTCAAGGCGTAGTAGGGCCAATGCCCTATCACCCCACGTCTCAATCGAGGGACATGGTCAATGAGTATAGTTCTCAGTGATGATACGGAGTGTCCCTCTTGCAGAAAATGTCTCGCAACCGGTTGTTTTGATCTGCCTTAATCAATCGCTTTGCATATTGCTGACTTATGATTTGCCAGCCGTTCTCTAAAGGTCACAGTATTCCCTATGTAATATAAGGAACACGGGCAGATGATGGAATAAACCACAAATTTAAAGGTGCATGTCAATCTGCGTTTAATAGCATATTTCTTGTTGGTATGCGGATGGTGGAAGCTGTTGCCAGTCACCATGTACAGACAGGATTAAGTACCAGATCATCACAAAAAAAAACCTTTACCCCAGGACCCAGACGTTGACACTTCAGGAGGGGGAGGGGTGCAAAAAGAAAGGTGACGGACAAGAAACAGAAACAATAGTGTATAATCTAAGCAGTGCACACGCATCTTGACCTCTTAAGTACTTAGTGTGTTAAACAAGGATCTCTCTTTTTTCCCCAAATCTGAATGTAATTTATTTGATCTGCATGTTGATTTCTTTAGAGACAAAGGTGAATATACTCATAAACCGTTTAAAGGGGTTAGCTCATTTGAACATGTGAATACACAAACCTCAATTAAAACTTTCCATCAGATCTGCAACTCCTCTCTGTCTGACATTCATTCTAAAATAACCCCTAGTAGGGATAATCTCACTCAACCTGAGAGGATGGCTATTAAAGCAGTTTCTATTGATAGTGACATTGTCATTAGGCCTGACGATAAGGGTGGGGCCATATTTGTTCTTGACTATGCAAAATAAAGGACTGAAGCTTAAAGACAATTATGCGATGGAGTCACATACCGCAAATTATCAGGGAATCCTACCACTGGCTTTAAGATACAGGTTGATGAGATCTTGGTTTTTGCTCATACTGCTAACATCATTGATGATGACACACTTGCATTCCTAACAGTGGATAAACCAATTTGTCCAATTTTATATCTACTGCCCAAGATCCATTAGACCCGTGAGAATCCCCCTGGCAGACCTATTGTTTCTGCCAGGGGGTCTCTTTTTCAGCCGCTTGCTGAATACATTGATTTTTTCCTTCAGCCAGTGGTGCAGATGGTGCATATCTGAGAGATTCCTTTGAATTGATTAACCTCTTGAATGAATTTGACATTTGTGATGACATGGACTTACTTTTCACTATGGATGTTGTAAATCTTTATACCGTGATCCCCATCTGATGGAGCTCTGCTTGGAGAAGAACTTTTTCAAATTTGAGAATGAATTTTTCCTTCAGATTTTGGGTACGGCAATGGGGTCTAGTATGGCCCCATCAAATGCCAATTTATATATGGCTAAATACGAACTCCATAATATTTTCGATTCCCAGCAGAGCTCCATTAGATCTTTAAAAGGTGCGCCTCTATAACCCAATGTGGGGATATACAGTCTTAAAGTTAAGAGAGAACTGACTTGTTCTAAGAGGATTATGATAAACAATGAAGAGTACTATAGTGATTGAGCAAATAAAATATATTTTATTAACTATTAGACAAATGATGATAAAAATAGTTATGTAGTTATTAATAAATGAGTATATAGTGTATTCTGTATATTGTATTGCCTAATAAATGCGCTGTGCAATCACATCCTATGCAAAGGAAGGTTATTTAAAATTCATCAATCGCTGATTCATAAAAATTTCTTCAGAAAAAATATAAATCAATTTAAATACATAGATAAAATACATAAGACAAATACATATTTGGCCAAATAAAAAACAATACATTGCAGGAAGCTTCCTATATGTTGTACATCAACAATTTAGATACTTTGTGAAAGAGTCTGTTGTGTAAAGCTTTCTTTAAGTTGTTCACCGACACTTAGACACTTAGTAACATAGTTTTGTTTTTTGGAAATACCTTGTTTGGCGATTACCGGTAAAAGCCATTCCTTGTCCTTTTTTTTTCAGATCTTTATGTTTCAGCTTACACGGCTCCTTGTTGTTTGGCTAGTCGATCCTTATGGTGCTTGATTCACCTTGCTGTGGAAAGTTATTAAGCCTGTTATTATCGTCAGCTGTACTTCCTTCAGCCTTTCTCAAGCAGAATCAGAAGGAATCAGCTGAAACGCGTAGCAGTGTGCTAAATACCTTTTAACTTTGACTGAAAAACGTCAACTTCACACAGCTTGGAGCTATATGTTCAACCACAACTGAAGGGATTGGAGCTAGAGAGGATCCGAAGTGGATAAGTACAGCTGACGATAATAACAAGCTTAATAACTTTCCACAGCAAGGTGAATCAAGCACCATAGGGATCGACTAGTCAAACAACAAGGAGCGGTGTAAGCTGAAACATAAAGATCTGGAAAAAAGGACAAGGAATGGAGTTATGAAGCAGTGGTCTAAAAGCAGCGTATACTGTCAGCATTTATCATTGCGGAGCGATGTGCAGCGGACATGCCTTTTGTTTTTCCCAGGAGCGGCATTTCCTTTGTTTATCCCAGAAGTGAGTACTACTGCCCTTAGCCCTGAAGTGGGCTTTTCCGCACCTTGCTCTTGAAACCAAGCATACTAACCTTGATACCCACGTATGCTCTCCTTGCAATTGAAACAAAGCATAATTACCTTGATACCCACGTATGCTCACCTTGCTCTTTAAACCAAGCATACGTACCTTGATACCCACATATGCTCACCTTGCTCTTGAAACCAAGCATACTTACCGGGATACCCGTGTATGACTCTCATCAAACACCAGTGTATTATGGACTTTGTTTCTGTTAAGGATTTTACTGGTTTGCATAAGACCATTTCTGTGATCTTCAATCTGGACTACCTACTGTTCCATTTATTTATCAAACAGTAAAGCTTCCAAGAAAGATTTTCCTTGTTCTGTGTATCAATTCCTGCCTTTTGAGTTCCATACACACACACCCAAACTCTGATAGAGGACAGAATCATTACACAGGGTAGCGCACATGAGACTATGCAATTTGGTTTGCATGTGAGTAGGTTTTTTTTTTTCTCTCGTTTTTTTTTCTACCTTTTTTTTCCTCTATTGACTTCTATGGGGGAATACTTAAATGTGCATGCAATATTCTAACTTTGGCTTTTTGCCCTTGTTGAGTTAGCGCGAGAGTGAAAACAGTTTACTTTCAACTCATAATAGGATTGCAACCCGACAAGCACAAAAAGTTTACTTCTAACACAGTTAATGCTTCATATGTCCGCAAAATAAAAATTCTTCATATACTTTAATGGAGATAATTGTTTTTATCACCAGTTTCAAAAAATCTCCATTAAATGCAAGGGAGACTTTCATGTTACCCCCTGTTTCCAAACTTTATCACCTGAATGAAAACTAGGCCAAAGTGTTTGTGAACCAGAGAGAACTACTGGATCCAAGTGTAAAATTATGCTAATACATTCAACAACTATAGGCCTAGTTTTAATTGATGTGGTAAAGTTTGGATACTGATGGTAACATGAAAATTCTTCATAGACTTTAATGGAGATATATGTTTTTACCATCAGTTTCAAAACTTTACGACCGCTCAACTTTAACTGTGACCTGGCTTATGAGTTTATCACCTTCTGTTTTAATTTTTTTTTTTGAAGACATAATTTTTTATTAAGGTAAATAATATGTAGTTCAAAACAGGATTCAACATTATGATGATCACAGCAATACAATGTTACATTATATCCCATTCCGTACATAACAATATTCTCAGTATATTTGTTTTGTTCACAATTTCACACATGCTCTACATGAGAACATTATAAATATAATACTCAAACCTTACATTTTTTGTTTCTTTATGAACTGATATTACAATTAAGCCTCTGAATTATGTTTTACTTCCTATTAATATGATATATTATTTTATGTCAACATAAGCATAAGTAAACACATTTATTATAGAGGTTCAAATTGTTTATCCTCAGCACACTAAGCTATCTTATTCTCAATCAACTGTAATATTTTGAAGAATCTCAAAAATAAAATATGCTTTGTATTTTCATCAGTTGTTTTTATTTCTGGTAGAATTATGATCTTTATGAAAGAAACCTTTGAGAGTTCAGAATGCCTCTAGGAAGTGACACATTAAATTCAGCTGACACGAGCCACTAGGGGATTATTTGCCCAGCAACTTAACTGGGCGATATAGGTATGTGATAAAATATAAATGATGATAGGGCCACATTAGGACCCCATAGTATAAAGGTAATAGAAATATTTTGGACCATAAGCATAATAAATTAGATAGTTAGTGATGTCGCGAATATTTCGCTGGCGAATAGTTCCCGGCGAACATAGCTTGTTCGCGTTCGCTGCGGCGGGCGAACATATGCAATGTTCGGTCCGCCCCCTATTCGTCATCATTGAGTAAACTTTGACCCTGTACCTCACTGTCTGCAGACACATTCCAGCCAATCAGCAGCAGACCCTCCCTCCCAGACCCTCCCACCTCCTGGACAGCATCCATTTTAGATTCATTTGGAAGCTGCATTCTTAGTGAGAGGAGGAACAGTGTAACTGCTGCTGATTTAATAGGGAAATCGATAGCTAGGCTAGTGTATTCAGTGTCCACTACAGTCCTGAAGGACTCATCTGATCTCTGCTGTAAGGACAGCACCCCAAAAAGCCCTTTTTACGGCTAGAACATCAGTATGCTTTTTTTTCTGTGTAATCTAATTGCAGTTGCCTGCCTGCCAGCGTATGTGTCAGGCTCACAGCGTATACTGTGCCCACTTGCCCAGTGCCACCACTCATATCTGGTGTGGCAGGTGGTGGGGGTTGGTCTGTGGGGGGGGGAAGCTACACTACAGAAATAAAAAATAAAAACAGAAAAAAATACTTTTTTTTGCAAACTGGGTACTGGCAGACAGCTGCCAGTACCCAAGATGGCCGCCAGTAAGGCAGATGGGGAGGGTTAGAGAGCTGTTTTGGGGGGGATCAGGGAGGTTGGGGGCTAAGGGGGGATGCAACACCACAGCATATGTAAATATGCTAAAAAAAAAAAAAACTTTTATTTTAGTACTGGCAGACTTTCTGCCAGTACTTAAGATGGCGGGGACAATTGTGGGGTTGGGGAGGGAGGGGAGATGTTTGGGAGGGATCAGGGGGTCTGATGTGTCAGGTGGGAGGCTGATCTCTACACTAAAGCTAAAATTAACCCTGCAAGCTCCCTACAAACTACCTAATTAACCCCTTCACTGCTAGCCATAATACACGTGTGATGCGCAGCAGCATTTAGCGGCCTTCTAATTACCAGAAAGCAACACTAAAGTCATATATGTCTGCTATTTCTGAACAAAGGGGATCCCAGAGAAGCATTTACAACCATTTGTGCCATAATTGCACAAGCTGTTTGTAAATAATTTCAGTGAGAAACCTAAAATTGCGAAAAAATTTCAGTTTTTTTTAAATTTGATCGCATTTGGCTGTGAAATGGTGGCATGAAATATACCAAAATGGGCCTAGATCAATACTTTGGGTTAACTACTACACTACACTTAAGCTAAAATTAACTCTACAAGCTCCCTACATGCTCCCTAATTAACCCCTTCACTGCTTGGCATAAAACACGTGTGGTGCGCATTGGCATTTAGCAGCCTTCTAATTACCAAAAAGCAATGCCAAAGCCATATAAGTCTGCTATTTCTGAACAAAGGGGATCCCAGAGAAGCATTTACAACCATTTATGCCATAATTGCATAAGTTGTTTGTAAATAATTTCTGTGAGAAACCTAAAGTTTGTGAAAAAGTGAACAATTTTTTTTTATTTGATCGCATTTGGCGGTGAAATGGTGGCATGAAATATACCAAAATGGGCCTAGATCAATACTTTGGGATGTCTTCTAAAAAAAATATATACATGTCAAGGGATATTCAGGTATTCCTGACAGATATCAGGGTTCCAATGTAAAAAAAAGAAAGTCCATTTAGTGGCGAGAAAAACGGTATATAATATGTGTGGGTACAGTAAATGAGTAAGAGGAAAATTACAGCTAAACACAAACACTGCAGAAATGTAAAAATAGCCCTGGTCCTTAAGGGAAAGAAATTGAAAAATGGCCTTGGTCCTTAAGGGGTTAAAAAAAAAAAAAAATTTGACTGTGAAATAATAGCAGTCAGTTTCCTTCACACGTGTGCGTTTCAGGGCCTGAAAGGGCACAGTGTCACACCAGTGCAACTCATATCTGGTGTAACAGTAGTGTACATTTAAAAAAAAAAATACAATTTTGACTGTAATAGATTGAATAGCAGTTAGTTGTCTGCAAGCGTGTGTGTCAGGCCTACAGCGTCTGCTCTGCCAACTTCTGCCAGTGCACAGTGCCACTCATATCTGTTGTCACAGTAGCTTGCATGCATAGTACCACTAATCGAAAAAAAAATGACAGGCAGAGGCAGGCCACCCCGCAGGGGCCGTCGTGGTTGTGGTGCTGTGATTCCCTTTGGCCCTAGAATAATGCCCAGTGTTCAGAGGCCACGTACCCTGAACTCGAAAAGTTCTGAGGACATAGTTGACTGGCTAACACTGGACACCCAATCTTCTACAGCTTCCGCTCGGAACCTTGACACACCATCCTCCTCCAGCTTAGCTTCGGGCACCTCTCAAGTTACCACTCGCCCGGCTGCCGCCACCACCAACACTAGCACCACAGCCACTTCACTTGATCTGTCAGAGGAGTTATTTACACATCAGTTGGAAGAAATGAGTGATGCACAACCATTATTGCCAGAGGATGTAGATAACAGGGATATGTCTCAGTCAGGCAGCATTACACAAATGGACATACGGTGTGATGATGATGATGTTGTACCCACTGCGGGAGTTTGGTCTGTCACTGTGAAGCGGGCGTAACCCTTACACTACCCTATCGATACAACATCATACCTGATGTTTTAAAGCACGTTATTCCAAACAATTTAGGAATGTTAGGTGATTTATGCCCTTTATGGATTAAAAACAGACTCTGCATCAACTATGTAATTTCCATAGGAGTTTTGCCATGGATCCCCCTCCAGCATGCCGCAGTCCAGGTGTTAGACTCCTTGAAACAACTTTTCCATCATTATTGTGGCCAGAAAGAGTCCCTGTGGGTTTTAAAATTCACCTGCCTATTGAAGTCTATGGCGGTTCGCCCGTTCACGAACATTTGCGGAAATTCGCGTTCACTGTTCACGAACCGAAAATTTGATATAGTTAAACCAAGGCATTAAAACAATGAAAATCAGCATGTTACCGTAAATAATAAAAAGGAATATTCCCTATAATACCTAGAGGGACACACCAGAACCCGCCTAAACTATAGGTCCAGAGGCAAGGCAAGTTAGCCTAATGTCATTACCTCTCCTGGACCTTAGTATATAAAGAGCCAAGTGAGCAGCTGATATTTTGTATGGCAAAAAATACATTTATAATACGCGAGAAATAGTATACTGACTGTCATGTTTAGAACCAAGTTTTAATATAAAGGAAGCCTCAGCACACCTATAGGTATATTCCCTGTCTACTATAAAGCGGGTCGCTGTTGGGCCTCTTGCTATAATTTAAAACAAATCTCAAAAAGTACATAAAAGAGAGAACAGCTGGAGGTGGGGCGAGTGGCTGACCAAGATGGCCGCACATCACTGAAGTTCTTCATGCGAGCTGGGCATAAAGGCGCATAACTGTTGAAAGCCTGGAGCTACTGAGGTACAGGACCTTCACCTGAGCTCTGGAACACTTGCGGAACACCCGATGCAATTTTGGTTCAGTTTCACCTGACTTTGCTGGCGCCGCTGGGTCCGCACCTGGTAAACCCACAAGGTCAATTCACACTGCGTCATGGATTATCGCAGCCAGGCATTTGCGCGGATGCCTATTTAAATTGAACCGCAAGCTGGACCGGACCAGTCCTTAAAGAAAATAAAGGTGAACTTTATAATTTTGAGCAGTAACAATGCTTTATGTGGATATATTTTGTCCAGAGTGGCTTTTCGCTAAAACTCCAGAATGAGCAGTGATCTGAAAGTTTTTTTTGCATATATGTATTTGAATTGAGAGGCAGCAACAAAGTAATTAACAGAATTTACACTGAAGGTATATTTCCCCTCCCTACTTTTTCTTGCTGGACTTTACTTTGTACTATGTAACAAGACACCTATGCTGAAGTGAATGAAATGTGGCAAAACCTCTAGGATAATTTACCAGTGGGGAGACTGACTTGTGTCCTGGTTCTAAAATAGTGTACACCCTCCCATTCCTTTTCCCACTGTTCTTGGTAGCAGTGGGTCATATCCAGGGCCGGCGTTTGGTATAAGGCAACTAAGGCAATCGCAGGGGGGCGCAATTTAGAGCAGCCTGGATTTTTTATTTTTTATGTCCCTTATTTTTTTTGCATGAGACTCAGACAATTTGCATTAACTTCTAATGCAAATTGGGTAATAGTGCACGCAGTGCAAGGCACGCCCCCACAGTCCAACCAATACCTTCCGGCACACTGACCCAGACCCAGCAGTGACGCAGGCGCACATAAACTCCTGCCAGGATAGCATGGGATTAAGGAACTCTGATAGCCAGCGTGAGTTGGGGGACAATAATTTTAAGTGGTGAGTCCCGCCTTTTGTCCCGGTGTGACTATGGGGCGGGGGCCGCACACACGGCAGTCTGTGCCTGAATTGATCTCCATCTCTATCCGGGATAAGGTGCACTGAGGTCCCGGCAGCAGCGGCTGCTGCTCATATGAAGAAACTTGTCACTGAGCGGAGCTGGGGCTGATCACCATGCAGGTAGGTGATAAACTTGTGCTCCTGTGACAACGACCGTGTAGTGATGCTTGCTGAGTAAAGCATTCCTCAGGTGGGACATCGGCAAATAAATTGTAAATAAAGATAAAGTAGCATTTTTGAGCAGCTGTGAGCCTGGGAACGACCTCTGTCAGTGAGTTAACCCTCCTGATTCCATTCCAGCACCTCGGCAATTAAATCTAACTTAAGTAGCATGTTTGAGCCAGCATGCTCATTGATATGTAACTGCCTGATCTGCCTCGCTCTCTATCAGAACTGTGAGCCTGGGAAAGACCTCTGACAGTTACAGACTGCAGTCCTTGCTTGAATCAGGAGGGTAACACCAGCAGAGTGTTTAGTTAAACATTTCCCTCTTACTTGCTGTGGGGAGTTCCTAATGTTTATGGGCTGTAAATGATGTTAGGATAGATTGGAATGCAGATAGCTGACTGCACCGTTAAAATGATTTAAACGGTTGTTGCTAGTGCAGTCATTAGTTAACCCATTCTCTTCAGAGGTCTTGATGTTGCAAAGTTTGTAGAATAAGATACAAAATTATTAATTAATGTACTTGCTATTTTCATATTCATGTGAAGTTTGTGCCCTTTCCCTAAATCTTACAAAATACCTTGAGGGACTTGCACAATTCAGATCTCTGCACACAGCCCCCTATCCCCCCTCATAAAAAATGTAATTTGACCTTAGAGAGTAACATACTATTCTGTCCTCTCCCCTCACTGCTAAACCACAGTACATTTCCTAAAAAATAGATCCACAGGGAATAATTGGCTAAAGAACCTTTTGACACCCATTATAGATATGTGTGTGTGTTTAACTATGTATGTGTGTGTGTATGTCTATGTGTGTAGATATGTATGTGTCTATTTGTTTGTGTGTTAATGTGTGTGTGTGTGTGTGTGTGTATGTCTATGTGTGTAGATATGTATGTGTCTATTTGTTTGTGTGTTAATGTGTGTGTGTGTGTATGTCTATGTGTGTAGATATGTATGTGTCTATTTGTTTGTGTGTTAATGTGTGTGTGTGTGTATGTATGTATGTCTATGTGTATGTATTTATGTCTATGTGTATATATGTATGTCTATGTGTATATATGTATGTCTATGTATATGTATGTATGTCTGTGTGTGTATATGTCTGTGTGTGTATATGTCTGTGTGTGTATATGTATGTCTGTGTGTGTGTGTGTGTATGTGAAACATTGTGTTTTTTTAAGAATCTCCTTTGACTGAGGGGTAACGTTATCTCTAGGTGTCATTAGTTTGCTGTACCTTTTTAATGCATATCCATATACATCTGATGTTTACAAGGCTTGACAAATGTATATGAAAATTAGGAGACAGATATTCTTGTACTCTATATAAACAGTATAACGCAAAATGCTCGGAACCAGGGGTTTCATGACTAATTAAAAGGGACACTAAAGTCAAAATTAAACTTTCATGATTCAGATACAGCATGCAATTTTAAGCAACTTTCTAATTTACTCATATTAACAATTTTTCTTTGTTCGCTTGGTATTTTTATTTGAAAAAGGAATGTAAGCTTAGGAGCTAGCCTATTTTTGTTTCAGAACCTGGGTTGCGATTCCCGTGGAGTTATTTAGGAGTCTGCACTGGTTGGCTAAACTGCATGTCTGTCAAAAGCACTGAGATAAGGGGGCAGTCTGCAGAGGCTTAGATACAAGGTAATTACAGAGGCAAAATGTGTATTATTATGCAAAATTGGGGAATGGGTAATTAAGGGATTATCTATCTTTTAAAACAACAAAAAGTCTGGTGTTGACTGTCCCTTTAGTTAAAAAGTTGCTTAAAATTTCATGCTCAAAAAAAAAATTAGGTTTTATATCCCTTTAACTAGCAATGGGATGGTATGTAGTGGGGGGGGCGGCAAAATGTATCCTCGCCTGTGTGGCCAAAAATCCTAGCACCGGCCCTGGTCATATCCACTACCTTTTCCCGTGATCGCTCTGTGAGAGCAATAGCCCCAGGGAGTGGTGTACTACTATAGCAGTTCAGTACTTTCTCTTATAATAGCCATATTTAGTAACTCCGCCAAATCCCTTGAATATGTCACAAAGGAAATTAACCAGGAGTGATAAATCTCAAAAAATTAACACCAACAGCCTAAGGGGCTATGAGCTCTTTTTTCAAACAAGCTGATAAGCAAAAATCTAATAAAGACTCTGACACAAGGCCAACTTCTCAGGATTAAAGCTCATGTGAGGCCGCAGATGCCGAAATGGAGTTACAGCCTAAAACTATTGAAATGGGAAAAGATGACATTATTACATATGGCGCTATGGAAGCCCTTATAGAGCAGGTTAAGTCTTGTATTAAGAGTGAATGTGCAGACTTGAAAAAATACATTTCTGATCTGTGCTATAGGGTTGATACTTTGGAGGAACATGAATATGTCTCATCTCAAAAAATTGCGAATCTCTCCTCTAAGGCTTTCCAACATCATCATCGCATGGTAGACTTAGAAGACAAATTGGACGACCTAGAGAATCGCTCTAGGAGGAGTAACCTACGATTTAGAGGAATTCCTGAAACTGTACAAGGAAATAAGATTCAGGACTATCTACAGTTTTTTTTCACAGATCTAATAAAGAGTAACTCAGGAACTTTATCTGGAATTATACTTGACAGGGCCCACAGATCCTTATGCCCTAAACCGTCTGAAGGCTTACCTCCCCGGGATATCATTGTTCATTTCCAGAATTTCCAACACAGGGAAACTATTTACAATTATTCAAGAAAATAACCATCTAACATGTTCCAGGGCCACCGAATACAAGTGTTTCAGGACCTGTCGGCAAGGACGCTTCAAAAAAGGAGAGATTTCTCTTTTTTAACATCTCACCTTCGTGCTTTGAAGATTCCATATAGGTGGGGGTTTCCAACCTCAGTTATAGCTGTTAAAAATGGGAAGAAATTTGAGTGCCTTTTCCACCTGATGCTGAGCAATTTTGCAAACATTTGGGAATATCAATGCCAGAATCACAAGAATCAACTCCACAATCATCAACATCATCTAGACACGAAGCTCCTAAATCACAGAGAAGACCTTGGATGGAAACCACAGCACCACAGAATAAAAGAAGACAAACCAATAACATTGGTGTTGAATATGACCCTCCTTGAAAAGGGACATGTAAATATATGATATTGTTACTAACTTCTGTGCTATGCTTATTTGAAATTTCTTTTTTTTTCAGAAACCAAAGAGACTGTATTCAGTTACTCACTACTTTTTGTCATGTTTGTGTTATGTGTTTGGTGACCTAGTTGTTACGGCCCCATATATTAATATTGTTTTGCTAAGACCGGCCCTATTGTGTGCAGTGATCTCCTAAAATCTCTTTTCACTTTAGTAGGTGAACCTGCATAACTACATAAAGATTTTACTTGATTACCTATTTATATATGCTATTTGATATGAGTTGAAAATTGATAAATAAATACCCAGATACTACCTTCAATATAGACCCAGGACCCTGATTTTAAGCTCTACACCTATATCAATTTCCTCTTGTATTGTATTTCGGCAGAAACCTTTGTCAAATTTGTTGCTAGGTTTTGTATTAAATCTACATCTTGAACTATAACAGGGTGTCGAATGTTAGTAGCACAATACCCTTGTTTTCACTAATCTGATTTTCTTTCTATGTACCGCAGAGACTATATCTCAATATTTATTGTACTATGTTATGCTAATTTTGTTTGAATTTCTGATCGACAGCCTATGCTACCCATATAAATGTTGCTGGAATAAGCCTAAATGTAACTTAGCCCGAGATTCTTGTAGACCTTGATTTATTTATCTGGGGAGGCCCTTAACTTCCTCTATAGACAGGTCCAACCTTTTGTTGTTGGTTACATTGCTGCTTTAACTCTTTGAGCTCAATAAGATAATTGTGGAAATGCTTGCAATAGCGGGTTCTTACTTTAAGTATTATTTTTTCCTAGTTTCTGAATGTTGAAAGGTTATTTTATATTATGAAACTGCCTTATACTTCTAAATATTCGCTACAAGGCACTATGGTATCTGAAATGTTTCACCTAGATTAACAATGGTCCACATGTTAATATGTATCATTTGCTATTCTTCTTTTTCTTCCTTCTTCTCTCCTTCTCCTCCTTTTCCTCCAATTTTCTATATCCCCCCTTCTACTTTTTAGCAAGCCTATGCCCAGCTTGCCCAAAAGCCTCCACCAACCCTAAGTCAGTCACTTCTCTTAAAAGACTTCTGACATTATAACAATTTTTCAGATTCAACTTTTTATCTTCTATACTAACTCATCAATCTCTTACTCTTTAATTATACATCAGTTCCCCCCTTGCACTTATAACTTGCTCTCCTTTAGATAGTACATATATCTGTGACATCCACAATGCCCACCCGTTTGTATGAAGGGTCAATAACTATTGCTACCCAAAACGTGAAAGGATTTTTAACAGCTGAAAAGCGCTCAATTGCCCTCCATGACTTCCATAAAAAGAATCTAGATATCATAATGATCCAGGAAACTCACTTTAAGAGGAACCATGAACCAACACTCTCATCTAAATATTATGACAAACATTATTTTAGCTCAGGCCCAACCAGACACAATGGTGTTTGTACCCTATTTAAACGCAACACATCATTCGATTTACTACAGCAATTTAATGACCCTGAGGGCAGGATCCTGATTTTGGTAGGCCTTTATTACGGCAAACCCATTACACTTGCAAACATTTATGCCCCAATCAAACCTACTTCCTGCTTCTTCCGCAAAGTTACTTGACATGGCTAAGGGCCCCATCTTATTAGGTGGGGACTTTAATTTTGCCAAAGAGGATATATGTGGTATTGCAGCGCTGAGATATACCCTAAGCTGTGAAACACAAAAGGGGTCTAACCAATCCCCTAAAAGGACAGATACTGAAAAAGGTGTGAGTGATCACAGCGCCAAACGGCCTAAGGGTATGTATACACACAAACGTTTTAAAGGACTAAATAAATTTTATTGTATACAAAATAATACTGGTTAAAAATAATAAAATCCCTAAAATCAAAAATAAAACATAGCGTGGCAAAAATTTTTAAAATGAGAATAATCAGAAAGATGCTTACCAATGGGTCGTCTACGCGTTTCGGTCCTCACATGACCTTTATCAAGACTGATTCTCATTTTAAAAATTTTTGCCACGCTATGTTTTATTTTTGATTTTAGGGATCAACGATAATTTCATAGAAACAGCTGAGCTCCCTAAAGGATTCTCTTGGACAATCCTCTTCCAGCTATCATCACTTTTTTCACTTGGAAAAAAGACCCACAATGGAACATTTTTGATTGACTATTGGATTATTGTGTTTGTTTATTTTTCCACTGACACACTTAGCTACAACCTACGTTTTAATCATCATTTTTTTCCTTTCCCCAAATCTTTCTCACCACGTTTTTTTGGCTAAACAGGAGTTTCTCTGGATATCTTTTAGTGCCAGCGTACAGATATTTTTTACTGCCATTGCTCACTGACACCTTTTTTACTAACACTTTTACACTGCAGTGCTCCCTGTTACCCTTTGTTGAACACCATTTTTTATCATTTTTTATCAATTTGTATCATCTTTTTTATTCATCGTAATCACTGCCAGTATTGTACACGATTTGTGTAAATATTGCCAGCATTTTTCATTGCTTATTTGCATTGCACCCACTTGTTTTACTGTTTCACTGTTGTATAAGATTTGTGTAATTATTGCCAGCATTTTTCATTGCTTATTTGCATTGTACCCACTTGTTTTACTGTTTCATTTTTTGTTACACACCTAGCACTTTTCTGGTATCACATAAGCACATGTAGGTATTGTTGACACTTTCTTACATTGGCCAGGAGTCAGTGCCATAGACTTTAATTTTGCTTCAGATCCCTCACTAGATACTTCTACAGGCCATTCTTATCTAAGATACTTGCAGATTAAGAACAATAATGAATCACTTCATTCACGCAACCTTTTTGACACTTGGAGAATAGTACACACCTCCACTAAAAACTATACCTTTTTCTCCCACCCACAACGATCATATACCAGACTCGACTATATATTTTGTGACCAAGCTTTCCTGACGAATCTTGCTGACTCAAAGATTTCACATACTTCATGGTCAGATCACAGCTTAGTTAAATCTATCTTTAAATGGACCAATAAACCCAGACACAGACTGAATTGGAGACTAAATGAATACATTCTTACAGATAATGAAATCATTGACCAATTAATTAAATATACAGATGAATACTTTTCATTCAATATCTCCTCGGATACAAGTGCTGCAAATAACTGGGAGTCCTACAAGTGCTATATTAGGGAGTCCTACAAGTGCTATATTAGGGGTGTCATTATACAACTAACAACAAAACTTAAAAAACAGAGATCTGCTCAGTTTGATTCTCTGTCCAGCACTCTCCTAGATAGTGAAAATTCACATAAAAAGATCCGAAATCTCTGCAAAATCAGACAGAAGTGAAAGAAGCTAGAGATAATCTTAATTAATTTTTAATTGAAAATGCACATATGCGTGCTATGCAACTAAAGCTAATTTTTTTGCGGAGTCAAATAAGGCAGGTAGAATGCTGGCCAGATCTTTGAAAAAGCAGAGAATCAACTCGTATATCCATTCTATTAAACATAATACAGGAGCAATGTACACCAAAAATGAAGATATAATTAATAGCTTTGTCACATACTATACTTCATTGTACAATATTAAAAATACAAATGACCAGGAAAGACGTGACAGGTTGAAATTATATCTAGACTCAATACATGTTCCATCAATTCCTGAAGAAGATCTGACTATGTTGGATTCTCCCATTTTTCTACAAGAAATTGCAAATACAATTAAATCCCTTCCAAATAGCAAATCCCCCAGTCCGGATGGTCTTCCTACCAAATTCTATCAGTTATTAGTTGGACATATTGGCCCTCACATACATGAATTATTCCAGTCTATAGATCAAGGCCTAGTGTTCCCCCAGTCCCTCTTAGACGCCATGATAACAGTAATCCCAAAACCAGATAAACCTAGGGACATTGTGGGTAACAACAGACCGATTTCTTTATTAAACGTCGATATTAAAATATATGCTAAGATTTTGGCAACCCGCCTCAGTCATATTCTACCGAAAGTTATCCATCTGGACCAGGTTGGTTTTATCAAAGGTCGCGAAGCAAAAGATAATACCACTGGGCTACTTCATACATTATACACTTCCCATGAATTGACGAGCCCTCTGGTGCTTCTTTCCACCGATGCTGAGAAGGCCTTTGACAGGGTTGACTGGCATTTTATGTGGTCGGCCCTGTCAAAATTTGGTCTCTCGGACAAATTCTTATCCAGAGTACAGGCATTATATAATAACCCTCGAGCTTCTATTAAAGTCAATGACACAATCTCGCAGACTTTCCCAATATCTAACAGCACCCGGCAGGGGTGCCCACTGTCCCCCCTCTTATTCGCCATTACGGTACAAATTTTAGCTATCCAGATTAGAAATAACCTAAATATTACAGGCATTACATTTGGCAATATTCAGCAAACATGTCTTCTTTTTGCAGCCGATATTATCTTTACTCTGCAAGCACCGTTAACCTCCCTACCAGCCTTGATACAAGTCCTGGAGACTTATAAACAATTTTCTAATTATTCAATAAACATGGAGAAATCCAGCATTATTCCTCTTCATATAAGCTCAGCAGAAATAGACTATATCTTATACAAAACCCCCTTCTCTGTCACAAATACGCTTAGATACCTGGTATTGAATATCCCAAAAGACCCTCAGGATCTGTTCCATGAAAACTATATGGTACTTCAAACTAATGTTTTCTCCTTATTGAACACATGGCACAAACAGGGTCACCTTTCCTGGACAGGCCGAATAAATACAATAAAAATGATGATAATTCCTAAATATCTATATATATTTCAAGCTCTCCCTATAATAATACCGAGACATTATCTATGCACCCAACAGAGAATCCTTTATCTGGGCATACAAAAAGCCAAGAGTATCTCGCAACACCTTGTATTTGAGAAAAGAGGAAGGAGGCCTAAACTTTCCAAATTTAACACAGTACCATAAGGCAACACACCTGACACGCATAGTCGCATGGAATCATAATCCTCCTTCCAAAGTGTGGAACCCAATTGAAGCAACCTGATGTTGCAAAGAGGTTAGGAGGCAGTAGTATAAAGACCTATGTTTCCTAACTTCTAGTTGGAGGCTTCCATAAAACCACAAAACTAAACACTTGTCATCACAGGCAGGTGGTCAAACATGTGAAAGCCACATAAAATTTGGGCACCACAGCTCACGTATACTTGGGGACATTCCCAGCACTTCCAAAGGCTTGTTTTATGTTGAATGAAGAATTAGAGGCTTGTAGTTGTGCAGCTCAAATTGTCTGGATAGTTGTTCAAAAGACTTAAGGGTTTAGGCTCCATTTATTAAGCTGCAATAGCAGCTTCATAGTCCCAACTCGTATAAGCCAAAAGTGTGGCAGATTTAAATAATTCCAAAGAGATCCGATTGGGAAGATTGACAGCACCAGTTCTCATAAGGAACAGGGGGCGGAATTTAAAAAAAAAAAGCAGCTTGTGGAATGTTTAATTTGGGCAGCGAATGCTTCCCGCTTCCACACAAGGCTGGGCAGACAAGGTTCATACCAGTGAACTTTATCCACCCACCAAATGATAAATGGAGTCCTTTGTGTCTTCCACATATTACATGCTTAAACCCAGGTTGAACATTTTCCACTTGTTATTGGAAAACACAAAGGACAGGGAGTGAATTTGAGTACTACAATACAGGTGCTTTTGTATCTGACTGTTATACAAATGTCTATATTTGAAAAAGAAGACATTGATGCGCTATTTCAGGATCTGCCCCAGTGTTTCCAAGGTGGAGTTTCATTAAGCAACCAAATCCTTTCATAGAGGGGATTAGAGAAGACCAGATTAAGGGCCTAATTAAGGGTTTGAATATTGTCAATAACCTTTTAATAAAAATAAATTGTGAACAAACCTATACACAAATCATACAAAACCAAAAAAATACCACAAGCTGTCAGGTATATGAATACGTTTAATGAGGTTTACAACAGTCTTTATATAAAACAGTCCATACAATGTTTCCTCAAAAAGAAAAAGAAAATAGCACCATAGGGTAAAACTGTTGAATACAGAATCCTAAATGGACAGCAGCTGAGCAATTATAATCACGCTTACTAGAGATTCAACAGCTCTAGAATATGTGCTTTATAAGGATACATAGTGGCCATTGATGCAGGATACAAAATATTAATTTATTAAAAACATAAATATATTATCTTACAACGATCACTAAGGGTTTTGAGTACATGCACACAATAACACATTAACATGTGCCAGTCTGTAACATCAGACCGGATAATGCTCCACACAGTGTAATGAGTCTATGCGGTACAAACACCCCTCCTCATGACCATCCAAATTTACTTGTTGACTCTGACGTATGTTTTGCTAATAAACTTTTGCTTTTTCAAGGATACTGTCTGACATCCAGTTTTTCATCTTTTAAATTCATCCGATGTATCTGGCTGGATACTTGCTTCATTAATCCAAGTTCTGGCTCTGTGACATTCAAATGGAATAATAAAGACAACTTTATTAAAAAATTATACAGATTTCTATAACTCAGGCAGTAAAACTTTATCAATATAGCAAAAAGGTACTAACATTTTGGCACATATTATACATACAATTTACTATAAAAACAATTATAAAAACAATATATATTCTCTTTATTAAAAACTGTTCCATGTCTAGATTCAAATTAAAGTCACTGGATTATTAGGTAAGAAGCAAAAACTCTAGCCTACAGAGGCTCATAAAAATATTAGTACAAACTAACTTAAGTCTTCTAACAGGTAAATAAAAATAACTAAATATTTATCAGGATTGAAGTCCCGACCTACAGTCTTGAACCTTTGTTTTTACCACTGTATCAAATGGGATTTTTCAGATGATTAAATTTACACTTAATACTTAATAAAAGTTTTAGAAGTAGAAGTATATTTCATAGGATTACTTAACAGGATCTTTAAACTTCAAGGCTAATATAGATGCTATATTAAATATCAAAATATATTTATAAAAATTATATTAGTAAAAATGATAACTTACAATACAATACAAATATATACTGTATTTATAAAAATTATATTAGTAAAAATTATAACAATACAAATATATATTTATAAAAAATGTTGCAGTTCAAAGTCCTTATTATGACCTCCTGAGATAAAGGAATCAAGTCTGGCCAATTGATTCATGGTATCCCCACCTCTCCAATTGGGAACTACTTTTCTAATCTCCATGAATCTAATGATATGTTTAGGATCACAGGTATGCTTAATTTTAAAATGTAATGGTAAAGGGTGTTTCTCAAAACCCTTTCTTGATGTTATACACATGTTCTCCAAGCCGAGTACTTAGAGCCCTGGAGGTGCGGGCTACTGAAGTTGGCATGAACATTCAAGGATATATACTACTCTCTCAGAGTTACAAGTAATCAGCTGGGTGATATCAAATGATTTTTTATTAGCACAAGAACTACATTTCTTTGTTACTCTTGCTATAGTATTAAAAAACCTTTACATTCAGTGCATTTATTCATTTGTAGAAAACTAACACAACTTTGTTTAGCCATATGACATCACTTCTTATAAAAATCTTAGGACTGTCTCTTTGATACTGGTTGCTTTTCTAAAAAAATATATTTTGGTATCTTCTAGTATTCCATATAAACCTGAATCTTATTTAAGAGTTCCCCAATGTTTATTATTAATATCCCTAAGTAATTAATTTTGTGAACAATAATCTAATATAATAGAGCCTATTACTATTATCCCCATTTAGAAAATGGTGGTGTTTCTTATTATTCTCCTTATATACCAACGTTTTTTTCTATCTACTTTAAGATCGAGCGTTCATCCTATTGGCTGATCCAATCAGCCAATAGAATGCGAGCTCAATCCTATTGGCTGATTGGATCAGCAAATAGGATGAAAGCTCAAACCTATTAGCTAATTGCAACAGCCAATAGGATTTTTCCCCTTTAATTCCTGTTGGCTGATAGAATTCTATCAGCCAATCGGAATGTAAGGGACGCCATCTTGGATGACACCACTTAAAGGGAAACTTCATTCTACAGCGACCATTGTAAGAGGTGTATGCTCTGCGCCGGATGTCTTGAAGATGGACCCGCTCCGCGCCGGATGGATGAAGATAGAAGATGCCGTCTGGATGAAAACTTCTGCCTGTTTGGATGAAGACTTCTGCCGCCTGGATGAGGATGGATGTCCGGTCTTCGAAAACTGTAAATGGATCGTCGGGGGTTAGTGTTAGGTTTTTTTAAGGGTTTTTTGGGTGTTTTTTTTTTAGCTTAGGGTTTGGGCACCGTAAAAGAGCTTAGCTTTATTTAGATAGAATTTTATTTGGGGGATTTGGTTGTGTGGGTGGTGGGTTTTACTGTTGTGGGTGTTTGTATTTTTTTTTTTACAGGTAAAAGAGCTGATTTCTTTGGGGCGATGCCCCACAAGAGGCCCTTTTAAGTTTCGTGTAGGCTAGGTTTTTTTTTTATTTTGGGGGGCTTTTTTATTTTGATAGGGCTATTAGATTAGGAGTTTTTAGTTTTGATCATTTAATTTTTTATTTTGTGTAATTTAGTGTTTAATTTTTTTTGTAATTTAGATAATTGTATTTTATCAATTTATTTTATTGTAATGTTAGGTTTTAGAGTAAGGCAGGTTAGGTTTTATTTTACAGGTAACTTAGTATTTATTTTGACTAGGTAGCTAGTAAATAGTTAATAACTATTTACTAACTAGTCTACCTAGTTAAAATAAATACAAACTTAGCTGTAAAATAAAAATCAAACCTAAGATATACTTATATTGTAGCTAGTTTATGTTTTATTTTACAGGTAAGTATGTATTTAGTTTTAAATAAGAACTATTTAGGTAATAATTGTAAGGTTTATTTAGATTTATTTTAATTATATTTAAGTTAGGGGGTGTTAGGGTTAGAGTTAGACTTAGGCTTAGGGTTACGTTAGGGTTTGGTTTAGGGGTTAATATATTTATGTAGTGATGTGGGAGGCCAGAGGTTTAGGGGTTAATAGTTTAATTTAGTATATTTTGTTGTGGAGGGCTTGTGGTTTAGTGGTTAATAGGTTTATTATAGCAAGATAGCAAGAGAACTCCAAAAGGCCTATATACATATGCAAAAATATCAAATAGAATCTTTGTTTCGTTTTTTTTTATGGATGTCAAGTGTATTCCACTAAGTCACATACTTTAAGGTAAATATAGGTATTGTAAACAGAATCACTTTGCAGGAAACAGAGCTCCCCTACTTTCACCTAAAGTAAAATAGGCTTGATGGAGGATGCACGGTCATAGGGTCTTGATTGGATTTTAGTAGGACAAAGTCCTGAAGCAAGGTACAGAATGATGAGGCAGATAGGATGTCCAGGCCAGAGTCGAAAACAGGAAATAGTCAGTAATCTGCAAAAAACAAGAATGACAAATCTGGAAGAGGAGGCAATCGGGAATAGGATGGGGACAGAAGGCAGAAATGTGTAGCAGAGATCCAGCAGACACTTGGTAGCATATTTGTCACTTTATTTATCGCTGTCTGCATTTATCATTGTACAAGGAGTTCACCAGAACTGCTTGTGCAATACTGCCCCATGCAGATTCGCAGCCAATCGGTTGCTAGCAGGGGGTGTCAATCAACCCAATCGTATTCGATCGGGTTGATTTCTGTCCGCCGCCTCAGAGCAGGCAGACAAGTTAAGGAGCAGTGGTCTTTAGACCGCTGCTTCATAACTTCTGTTTCCGGCGAGCCTGAAAGCTCGCACGGAAACAGAGGCATCAAGCTCCATTCGGAGTTTGATAATTCGGCCCCTTTGGCTAGAATGTTAAGCAATAGAGTATTGTGATACAATAACCGCAGAAGATTCTATCACTGACTGGATTAATTTTAAGCCCCAGAAAGAACTCTTGGTTAAAGTTTGGTCTGGGTGCAGAGATTGATACCAGCATCATGGCACTGTGTTAAAAATTTAAAGGAACAGTAAATACAGTAGATGAGCTTAATCAACAAATGCATGATAAAAAGACAATGCAATAGTACTTAGTCTGAACTTCAAACGAGTAGCAGTTTTTTTTCTGATACATTTCAAAGTTATGTATATTTCCACTCCCTCTGTACCATGTTACAGCCATCAGCCAATACCAAATGCATATGCGTGTATTCTGTGAATTCTTGCACATGCTCAGTAGGATCTAATGACTCAAAATGTGTAAATATATAAAGACTGTGCTCATTTTGTTAATGGAAGTAAATTGGAAAGTTAATTAAAAATTGCATTCTCTATCTGAATCATTAAAGTTTAATTTGATCTGAGTGTTCCTTTAATATGTGCATGGTTTAGGTTTGAGGTGCAAATGTTCTTCTTGTTGCGGTACTTAACTGCATGCATAAGTGTAGTTTGTGCATATATGAGAGAGTTTAGTTCTTCTTATATAACCAATAATTGTGTGTAACTATAACTTTATAGCATTTTGAGTAATTTTATCATTAACACTTTTAACCTCTATTCATTTCATTGCATCAAAACGGGATGATTTAAGCCTGTGACACTTTTTAGGTGACAGAGAGGTTAAATAGGTGCAGTCTTAAGACTGCAGCAACTTAATTATCATTTCAGTGCATTTCAGTTAGCAGTTACTCGCAAGCGAAAAGGGGATTACAAGTTGAAAGTAAATGCAATCAGATGAGTGCAATTGGAGTTTTGCAGAAAATAAATAAATTACAAAACACATAAAAAATACATTCAAAAGTACAGTTACAGTTTTTAAAAAATAATTTTAAAAGTGATTGCACAAAAAAGTTATAAGGGCTCAAAGATATGTCTCAGATGTTAGAAAAAAAAGGCAGGCAAAGATCTTTAACATAGATAATCATACATATACATGTCTAAATATGTATGTGTACATACAGTATATGTTTATGTGTGTACATATGCATTTATATGTGTACATATGTATTTACAGACATATATACACACATAAATACATATGTACTCATATATAGACTTAGATAGCAGTGTATTGAAGCCCTTTGCAGTAAAGTAAAGGAAAACATGTAATGTGACTGACAGGCCCTTCTCTCACGTGACTGTTTAAGGTTAATTTCACACATGTAAATTGCTATTGTCATTTCACACTGTACAAAGTTATTAATGTAAGCACCTGTATTGTAAGGGATATTCCTGCTGAAGGGTCATTGTACTATTGATTTGCATTTGTTTAAACCTTTAACTGCTGAGTCAATTCCACCCTTGTGCTCAGCTGTTTTGGAGTTTTTAGATGCTTCTCACATCTAAGCCCTATTATAGGGCTATTATAGGTAATTTTTCAGCGAGAAACCCACATATATTATATATCTTGTTTTTATTTTCAGCAGACCCAGCAGATTCACACTATACCATTATTTTATGTATTTATCAACAAAATTGGTTGAAATATTAACCTGGACATAAAAAACTGTATAGTGACTTTATTTTCAAAATAGGGGCTTCTGTGCATTAAAATAAGGGGTAATGGGGGTCCCTAGGTTTTATTGATGACCTGGTATAAGTGCCTTGAGATCCCTAGCCTGCAAACAGTTTTGAATATAAATGTACAGTGCACATTGATACATTAGAATGTTCTTATTGGACTGTGGTACTGTGATACAATAATATTCAGTTATATAGTATTATGTATAAAAAATACACATTCAAGTAGAGAATAACGTTTTTGCTCTGTGTGACCTATTTAAAGTTTCATTCCATATATTCTCATGTCATAGCTCCTTGTTCATTGTGATCTATACAAACTATTAAGGGTGAGATTCTTTAACAACTGTAATGGTTATCACAAAAATTCAACTATAATATACAGAAACCTCAGAGGAGTTCCTTCTAAATAATGTAATGCTTAGCTATAAAATTGCAGTAAAATCTATCATATTTAATATAAATGTCAGGCAATTATTTTCCTGCAGACTTGTAGAGATAGTAGGAAAGCCCAACATTTTGTTAAAAATGTGTTTTATTCTAAGTCTTACAAAATGTTAAATTATTTTACATTCCAGTAGCTTCAAAACATATTAAATGCTTAGCTGTCAATTATCTTGTGCATATTTTGTAACTTATTAGTAACTATTTCAAAGGCAGCAATGCAGTGAGAAACAGACTGTACGTATTAAGAATCAAAATTGTTTGCTTAGCTTTTACTGACAATTTAAATTAAGATTTTTTTAAAACTAAATTTTGTATTAGGGACATTGTAGTATAAGACAATTAAACATTACCTTTATGCATTTAGAAATATAGCTATAGTGAGTGAAACCGGGAAATTACCATGTTCATGGAACAGCAAAAAAAGCAATTGCATTTAAAATATCTATGCAAACATACAGTTTTGTACCCAAATTCTTTACGGAAAACCAACACAAAACAGACATATACACCAAAAGGCATTATCCCAACCTCATAAAGTATATCACCTTCAAGCACTCTCCCCTCCAACTTCTATGAACACACACATGCTTATGCACTTACTCCATGTATACCCTGAGACACTGTTCCACTCACATGCGTACACCATTAGACACTATTAAACCATTATATATGCTAGGTACCTTTGTCAAAAAGGATGATCTTCCTGAACTCATTCTGAAGTAATCAATGACTCTAGACTAGTCATCAGAAGCCATCCTGAAGTATGCCCACAGGCCAAAATATTTAAATGAGATTACTCTAGAGTAATTCACTGGCTATTCGTGCTTGTGAAGTAATCAGTAAGGTAATCTGCTAATCATTCTAAAGTCATCACCCAGAATTTTTTACCTTAGCTGATGACTTTTCAAGCCTGAAGTTGTCTGATGATGTGCAAATAGATTCTAAAGTAGTTTGCTGATCACCAAATGACTCCAGGATGGTAATCCCATTTGTCTTGGGTACTATCCTGCCATTGCACACATACCTTGATGTATCTCACCCTTAGGCATGAAACCTTAGGTAATTTCACATTACACAAAGCCCAATGCGCTCTTTAATACATCAAACAATCTCACACCCTTAAGCCACATCAAGCACACTTCCTGCATTACACACACTGGCACACAAAGCACATTTTCCACCCTTTATGTACACAGCCAGGAAATACTACTAACATAAATGCCTAGAAGTAATCCATATACATCAATTAATATAATATAGTAAGTAAACATACTCACAAAATAAATAGCCCTCTCATGTGGCAGTAAGAGCAGACTGGCCAGCCCACTGAACATGTATTTTCTGAATATATACATTGATGTGTATATGGATTACACAATGTTGCACATTCTCATTGTCTAATTGGCATTTATGTGATTGCTCTTGTTTAAAGAAAGAGGGAAGTTGCTGTGGCCCATTTGGGTATCAATATTTACTGTCATTGGCCATTTTGATATTGATTGTCATTGGACTATCTGGTTTCCCTTTAAGTTTGGGGTTTGTCTTTGGATGGTTTTGCCTGAAAAATAAAATATATATAATCTTTTATTTTGTCATGAAAGCATTAGTCTTTTACAAGCCTATGATATATTGCACATTTGTGTTTTGCTTTGGTCATGAGGTTAAGGATTCATACACATGCTTGGTAACTGTATGTTTAGGAGATATGAGGCATTGTTAGTATTCCCCATTTTTTCTTTCTTACTAAAATAACGTGAAAAAAAAAGCAGAGAAGAGGCTGGTATATAAAGGAAAAATTCTTAAAATAATGAAGTTCATTGAATGTTGATGCCAATTCCTAGAAAATTATTTCCATGGATGACATTTTGGTAATATTGTATTTCTTATTTTTGTGTTCAATAGGAAAAATACAATTTTGTGAAGGTAAATTTGGTTGCTTTACCCTGAAAACTTAAAATTAGCATTTTTAGATACATTATGAAAACATATGACACATTGTCAAATTATGGACCTTTTAAGCCATGAAATTAGGAAAACATATACATATGTGGTATATTTGTGCTCAGGAGAAATAAGGCATCATATTTACTATTCTTCCTGTAATATGTAAAACATAAACCTAAGTGAAATATTTTTATGAAAAAAAATGAGAATGCCTGTTTTAAAGCCATTTGTGGAATGGTGTTTGAAAGGATGTATACTTAAAAGTGTGAATTGAACTTGATGTTTAATTTTGCACTTTGTGTTTTCGACAGGTCTAAAACAAAGTATAAAAGAAAAAAAAAGTTATATTCTTTCTAATTTAATGAAATAGCTTGTTTGAATTGTCTCCATACAACCTATAAAAGGAATGAATGGATTTTATAAACTTTGCAAAAAACAAACAAACTTGCTTTTACTGGAATTGAGTTAATATTACAATAAATAGGAATACTGATTATATACCTTTATATTTAAAGAGATAGGAAAGTCAAAATTAAACTAGCATGATTCAGACAGTGCATATAATTTTAAGACACTTTTAAATTCATTTCTATTTTCAAATGTGCTTCTTTCTCTTAGTATCTCTTGTTGAAAAATGAATACGCACATATACTACACTAGTGGGAGCAGCTTCTAATTGGTGCCTGAACACATTTGTCTTTGTGATTGGCTATCTAGATGTGTTCATATAGCTGCCAGTAGTGCAATGCTGTTCCTTCAGCAATGGATAACAATAGAATTAAGAACATGTCATAATAGAAGTAAATTGGAAAGTTCTTTAAAATTGTATGTTCTATCCATATCATAAATTAAATGTTTTGGGTTTCCTGACCCTAACTAGAGTTTTTATAAAAATGTTTGCTTTTAGTAACAGACTCATTTATTTACTTACAGGGACATGAAACCCAATTTTTTCTTTCTTTCATGATTTAGAAAGAAACAACTTTCTAATTTACTTCTATTATCTATTTTGCTTCATTCTCTTGATATCCTTGTCTGAAAGGCAAATCTAGATAGGCTCAGAGGCTGCTGATTGGTGGCTGGACATAGATGCCTCGTGTGATTGGCTCACCCATGTGCATTGTTATTTATTCAGCAAAGACTATCTAAAGAATGAAGCAAATTAGATAATAGAAGTAGATTTGAATGTTGTTTAAAATGTCCTCTCTATCTGAATCATGAAAGAAAAAAATTTGAGTTTAGTGACCCTTTAAGAACACTGTATCCTATATTAATCGATAAACCAACATAGATTTGGAAAGACATAGGTCTCAATTTATCAAGCAGCGATAGTTAATTAGCAGCGGTCTTAAGATTGACCAGGGGCAGCATTGATAAAAGAATATGATACAGGTAGATCATGCAATTTTAAAAAAAACTTTCTAATTCACTTCTATTAGCAATTTTTCTTTATTCTGTTGGTATCTTTTCTTGATAAGCAGGGATGTAACTTAGAAGCCTGCCCAAATAGTAGTTGTTTTGCAGGAATGTTTTCCATTTGCCAGAGCACTAGTTGGTTGGCACCACTATTTCCTGTCATATAGTGCTCCAGGCACCTACTTAAAGGGACACTGAACCCAATTTTTTTCTTTTGTGATTCAGATAGAGCATGCAATTTTTTTTTTAAATCTTTTATTTATGAACCAAAACATAATTCAGAAAACAGGAACAAGATATCTGTTATCATGTACATAAAAAAAACATACAATAAGACAAATAAACATTTAAAGACTAGCATGCTATTACAGCGTTATATAATCTTATTACCTTGTTTAACTTAAGCATTGTTATGTTAATTCCTCTTAACATATAACTTTGAGATTATATTTCATACAGTTCATAATAATGTTACATCTTAACATCTTATACATTTATCTCTGAAAATGTCTTGGGATTTTATTTGCTTTTTTTTTTTTTTTTACCCCTGCCCTTTACCTTCTCCCCCACGTGCGAGGAGAAGAGAAAAAAAAAAGGGGGAAAAAGAAACAGTAAAGGATCCTTCCCTCCCGTCTCCCTCACTCGCCCAACTCCCAATAGCTACCAGTTCCCTAATAAACCTATTTCTGTATTTTTGAAAGGGAAAATTATATGATTTATTTCAGTAGGGGAGAATATTTTTAAGAAATTTGCCCAGTTATTGAAAAACCTATTGATGTCCTGATCATTTTCTAGGTTTATATCTCTTTGTTCTAACATACATTGTTTTTTCATGCAATTTTTCACTTCAGAGATACTAGGAATTGAGCGACTCTTCCATTTTTTGCAGATTAGATATCTGGTAGCAAGGATAGTGGAGATTACAATTTTTTCATTATTTTGTTTACCAGGTTCTTTCTTTAAACAGAGTACTGTCTGATAGAAAGTTAGGGAAAGAGGAGCTATTTTTAGTACATTTCTTAGCCAGTATTCCACTTTAAGCCAGAAAATTTTAATTTTTGGACAATACCATATCATGTGTGGGAAATCCGCTGCGAAGTATGAGCATTTGGGGCATTTATTAAATCCTAAGTTGCCAGATCTATAGCCTCTCTCGGGGGTAAAATATGCCCTATGGAGGAATTTAACATGAGCCTCTCGCCATGTAGCTGAGAGTGTGTTCTGAGCCACCTTTTTAATTGAAAGTTGCAGAGTTTTTTGATCTATGTTACACTGAACCATTAATGTGTTCCAGAATAGTACCAGATGTGTTAAAACGGGGAGACCCTTATTTGAACCCAGGAAATAATAACATGGTGCAATGGACATATGAGCATTTCTAGTTAATACTAACCAGTCATCAAGTTTGCCCATGCTCCAGTTCCAGCCTTTTTCTTTGACTAATTCCAACGCAAAGTGTCGAAGTTGCAGATAGGCAAAGAAGTCTCGGTTTGACAAGTTAAACTCTGTGTTTATTTCCTGAAATTATTTAATGCATTGTCTCTCTTTGTCTATTATTTGGTAAACATTCTTTAGACCAGCAGAGTCCCATCTTCTGAAGACCGCAGAATGAATTCCTGCTTGGAATTTAGGATTTCCTAGTATCGAGAGATAGATAGAAGCTTTACTGTTAATTAGAAGGAGCTTGGTTATTTTTTGCCAGGCTTTAAGCGGGTTGTAAAATGTTTTAAGCTTTTTAATTTCTTTAATGTCTAGATGAGTCAATGCGGAGGGCCAGTAAGGATAAGAGACACTGGATTCCAGTTCGTTATTTAAAACATAGTTATTACATGCAATCCAGTCTGTGACTATACGTGCAAGAAAGCAGAGGTTGTAAAGCCTTATATCAGGTAAGGCCAGTCCTCCATATTCTTTTGGTACTGAAAGTTTTCCGAAAGAAATTTTTGATCTTTTCCCTTGCCAGAGAAATTTTTTAAGTGCACTATTGAATGAGCGGATGTCTTTTCCAAGTAATAATAATGATGTATTTTGAAGAATATAAAGTAGTTTCGGTAAGAGGGCCATTTTAAATAGAGCAATCCGGCCAGATAGTGATAATGGCAGATTTTGCCAATCTTTAAGTTTTTCTTTAATCGTTTTGAGAACTGGAAGAATGTTAAGATTGTAGAGATCGGTGCTTTTAACCGGGATATGAATCCCTAAGTATTTAAAGGATTCCGTAACCTGTCTGAAGGGGATATTTGTTACTGAATTTATATTATTCCTAAGCCAAAATATTTCAGATTTCGTCATATTTACTTTGTAACCTGAAAAGGAACCAAAGTGATCCATTATATGAAAAAGCTTAGGCATGTTTAATTTGGTATTTGTCATATAGACAAGCAAATCATCTGCATAGAGCCCAGTTTTTATTTCATGGTTGTGAATTTTAATACCATCCAAAGATTGTCTTATTTTAATTGCTAACGGCTCAATGGCAATATCGAAAAGGAGCGGGGAGAGAGGGCAACCCTGACGCGTTCCTCTGCCTAAAAAAATAGGAGAGGAGATGTTCCTATTTACTATCAATTTTGTGGAAGGTTGGGTATAAAGATTCGCAACAAAATCAGAAAAATTACCCCTGATACCGAAATGATTTAAAGAAGAATAGATATGCTCATGAGTGATAGAATCAAATGCCTTTTCAGCATCAATGGATATGATAGCAAGATCCTGTGTACCCTCTCCCCCACTGTCCCTCTCAGATACTGTCTCGTAATACTCTGTCACAACCAAGACCTCCCTAATTTTTGCAGCAGAGTTCCTATTATTTAGGAACCCTGATTGATCTGTATGAATGATTTTTGTGAGAGCCCCTTGTAGTCTGGATGCCAAAATTGCAGCTAAGATTTTATAATCGCCGTTAAGTAAAGCAATTGGTCTATATGACTCCTTATAAGAAGGATCTTTACCTCCTTTGAGTATCAATGTTGTATAGGAATGTGAAAAGGAGGGGGGGATGGGTTTGCCGTCAATATAGAAACTGTTAAAAAGAATACAAAGATGCGGAGTAACTTCAGTAGACATAATTTTATAGAACTCGCTAGGGAGACCATCGGGACCGGCTGCTTTATTGAAAGATAAGTTAGATATTATTTTCCCGATCTCTTCTGCCGTGATGGGGGCGTTGAGACTGTTAGTATCTTCTGGATTTAGTGTAGGATATTTAATTCCACTCCAGAAATCAGCAGATTTCTTTGTGTCATTGCTTTTGAGCGTGTAGAGCTCCTTATAATATTGATGAAATACACCAAGAATATCGTCAGGTTTAGTAAGGTAATCCCCTTTATGCTGGAGTTTGTCTATATTTGGTTGTTTTTTTTCATTTTTTTTTTTTTTTTTTTTTTTTGAAAACTGTTTTATTGATTCAAAACAAGATTGTACAATGCATTTCGAATGATATTCTTATCTATGGTAGACATATATTATATACATGGCATTGACATTATTGGTTTTGAGCTAACTATAACCCGGGTTCTTGTAAATGTCTCAAAGTCCAAAGTTTCACACCGGGGATTGATAACTGGTCTATGTTAACTTACTCTTATACTTTGAATCACAAAAAAGAGAATTGAATCTTAAAGATAATAACAGTTTGTAAACAACTTAAGCTTGCACATAAAACAAACAGAAGAAGAAAGAAAGTAAAAGAAAAAAGAAGAAAAGAAAAGGGGAAAAAGAAAATATCTGTCTTCCGCTATATTATATGTCTCGAGGAAGTACGTCTTCAAAAGAGATTTTAAAAGTGTGGTTGTCAATCTGTCCTTTCGTTCTTTAGTCCTTCTAAAGAAAGTCTTGTTGAAGTGCCCCCCCTGGGGGCCTAGGAGCTAAGTTTCCGTGGATGCAGTTGGGGCGCCATCTCGTCTACCACCCTCCCATAGGAATTTTATGTCTGCTAGCATGTGTGCTTTCCCCCTCTTAGTGTAGCCATATTCCTCCATGTTTAGGAGGTCAGTTACTTTGTCTATCCAGTTTGTCAATGTCGGTGAGTAGGGGGTCTTCCAGTGTAAGGCTATGAGCGATTTGGCTCCTGTCATGCTCATTTGGAGTATAGTCAGTCTTAATTTGCATGGTAGTTTCGGCAGGTCATTCAGTAGCGCAATTCTAGGCGACAAAGAGATGTCATTCCCCAGTAGTGGTCTAAGATAACTTTCCACTGCGCTCCACAGGGGTTGTACCTTGGGGCAACTCCACCACATATGTAGGTAGGTGCCTCTCCCCTCACACCCTCGCCAGCATTTCCCTGAGCTTTCAGGGTAGATAGATTGTAACCTCTCCGGGGTGAGATACCAACGTGATAAGACCTTGTAGTTGAGTTCTAGGGCTTGGGGGGAGGTTGAGGCTTTCCCTGTTCGCATGAAAATGTATTGCCAATCTTCTATCTGTAACTCAGTGCGAATTTCTGTATGCCAGTGATGTGTGTATGAAGGGAGTTGTTGTACATGTTTTCCTTGGATCATTTTCTTTGCTAAAGACAGTGAATGTCTTGCTGTTCCTTTAGTGATGCAGTGGCTCTCAAATGGGGTTAGCTCCCTCAGGTAGTCCTGTCTATGGGGTGATGTATGTACAAAGTGAGCTAACTGGGAATATTTTAACCATCCTGAATAACTACCTCCTAGTATGTCATTCAAATCTTCTTTCTTTTTGAGCTTCCCCCGTGTAACAAATTCATTTAATGGACTAGTATACCCCCAGCCCGTCAATCTCCTTTGACCTTTATCCAATCCCCCTATTAGTTCTGCATTTCTCGGGATTGGGAATAGTGGAGAACGAACTCCCGAGATATGTTTTCTCCTTGTGGTGATTAAATCCCAAGATTCAAATGTTCTACGGTGTATGGTAAGCTCTGTACACTGGGGTGGTCTGAGTTCTTTAGGGACCCAACAAAGGGCTCCTACCTCAGGGGTTTTGAGGATGTGTGAATCTATTGCTACCCACGCTTTAGTATCAGCCGACCTGTGCCAATCTATTACTCTCTGCAACGTTACTGCGTCTAGATAATCTTGTATACAAGGTAAGCCTAATCCTCCCCTATCCTGTGTTCTATATAGGTTTTCCCTATTCACCCTCGGCTTAATTTTCCCCCAAATAAATAGATTGATAAGTTTTTGTATATGCACTACATACCATTTGGGGACTGGGATTGGGAGGGTTTGGAATACGTACAAGACCCTGGGCAAGACTGTCATTTTAACACATTGAGTTCTCCCCCACCATGTAATTGGTTTAGATGACCATGTATTGAGGTCTACTTGTAGTTTGCGAGAAAGTGTCAGGTAGTTTTCGTCGAATAGTTGTGCCATGTTTGGGGAGATATTTACCCCCAGATATTTTAAAGATTTTTCTTGTAGTTTTAATGGGCATATCTCACTGATGGAGCGAAAGTTGGAAGTAGGGAGTGATATGTTTAAAATTTCTGATTTATGTTTGTTAACTAGGAAGTTGGAGAATTTACCAAAGGTGTCTATTTGTCGCAGCACTTCAGGTATACTGGTGAGGGGATCTGCTAGTGAAAATAAGATGTCGTCTGCGTACATCGCTACTTTAAAGCTATGAGGTCCTATTGGGATTCCTTTAATCTCTTCGTTCTGCCTGATGTTAGCTGCAAGGACTTCCATAGTCAGGATAAACAGTATGGGGGATAAGGGGCAGCCCTGTCTCGTCCCATTTTTTATGTCAAAGGGATCTGAAAGCATTCCATTGGCTTTGACTCTAGCTGTAGGTTGGGAATATAAACTAAGTATACGTTGTATCATTTTGGGGCCGAATCCTTGGGAATGTAAAGTTTCTTTTAGAAAGGTCCAATTAATGCGATCGAATGCCTTTTCGGCATCTGTCCCTATAAGGACTGAAGGGATGTTATAACGTTTGGCATAAGAGGACAAGGTAACCGCCCTAATTGTGTTGTCCCTGGCTTCCCTCCCAGGGACAAAACCCACCTGATCCGTATGTATGAGGGAGCTAAGTATTCCATTAATTCGTGTGGCCAAAATCTTGCCCAGAATCTTGACGTCCGAATTTAAGAGGGATATAGGCCTGTAACTACCCGGGTCGGTGGGGTCTTTGTTGGGTTTTGGTATGACCGAAATATGTGCCATCAGCATATCCCTAGAGAGAGTAGGGTTTTCGTCTAAGGTGTTGAATAAGTGCAATAGGTGTGGAGCTAGAATACTTTTAAAGGATTTGTAGTATGCGTTGGTAAAGCCGTCGGGACCTGGGCTCTTTCCTGTGGGTAAATTGGTAATGGCTCTAACAACTTCTGTTAATGATATGGGAGCTTCCAAAGCTTCCTTTTGTGTTTGATCTAAGGCCGGAAGGTCTGCGGCTTTTATATATTCCTGCATGTCTTTCAAGTGTTCCAACGTGTCTATGCTGTCTAAATTGTATAGCTTAGAATAGAATTTACTAAAATAGTCTGCTATTTGTTTGCTATCATGTAAGTGTTGTTTGTCTGTGGTCACTAGCTTTTCCACTTGGGATCTAGCACGTTGGGCTTGTAAGAGTTTAGCGAGGAGAGGGCCTGATCGGTTTCCTTCGTAAGCATATAGCTTCCTAATATTTAGAGCTTTTCTTTGTGCTTCCTTCCTTAAAATATGATTTAGATCCTGTCTGGTTTTGGTTAACATGGTGTATATCATAGTATCTGATGGTGCATTTTTGTGTTGGAGTTCTAAATTCCCAAGTTGCCCTGTCAAAGTGTGTACTTTCTCATTATATGTCTTCCTCCTAAATGACAATTGTTTGATGCATTCTCCCCTCATAACAGCCTTATGGGCTTCCCATACCAGTTTAGGTTTCATATCAGGTGTAGCATTTATTTGGAAATATTCCCGTAATGTCTTAGTCAGGGTCTCTTTGGTTGCTGGATCGTTGAGGAGCGAGCTGTCTAATCTCCATATGAAGGGGGTGATAGGATGATTGGGCCATTTCAGATTGATGCTTATCTGGGAGTGATCTGACCAGGCAGTTGGCTGAATATCGGATTCTGTGGCTAGAGCTAGGTGGTGTCTCTCAATTAAGAGGTAATCTATTCTCGTGTAGACTGCCCAGGGGTGAGAATAAAACGTGTAGTTTCTTTGTGAACTATGCTGTATTCGCCAGACATCTATCAGGCCTAGCTGTGACAGGCAATTATAAATCGCGTTTGGGGGTCGGGCTAAGGAGGGTGTCTTCCCAGAGGAGGAATCTAACGTGGGGTCCAATGTTACATTCAAATCCCCACCCAAGATTAAAGTCCCCTTCTTATTATCGTTTATTAGTTTGCTAAGTTGGTTGAAGAATTTCGCCTTATGATTATTGGGAGCATATACATTTGCTAAGGTCACCGGGTTGTTAAATAGTGTCCCTATTAGTATCAGAATTCTACCCTCATCATCTGTTACTTTTTTCGTTAGTTTAAAATGAATATTCTTGTGTAGCAGAATCCCCACACCATTTGCTTTTTTACCTGGTAGGGAGTTAAAATAAACCCCTGGATGTGACTTGGAGAGGAATCTAGGTTCCGCCTGCTCTTTGAAGTGGGTTTCCTGAATAAAGATAATCGAGTCTTTGTGTTTAGCAAAGCATCGCAGTGCTATTGAGCGTTTTGTGGGAGAGTTTAGTCCCTTCACATTTTGTGAAATAAGCGTCAATGTGTTGTCAGTCATTTGTGAGTGTGTCGAGTATATGTAAAAGCTCTTACCCCATGTAGGTATTCAGCAGTGGTAGTTGTCAAAGCGGCTGCATCAGGATGACCTGGCTTGTAGTAAAGGACAGAAAGGAAGAAGGTCGGATAAGGTGACTTTACCCTTTTAAGTGGAGCAGAAGTGACAGACATGAGAGGAAAAACAAAAGAAAAATTAACATAACTGTAATAATACAAATCTTTTAACAAAATCTTGATACATCTCAATAGTGCAACTAAGGGGTATAAACCCATATCTACTGGAAGTCGGGGGACTATGGGAAGCAAGAGAAGGAAGTGGAGGGAAAGGGGGAGAAGCTGAAGGTGGATGGAGGGAAGGGTCGGGGAGGAAAGGGAGGAAGGGGGAAGGGGCGAGGAGGGAATAGAAGGGAGGGAGAAGAGCAGCTGGCCAAAGTAACAATAGTAGTAGTAAAGGGGGAGTTTTTTTTCATTTTTGATTAATTTAGCCAGCATTTTACCAGATTTGTTGCCATATCTATACATTCTGGCCTGGATTTTCAGTTCTTTTTGAGTTTCTTGGGATAAGATGAAGGAGTCTCTCTCGCTTTTAGCTCTCATATATTTTGCCCAGTTAAGGGGAGTTTTGTTAAGCAAATATTGATTATAGGAATTAAGCAAAAACTTACATGCTTCTTTTTCTTTTAATCTAGTTTTCTTAAGTAGAGCAGCATTGTATGCAATGATTTCACCCCTCATTACTGCTTTCGCAGTCTCCCAGAATAATTCAGGGTTTTCCAAATGCTCTCTATTAAACTGTACATATTCTTTATATGTATTTAAAAGCCGACTTTTAAATTTTGAGTCAGATGCAAGATAATATGGAAAAAAGAAACGAGCTGGGTTAGGGAATATATGAGCTAATTGTAACACGAGAGAGATAGGTGCATGATCCGATATGAGTATAGGCATTATCTCAGCCTTGACCCTTGTTGATATAAGGCGCTCATCAATCAAGAATACATCGATTCTAGACATAGTCTTGTGAGCCTTCGAAAGGCATGTAAACATCTGAGCAGATGGGTTCTGAATCCTCCAAATGTCACATAGAGCTAAGTTGGTCTTGATTTTTCTATACATTTTAGATTCTAAGTTATCTCTTTTTTGTTTCGGATGTTTAGTATCTTGTCTAAGCCTATCTACTGGGCATTGTGGTGCCATGTTGAAATCGCCCCCAACAATCAAAAGGCCTTCTGCATAAGATAGGAGCTTCGACTGGAGAATATTCCAGAATTCTGCATCGAACACATTTGGGCCGTAGACATTACAAAGCGTATACAGCCTCTGTGCAATTTTTATTTTTATTAGGACATATCTCCCCCCCGGATCGGCAACAAAGCTGACAACTTCTGCCACAATCCTTTTACCTATTAATATTGCTACCCCCCTCTTTCTCTTAATACCAGCAGCAAAGTATATTTCTTTAACCCAGGAAGTCTTTAATTTTAAAGATTCTTCAGCAGATAGATGGGTTTCTTGTATGAAACCAATATCAGTTTGGGATTTACGTAATTGTGTAAGAATTGCCTTTCGTTTAATGGGTGTAGAAATCCCTCCTACGTTCCAAGACACTATTTTACATTTTTCTATTGGATCCATTTAATACATAGAAAGAGGAGAGGAAGAGAGAAGGAGAAGGGGAGAAGAGACCAAGGGAGGGAGAGAGAAGAAAAAAAAAAAAAAAAAAAAAAAAAAAAAAACAGGGAGGGGTGGGAAAAAAAAAAAAAAAAAAAAATTAGTTTACCCCGCACGTGGGGGAAAAGAGTCCCAGGACCCATGTCTGTTGGACAGCACGGGTCTACCCTAGTAGGAACCTGAATTTCAGCCATTTTTTTTATTAACTTCCAGTGTTTGTTGTACTCCTGTCCTCTATTTATTAAGTTAAAGGTTCAAGTGTTTTATAGAACTTTTCAGCCTGACTGGCTTCATCAAACCAGTGCGTTCTCTCAAGTGCTATGACCTTAAGTTTGTGGGGGTATATTATCATCGCCCGATAGCCTTTTTCTATAAATTTGGAGCAGATGGGAGCAAGCTCCCGTCTTTTAGTTGCTGTATCCACAGAAAAATCTTGGAACAATAAGATTTTTGCCCCTTCAAAAGTAATCGGTTGCTGTCTACGGTAATACTGAAATAAGGTTACTTTGTCCTGGTAATTCAGTAATTTTGCTATAACCGGTCTAGGTTTATTTCTGCTTTTATTATCTGTACGAAGGGGGCCAAGTCTATGCGCTCTCTCAACCAAAATAGGTTGATGTGTGGATGGTATTTTCAAAAGTTTGGGTAATAACTCTGAAATAAAGGGAATAAGGTTCTCATTTTGTTGTTCCTCTGGAAGACCCACAATTCTCACATTGTTCCTTCTGGATCTATTCTCTAGATCCTCTAATTTGTTTTGAATTTTTTGTATATTAGTATTTGCATTTTCAAGATTGGAACCATGTAGAATTGTTAGGTCCTCCAGATCAGATACCCTTTGTTCCGCTTCCTGCAGTCTGGTAGAAAACTGCCGAACTTCCTGTGTTAACAGGAAAATATCTTGTCTAAGTTCAGTTTTGAGAGCGTCAAATTTAGGGGCCAGAGCATTTGAAATACTAGTAACAAGATTTTGAATGCTTGTTACTTCTTGTAATTCTGATACATTAGCTATACTTGGTTGTATATCAGTGACAGTTTCTTGCGTGTTCCTAGGTTTCCTATCCTTTTGTCTAGCTGCCATGGCTGGAGAGGGGGTCTTGTGTGTAGTGTGTAAAAATTTATCCATGGGTTGAAAAAAAACCCAATAGTGAGAGTTATTGCCGTGAAAGAAAGAAAGAAAAAAAGATGAATAAAAAGTAAAAATACAAAAAAGTAAAGGGTGGATGTGAAGTTTTGAGGAGGTAATTAATCCTCCAGCTAGGAGGTGAGGATAAAGTGAACTGGTGAAAGTGACGTGAAGGTGGAAAGGAAAATAAAAAGTGCCTATATGGGGGTGCTTAGTTATTTATGTGAGAGGTCCAGCCATACAGGTAGAAAAAAGTGAATCTTTATTGAAAATATGTGAGTTTTACCCCACTAGTTTACACCTAGGAGGAAGGGTACATTTTTAGATCCTCGCTACAGAGTATCAAAATCCTCTAATTAGTTTTGCGTCTTTAATTCTCTTTATGTACACTTTATTGAATTATATTACCAGTGGATATTCATAAAGAGTTATGCTTTAACAAATATTTATTTGTGTACAGGGAGTTTGAATTAGCCTATCCCTGTGCCCAGATAAATCTTTGAAAAATTTAGAAGAGTAGATTTGATATAGAGAGTCAATGTTACCGAAACCTTTTAAGGAGGGTTAATGTTTACTTTAATATTGAAGTCCAAGAAGGATTTTTCCTCTCAGCCCTTTCTCTTCCCTTTCCCTTTTCCCCTTCTGCTTCAGAAGAGAAGAGAGAATATATAGTTAACAGGTAGATTTACCTTGAACCTAGAACCAATTAGTAGGTTATGACAATATTATTATACTCTAGCTACTTAGTTTGTGTAGGTTTATTAAGATCTAAAACATATCATTAGCAAAGACTCCCTTGAGTTATGCCCAGTTGTTAGTGTACAAAAAAGTAAATAAATATCCGATTCTAAACCTACAAATTCCAGAGGTGTTAGTTGCACTATCCTAAGGGTATAGACCTCTATGTCAGCATAGATATTTCTGAAAAGTACATAAAAGGGAGGCTAAAAAGATAGGGTTTTTATAACCTCAATAACATATCCAAAAAGTTGTTTCTGAGAGAAATAAATAGGAGGAAGAATAGGACTGCTATTAAAGAGGGTTAAATGTTAGCCCCGCAGACCACTTGTTTTTATTTAGACACAATATGAGGTTGATTCTAGATTTAGTAACACCTAGCGATTAAGGTCAGCATTCATCATTTTGGGATAATCTTATAGCCTTATAAAACTCTTATAATAGTGCAGACATTAATAGTACTACATGAAAATTATAACAAAAGTGAGGCAGTCAATATCCTGTAGTATATATATTTTCTTCTTTTCCCTCCTCAGGGTACTGGGCAGCAAGTCAGTAAAGATCCGATCATATATTGTAGGAAAACATGCAGAAAAGTTACCTGACTTGTCCCAGGTGTTCCAACAATCACCTTGGCCCAGGGCAGTCCCCCCTCACGCAACACCGGTGGGAGAGGGGCGCTTTTCAAGAGGGAGAGCACAGAGGTACAGCTATATTGCTGCAGAGGAAGAGCTGATCATGGAGCCGTGAAGAAAATCCGCCTGGAAACCACAGGAGCGGAGCAAGCGTATGAGTAATCTTTCCCCTTGTTCAATATGGAAAGGGGCCCAAGCGTGGAGCTATGAGGCAGAGCAGTCAGGAAGCCACAGGAGTGCACCAGGGCACTACAGAGATCCTCACCTCCAGTCGATGCACAAGGAGAGCCGAGCGTGCGGCAGAGCAGTGAAGCAGCAGAGAACCTCAGGAGCGCACCAGGGCGCATCGACCCGCACCCCTCGCGCAGCACCGGTGGGAGGGGCCGACAAGCGGGGAAGCTTGAGGATTCCTAGCGACTCCGGGCAGGACAAGCAGAGTCACCCCAAGGGCCGCATCCGACAACCAAGCACCGGCACCATTCCAAACAGGGTAAGTCTTGCAGCATCAATGCGGGAGATCAGATAAGAAGCGGGTATTCAATCCAGGTATGCGGCAGTATAAATAGGCTCCAGGCAGCTCATCACAGCTTACAGCCGGCCGGAGCACTTGACTTAGATAGATATTGCGGGAACAAGAGCGGCAGAGATGCCTCAGCAAAATTAATTAGCCTCGGTTCTCAAACAGCAGTGTACCGTTCCCCAGCTAAACCTCACATCATAGCCTCAGTTCGTAGAAGTTTCTCATATACAAAGGACAATGTTGTGAGTCATTATTTGCTTTTTTTGTGGATATTTGCCAGAAAAAATCAGGTCCCAATACAAGCTGCCGGAACAGCTTTTTTTAGTGCAATGTTATGGCACTAAAAGTTCGAGTAGCAGTATTTGCTCGCTAAACAAGCCACCCAAGGTCAGAGGGTTTGGGCGCGAGTTTCACCAAGGCTTGTGAGGAAGGTAGATCAGCACAGGTGCATCACCTGACCTTGCACCTGGGCTCCTCCTCCACAGCATGTAATTTTAAACAACTTTCCAGAGCATGCAATTTTAAGCAACTTTCTAATTTACTCCTATTATCAATGTTTCTTCATTCTCTTGCTATCTTTATTTGAAAAAAAGACATCTAAGCTTTTTTCTTGGTTCAGGACTCTGGACAGTAGTTTTTGATTGGTGGATGAATTTATCCACCAATCAGCAAGGACAACCTAGGTTGTTCACCAAAAATGGGCCAGCATCTAAACTTACATTCTTGCATTTCAAATAAAGATATCAAGAGAATAAAGAAAATTTGATAATAGGAGTAAATTAGGAAGTTGCTTAAAATGTCATGCTCTATTTGAATCACGAAAGAAAATTTTTGGGTTCAGTGTCCCTTTAAGTATCTCTTCAACAAAGAATATCATGATAACGAAGCAAATTTGATAAAAGAAGTAAAGAAAAAAATAATTAAATTGTATGCTCTGTTTACATAACAAAATAATAATTTTGTTTTCCATGTCCCTTAAAACGTGGACAGCCTAACCTTTAATAAATGGAGCCCATAAGATGAAAGATGAATTGGTGCTAGAAATAACAAATCTGCCTTTAGAAATAACATCTAAATGAATCTGTAACAAAATTATCAACATTTGTCTTGTGTTTCGCTGAAATCAATCAGTTAAACCTTTGGAACCAAAGGGGTAAAGCTATGAAAAATACTCTTAAATAAAATACTAAATATACTAAGCTTAAAGGGACATTAAACCCAAATTTTTCATTCATGATTCAGATAGAGAAAACTATTTTAAAGAACATTCCAATTTTCTTCTATTATCTAATTTGCTTCATTCTTTAGATATCCTGTGTTGAAGAAATAGCACTGCACATGGGTGAGCCAATCACCTGAGGCAGATATGTGCAACCACCAATCAGCAGCTACTGAGCCTATCTAGATATGCTTTTTAGCAAAGAATATCAAGAGAACGAAGCACATTAGATAATAGTAAATTAATAGTAAATTAGAAAGTTGTTTAAAATTGCATGTATTTTCTAATTCACAAAAGAAAACATTTGGGTGTCAAGACCCTTTAACCCCTTAATGACAGAGGACGTACCAGGTACAGCATTGAAAAAACTCCCCTTAATGACAATTGACGTACCTGGTACGTCCTCTGTTGTTAGAAGCACTGGAAGCAATCATGATTGGTTCCATCTGCTTACAAGGGATTATAGTGATGCCTCAATATTGAGGCATCACTACAATCCCTTATTTTACCCACCGATGCAGAAAGGGCCACTCTGTGGCCCTCTCTGCATCGGCCCTTGAAGATCACACATTCGTTGGTGGGTGGGAGGAAAAGTAAAACAACCGATGCAGATGCAGGGGGATCTCCATTGTTCAGTAAGGGATCTGGGAGGGGGAGGGATGTAGATTATTTAGGGGGGGCCAGCTACACTACAGAAAACATTTTTTTCATATAAAAAATTTTAAAAAACTATTTTGGGGGGCAAATTGGGTACTGGCAGACAACTGCCAGTACCCAAGATGGCAGCAAATAGGTAGAGGGGGAGGGTTAGAGAGATGTATGGGGGGGATCAGGGTGGTTGTGGGGTAAGGGGGGATGCAGACTGCAGACTGTATGAAAAAAAAATTTTTTATAAATTATTTTTATTTCAGTACTGGCAGACTTTCTGCCAGTACTTAAGATGGTGGTGATAATTGTGAGGTGGGGGAGGGAAGAGAGCTGTTTGAGGCAGGTCAGGGGGGGGATCAGGGGGTAGGATGTGTCAGGTGGGAGGCTGATCTCTACACTAAAGCTAAAAATTAACCCTACAAGCTACCTAATTAACCTCTTAACTGCTGGGCATATTACAAGTGTGGTGCACAGCAGCATTTAACAGCCTTATTATTACCAAAAAGCAACGCCAAAGCCATATATGTCTGCTATTTCTGAACAAAGGGGATCCCAGAGAAGCATTTACAACCATTTGTGCCATAATTGCACAAGTTGTTTGTAAATAATTTCAGTGAGAAACCTAAAATTGTGAAAAATGTAATAGTTTTTTTTTATTTGATCGTATTTGGCGGTGAAATGGTGGCATGAAATATACCAAATTGGGCCTAGATCAATAATTTGGGTTGTCTACTACACTACACTAAAGCTAAAATTAAACCTAAAAGCTCCCTACAAGCTCCCTAGTTAACCCCTTCACTGCTGGGCATAATACACGTGTGGTGTGCAACGGCATTTAGGGGCCTTCTAATTTCCAAAAAGCAGCGCCAAAGCCATATATATCTGCTATTTCTGAACAAAGGGGATCCCAGAGAAGCATTTACAACCATTTATGCCATAATTGCACAAGTTGTTTGTAAATAAATTCAGCGAGAAACCTAAAGTTTGTGAAAAAATTTGTTAAAAAGTCAACAATTTTTTTTATTTGATCGCATTTGGCGGTGAAATGGTGGCATGAAATATACCAAAATTGGCCTAGATCAATACTTTGGGATGTCTTCTAAATAAAAATATATACATGTCAAGGGATATTCAGGGATTCCTGAAAGATATCAGTGTTCCAATGTAACTAGCGCTAATTTTGAAAAAAAGTGGTTTGGAAATAGCAAAGTGCTACTTGTATTTTTTGCCCTATAACTTGCAAAAAAAGCAAAGAACATGTAAACATTGGGTATTTCTAAACTCAGGACAAAATTTAGAAACTATTTAGAATGGGTGTTTTTTGGTGCTTGTAGATGTGTAACAGATTTTGGGGGTCAACGTTAGAAAAAGTGTATTTTTTTATAGTAAATTATAAGATATGATGAAAATAATGGTATCTTTAGAAAGTCCATTTAATGGCGAGAAAAATGGTATTTAATATGTGTGGGTACAGTAAATGAGTAAGAGGAAAATTACAGCTAAACACAAACACTGCAGAAATTTAAAAATAGCCATTGTCATTAAGGGTAAGAAAATTGAAAAATGGTCCTGTCATTATGGGGTTAATCTTGATTGCAACTTAGTTTGAATGTTATGAAAATTGCGAATATATTTTGACACAAAATTATATTAAATATTTTTGCAGAAGTTACATGAAATTTAATTCACAACCGGTTATAAATAAAAAGGGGGAAAAAACAAACACTCTTACGCTAACACAATTGTTCTATTTATTCACAAATACATATTTCTCTATATATTGTATATCTGATGTTTTTTGGTAAAATATATACCTATATATATATATATATATATATATATATATATATATATATATATATATAAATCAGAAGTTAGAATATCGCTTACAAGTTTGCATATTCCCCATAGAACTCAATGGAGCAAAAAAAGTTGAAAAAAAACACCCTACTCGCCCATAAACCTGATAGCATATTCTCAACTGCGCTAGCCTAACTTGAAAATATGAATATTTCACATTCCAATTTTCTTCACATAGCAGAATATGTACTGTTTATTCTTAAAAAAAACATTTCTATATATAAATATGATGTTTTCTTGGTAAATGTATCAATACCTACTTAAAGGGATACTAAACCCAATTCTTTTCTTTCATGATTTGGATAGAGCATGCAATTTTAAGCAACATTCTAATTTACTCCTATTATAAATCTTTCTTGGATCTCTTGCTATCATTATTTGATAAACAGGAATGCAAAGCTTAGGAGCCTACCCATTTTAGGTTCAGCACCCTGGATAGTGCTTGCTGATAGGTGGCTAAATTTGCACACCTATCAGAAAGTACTACCAAGGTGCTGAAGCAAACATAGGCCAGCTCCTAAGCTTACATTCTTGCTTTTTCAAATAAAAATACCAAGAGAATGAAGAAAAATAGATAAGAATAAATTAGAAAGTTGCTTAAAATCACATGCGCTATCTGACTCATGAAAGTTTAATTTTGACTAGACTTATCCCTTTAACTTCAAAGGGCTCCAATGCACTTATAAATATGCCTATTTGTGTGTACATAATATGTATTTATGTGTTTATGTGTCTGTAAATACATATATACACATATAAATACATAAATACATATGTGCACACACACACACACACATATATATATATATATATATATATATATATATTTACATATTTTACCAAATATTGCACTGGTCCAGCACTCACTACTTGTATTCACAACCTCCAGTGTGCACTCCAATCAATCAATATACCAGTATCCAACAAGAGAGCACTCTCTGTTTTTTAATATACTCCTTTTAATGCGTGAACGTTTAACGTTTTTGGGTCGCCACCGGCCTCAGACATAAGTGAAAAACATAAATACCTGCTTTAAATAGTATCCCCTTCGGCGTCCTCCCATCACAACTGCGCATGCGCAAGGTTGCGTACGGCATCTTGAACTGTATAAAAAACAAAAATCACCACTAACTGTGAATGAAAAAGGGGCTCGGCATTGTCTAACCAACCACAGTGTAGAAGAGAACCGGTTAAACTATTCATATTAATAAAATCCATTCATCATTATGCTAACAGTATTAATGACCAGCGCATTAGTTATGGCGCATTATCAACGGATCAACCTGCACTATTATTCCCTCCTTAACACTCGAAACTATATAATAGCTGCTAGTTATAAGGGTTAATACCCTGACATCATCTGAGGCTGTAGTTTCATAAAGGTTCCGGATTTACTAATCCAATAGTAGTTCTTAAATCAAAACTCCAAACCCCCTAATCAATTGGCCTAATCTCATTTGTTGGGTGGAATGTGGTCTATTATAATATATCTCAAGTCTGCCACAGAGTGCTTATGATGTAAAAAATGCCTAGCTACTGGTTGATCTGATTTACCCTCCCTTATAGCCAATCGTATAGCACACCTATGGTTGGCCATACGTGTACGAAGATCATCCTGGGTCTTGCCTATATAACATTTTCCACATGGACAATGCAGCATGTAAACAATGTATTTGGTGGTGTAAGTTACCATGTGTCTAATCTCATATTTCTTATTTTTTGGGGGGTGTACAAAATATTTTCTCTGGGTCAACCCACTGCAGGTAGTGCATCCACTGTATCGGAAGCACCCCATTCTTGTAGTGTTTAATCATGTAGTAGTGGTGTAGCTTTGTTTACAGTCAGGATACATTAACAAGTCCCTCAATGATGTTCCTCAATAGTTTGCAGACCTCAATAAGGTCAAACAACATTTACAGTTTTTAATTTCTTACCATCATCAGTCTATTGATTTTTTTGCACTCTCTCCCCTCTCTTCTGCTCTCTCTCTCCCCTCTTTTGCTCTCTCTCCCCCCTCTTTTGCTCTCTCTCCCCCCTCTTTTGCTCTCTCTCCCCCCTCTTTTGCTCTCTCTCCCCTTCTTTTGCACTCTCTCAGGCCATGCCCACTCCTGCCCGACTATGCCCACCCTACCCATTCCTGTCCGGCCACGCCCCATCATGGCACTCCCGCCGGTCACACCCCCTCATCAAGGTCGCTCCGCCTGACCATGCCCCGGGCACGCCCACCTGACCCGTTCCCGTCCAGCCACGCCCCATTGCGGCCACACCCCCTCATCACGGCTGCTCCGTCCGACCATGTTCCCACAATGGTCGCTTTCACACACCCTCTCTGCTCTGCTGTCAGATTCTAAAGGCCAGGTATGTTTGCCCTTGTACAGTATCTACTGCGCAAGACTGCATTAGACAAACATACTTGGCATTTCATTATATAGGATATATATATATATATATATATATAATTTTTTTTTAAGGTATCTCAATGTTAAAGCCCTTTGCATGCCTCATATCTTTGAGCCCTTATAACTTATTTATGCAATATTGTTTTATAAAACAGTGCTAATATGAGTTTATGCTACTTCCGATGCACTCAAAGAGCCACGATAAACCCCTGTGTATGGATATAAAGCTACAAGATACAGAAACAGGCTTTGAATATTCATTCCCTAAATATGTGGCTGCCTCTCTAGTATTGCACCCAAAGAATACCTCATCTGCTGAACCTTTAATCTATTTTGGGAAAGTGAATAGTTTGTATATTCCCTGTTTGCTTGACATACATGTATCTATTGTGTATACATTCTGTTCATTTTCCCTGTATGCTTCAAGATTTGTAAAGTAGCATGAAAAACCAACTAATCTCTGACTAAAATAAAAATATCATAGAATATTTTTTAAGTATGTGATATTTAAGTCTAATAGTTCCTTTAAGATTTCAACTAAAAATTCCTTTTAATTCCACACTAAATATGAAACTTGAATATTATTTATTCTGTGTAAATTTGCTTTTGAACAAAGTTCTATATTCTCTATTCAGTAGTGTTGATTTCCATATTTACTATGGATAAACTTGTAAATGCACAAAATATAATATTGCCTAAAGAGTCATTTTGACACAGTTTATTATCCATCATGGCAGCCTGTCAAGCCATTCCATTACTTGCATTCATGACCTATACTTGACAGCTTTTACAAGCTCTTTTGAAAGAAATAGCTGTTACAATTCATAATAGTTGAATAATAAAAAAGAATGTCATCAGTGAATTATATAAATTTCTGTTATAATATATGTTGAATACTTGTGTTTGTTAAATGAAATAGAAGCCAAATATTAACAATTCATCTTCAAATTCAGTAAGAATGTTTTTTTTTCCCAGATTCATTTCACCTAAAGCCATGACAACAAAAGACAATATCTGATTAACAGTGTAGGAAGTGAAGAAAACTTATGGCTAGATCACGAGTTTGGCTTTAAGGTAAAAAAGCAGCGTTAAGGGGTCCTAACGCTGCTTTTTACTGCCCGCTGGTATTACGAGTCTGGCAGGTACAGGTGTACCGCTCACTTTTCTTCCGCGACTAGAGGCTACCGCAAATCCCCTTACGTGAATTGCGTATCCTATCTTTTTAATGGTATTTGCCTAACAATGGTATTATGAGTCTTGGAAGATGTGAGTGGTAGACCCTCTCCTGTCCAGACTCCTACCGCATTTAAAAGTCAGTAGTTAAGAGTTTTATGGGCTAACGCCGGAACATAAAGCTCTTAACTAAAGTGCTAAAAAGTACACTAACACCCATAAACTACCTATTAACCCCTTAACCGAGGCCCCCCACATCGCAAACACTAAAATACATTTTTTTAACCCCTAATCTGCCGACCGGACATCGCCGCCACCTACAGTATACCTATGAACGCCTAATCTGCTGCACCTAACATCGCCGACACCTACATTATATTTATTAACCCCTAATCTCCCCCCCAACATCGCCAACACCTACCTACATTTATTAACCCCTAATCTATCGACCACAACGTCGCCGCTACTATAATAAATTTATTAACCCCTAAACCTAAGTCTAACCCTAAGTCTAACCCCCCTAACTTAAATATAATTTAAATTAAACGAAATTAATTTAACATAATTAAATAAATTAATCCTATTTAAAACTAAATACTTACCGATAAAATAAACCCTAAGATAGCTACAATATAACTAATAGTTACATTGTAGCTAGCTTAGGGTTTATATTTATTTTACAGATAAGTTTGTATTTATTTTAACTAGGTACAATAGTTATTAAATAGTTATTAACTATTTAATAACTACCTAGCTAAAATAAAGACAAAATTACCTGTAAAATAAATCCTAACCTAAGTTACAATTACACCTAACACTACACTATCATTAAACTAATTACCTAAACTACCTAAAATTAATTACAATTAAATTAAATAAACTAAATTACAAAAAAAACAAACACTAAATTACAGAAAATAAAAAAAGAATTACAAGAATTTTAAACCGATTACACCTAATCTAATCCCCCTAATAAAATAAAAAAAGCCCCCAAAATAAAAAAAAATTCCCTACCCTATACTAAATTACAAATAGCCCTTAAAAGGGCCAAAGTAATCAGCTCTGTAAAAAAAAAACCTATACAAACAAAAAAACCCTGTAAAAAAAAATACAATACCCCCCCAACATTACAACCCACCACCCACACACCCCTACTCTAAAACCCACCCAATCCCCCCTTAAAAAAAACCTAACACTAACCCCCTGAAGATCACCCTACCTTGAGCCGTCTTCACCCAGCCGGGCACAAGTGGTCCTCCAGAGGGTCCGAAGTCTTCATTCGATCCGGCCAGAAGAGGTCCTCCAGACGGTAGAAATCTTCATCCAGGCGGCATCTTCTATCTTCATCCTTCATCTCCATCTTCAATCCAGCCGACACGGAGCATCCTCTTCAAACAAAGTCCTAACGAAGAATGAAGGTTCCTTTAAATGACGTCATCAAAGATGGTGTCCCTTGAATTCCGATTGGCTGATAGAATCCTATCAGCCAATCGGAATTAAGGTAGGAAAAATCCTATTGGCTGATGTAATCAGCCAATCGGATTGAAGTTCAATCCGATTGGCTGATCCAATCAGTCAATAGGATTGACCTAGCATTCTATTGGCTGTTCCAATCAGCCAATAGAATGCAAGGTCAATCCTATTGGCTGATTGGATCAGCCAATCGGATTGAACTTCAATCCAATTGGATGATTACATCAGCCAATAGGATTTTCCTACCTTAATTCCGATTGGCTGATAGGATTCTATCAGCCAATCGGAATTCAAGGGACGCCATCTTGGATGACGTCATTTAAAGGAAACTTCATTCTTCGTTAGGACTTTGTTTGAAGAGGATGCTCTGCGTCGGTGTCAGAGTCTCCTCTTCCCTTCCTTTATACTGCCCTTCTGGCCCTTTAAATTTGCCTCTTCGTTCTCCATAAAAGCTTCCTAATCCTAGGTGTCATTGCTGGATTATTGAATCTCTCTATCTGAGACTCGTTTACTCACCAGCCTATCCGGCTCTACCTAATCTTCAGCTCCTCCTGCTTGCTTCTTGGGCTGCAGCTGCATTCCAGCAGCACCTGATCTCTACCACAGTCATCTGACTGCTCCTCCTTTGGGCCTATGTCATTCAGCAGCAGCCTCTCACTGTGCAAACAGCAGGAGAGTCTCTCTAATACCGGAGCCAGCTTTCCTCCAACTGAAGCCTTACTCTTGCTCTGAACTTTACCGCTGATCTACAAAGTGTACAGGTTGTATAATTATCTTAATACTAATCGCCAAACTTGTTATACAAAGCATTATTGACTTTACACTTGCTTTTTACTTTCTCTGCTCAAAGCAGTTCCACAGTGTTTGTGTTACTTAAACAGCTACTGCAGCTCCTCCTCTGCCTAATGATCAATTGAGTGATTCTGTCTGTGAACAAGCTTCCTTGTTGTTTGGCTATAATAAAACTAAGCAGTTAACTTAGTAGTCTGTAAGATTCTGTTAACTTCACTGTCACACACCCCACATTTCCAGGGTTTTATATTCCTGCTAACAAAAAATCCTCTGATTTCATGCACAGACTCTCAGTAAATCTGGTAACATCAGGTCTCTGATATAATTCTGATATAATAATCCAGCCTTATTGAAGGGGTTTTTAACAGGATGGATCCTGCAGAGCTTGCAAATCAAGTTGTAGATTTAACACAACTAATGGATAATATGTCACAGACTATTAGAGATATTCAATATGAGAATCAGGTCCTGAAGGATTGTTTTAGGGAAATGTATGCAGCTAAATCTGCACATACTACAACACACTCAGAGCCACAGGTTTTACTACCTGATAAATTCAGTGGGAATAGGGCACACTTTAAAGAATTTAGAAATGCCTGTCTGCTGTTATTTGAACTCAAGCTAAAAACTTACAACACAGACAGACTAAAAGTTTTAACTACTATATCATATTTAAGGGGAGAACCCCGAGTATGGGCTGACAGTCTGTTTGAGACTCAGAACCCTATCCTAAATTCTTTAGAGGAATTTTTAAAAGCCCTCTCTTCCTTATACGAGGACCCCTTTAAACAAGAGACTGCAGAGTCTATACTAAGGGCTCTAAGACAAGGGAGACACCCAGTGGAAGACTATATTTCACAATTTAAAATTTATGCCATAGAATCAAAATGGAATGAGGTGTCACTCAGAAATCAGTTCAGGGTTGGTCTCTCCGATTATATTAAGGATGAGCTTTCCCGGACTGGAGTACCTGAGAGGCTTGAGGATTTATTCAATCTCTGCACTACAATCGATAGGCGACCTTCGTGAACGCAAACAGGAGAGGGCTCACTCCTTATCTTCCTATAAACGTTATTCACCTGCTTCAACACCAAGCAAGAATTCTGAAACCCCTATGGACATAGGGTTTCTGCGAGGACCCCTCTCCCCAGAAGAAAAGGGCAGAAGACGCTCTCTAAAGCTCTGTATGTACTGTGCTTCACCAGAACATGAAGTGAGCACCTGCCCACTACTTAAAAAATCTAAATCGGGTAGGAATAGTCTTCTTTCACTCACTATACCAAAAGTAATAAGCCACAATCCTCATATAACCTTGTCTCTTCCTTGCAGTGGGATTCTCTACAGCTAGAAACTGAAGCCATCATTGATACGGGCGCATCTAGCAGTTACATTGATATACAGTTTGTCACCCAAACTAACCGCTAGATTTAGAGTTCTGCGGCCAAAGGGGTGCATTAGCTACGCGTGCTTTTTTTCTCCCGCACCTTTTAAATACCGCTGGTATTTAGAGTTCACAGAAGGGCTGTGTTAGGCTCCAAAAAGGGAGCGTAGAGCATAATTTACCGCCACTGCAACTCTAAATACCAGCGGTGCTTACGGCCAGCTTCAAAAACATGCTCGTGCATGATTCCCCCATAGGAAACAATGGGGCAGTTTGGGCTGAAAAAAACCTAACACCTGCAAAAAAGCAGCGTTCAGCTCCTAACGCAGCCCCATTGTTTCCTATGGGGAAACACTTCCTATGTCTGCACCTAACATCCTAACATGTACCCCGAGTCTAAACACCCCTAACCTTACACTTATTAACCCCTAATCTGCCGCCCCCGCTATCGCTGACCCCTGCATATGTTTTTTAACCCCTAATCTGCCGCTCCGTACACCGCCGCAACCTACGTTATCCCTATGTACCCCTAATCTGCTGCCCCTAACACCGCCAACCCCTATATTATATTTATTAACCCCTAATCTGCCGCCGCCAACGTCGCCGCCACCTACCTACACTTATTAACCCCTAATCTGCAGACCGTACCTCACCGCTACTATAATAAAGTTATTAACCCCTAAAGCTAAGTCTAACCCTAACACTAACACCCCCCTAAGTTAAATATAATTTTTATCAAACAAAATAAATCTTTTTAAATAAATTATTCCTATTTAAAGCTAAATACTTACCTGTAAAATAAACCCTAATATAGCTACAATATAAATAATAATTACATTGTAGCTATTTTAGGATTAATATTTATTTTACAGGCAACTTTGTATTTATTTTAACCAGGTACAATAGCTATTAAATAGTTAATAACTATTTAATAGCTACCTAGTTAAAATAATTACAAAATTACCTGTAAAATAAATCCTAACCTAAGTTACAATTAAACCTAACACTACACTATCAATAAATTAATTAAATCAATTAACTACAAGTACCTACAATTAAACCTAACACTACACTATCAATAAATTAATTACATACAAATACCTACAAATAAATACAATTAAATAAACTAACTAAAGTACAAAAAAATAAAAAAAGAACTAAGTTACAAAAAATAAAAAAATAATTAATATAACTTTATTATAGTAGCGGTGAGGTCCGGTCGGCAGATTAGGGGTTAATAAGTGTAGGTAGGTAGCGGCGACGATGGGGGGGGGGCAGATTAGGGGGTAATAAATATTATGTAGGGGTCGGCGATGTTAGGGGCAGCAAATTAGAGGTACATAGGGATAATGTAGGTTGCGGCGGTGTGCGGTCGGCAGATTAGGGGTTAAAAAATTTAATAGAGTGGAGGCGATGTGGGGGGGCCTCGGTTTAGGGATACATAGGTAGTTTATGGGTGTTAGTGTACTTTAGAGCACAGTAGTTAAGAGCTTTATAAACCGGCGTTAGCCCAGAAAGCTCTTAACTCCTAGCTTTTTGCTGCGGCTGGAGTCTTGTCGTTAGATTTCTAACGTTCACTTCAGCCAAGACTCTAAATACCGGCGTTAGAAAGATCCCATTGAAAAGATAGGATACGCAAATGGCGTAGGGGGATCTGCGGTATGGAAAAGTCGCGGCTTCAAAGTGAGCGTTAGACCCTTACCTACAAGACTCTAAATACCAGCGGTAGCCCAAAACCAGCGTTAGGAGCCCCTAAAGCTGGTTTTGACGGCTAACGCCAAACTCTAAATCTGGGCGTAAAATACCTTCCCTAGCAAAAAAGAATCCAGTTTGTTTTAATGTGATTGATGGTCCTTCTCTCTCCACAGGTCCAGTCACACATGAGACTATACCTATACTCATTTGCACAACAACAGGGCACAGAGAATACATAAGCTTTGATGTAATACCTAATCCTATGTACTCCGTTATTTTAGGGTTATCCTGGATTAAAAAAACATAAACCTAACTTCGATTGGCAAAACATGACGATATCACTGACTTCACCGTACTGTACACAGAGTTGTTACCCTTTACAAAACATCCTCCTCACAACCAATGTTAACTTACCAAGTGAATACACTGACTTCCAAGATGTTTTTAATAAAACAGAAGCAGAGATACTACCTCCCCACAGGCCATATGACTGCCCGATAGAACTACTACCTGGGGCAACCATACCATTCGGGCATATATACCCCTTATCTAAGCCAGAACTAGATCATTTAAAGGTTTATATTCAGGAAAACCTAGCAAAAGGGTTCATAAGACCATCTACATCCCCTGCCGGGGCAGGCATATTCTTTGTAAAGAATAAAGATCAGTCTCTAAGACCTATTATAGATTATAGAGAATTAAACAAGAGAACAAAGAAAAATTGCTATCCACTCCCACTCATACCGGAGCTAATAGAGAGGTTACGCACTGCCAAAATCTACACTAAATTGGACTTCAGGGGTGCGTACAACCTCATAAGAATGAAAGCTGGGGACGAATGGCTGACAGCATTTAGAACTCGTTATGGACTCTATGAGTATACTGTCATGCCATTCGACCTGTGTAATGCCCCAGCTACATTTCAGAGCTTTATAAATGACATATTCAGAGATATACTTGACGTCTTTGTTGTAGTATATTTAGACGATATCCTTATTTACTCTGACAATCAACAACAACACCATTTACATGTTAGAACAGTTCTAGCTAGATTAAGTGAGCATAAATTATATGCCAAATTGGAAAAGTGTGAATTTAACTCCTCCAAAGTTCTCTTTTTGGGGTATATTATCTCTAATTCTGGTATAAGAATGGATGACACCAAAATCCAGGCCATCTCACAATGGCCATCTCCTAAGTCTAGGAAAGACATGCAAAGATTTCTAGGCTTTGCTAATTTTTATCAGAAGTTTATCCGAAATTTTGCTCAAATTGCCAAACCTTTAACCAACCTGATGAAGTTAGGGAAACCTTTCACATGGACAACTGACTGTCAAAAAGTGTTCCAACAACTTAAGACAAAATTCACTACTGCTCCTATTTTAAAATTCCCTGACGCAACATTACAATACATTATCGAAGGAAGTAAATGCATAAGATTACGCCTTAGGGGCAATACTCTCACAAAAACAGACCATCACTGACACCATGCATCCAGTAGCATATATGTCTAGACTAATGGTTCCAGCTGAACGTAACTATCCAGTGGGGGAGAAAGAGCTTCTGGCCATTAAATGTGCCTTTGATCAGTGGAGACACCTTCTCGAGGGTGATACTCAATCATCATAATAACAGACCATAGGAATCTTCAATATCTGCAACAAAATAGAACCTTATCAGCCAGACAACTTCGCTGGAACTTATATTTCTCCCGATTCAATTACATTATTACCTACCGCCCAGGCAGTCGTAATGGAAAAGCTGATTCACTCTCTAGGAGAGACACAAGACCTCTTATACCTGAAGTAACCTCAACTGTGATTCCACAAGCAAATTTTGTGGGATTACTAATCACTCATCACCCAGATTTCAAAAACTCACAACTTCAGGATATATCCAAACCTCTAGATTGTTTACAAATCAAACAGGATGGGTTATACTACCATGGAGATCAATTATACGTACCTCCTGAATACAGATTAGAAAGTCTACATACCTGTCATGATTCACCACTTTCGGGACACTTAGGTGTACAAACGACCCTAGATTTATTACAATGTACTTGCTGGTGGCCTCAAATGCTCTCCTCCGTACAGAATTACATTTCCAAATGTACAATATGTGCTACTACTAAACCGTCACACCAATTCCCGGTTGGTTTACTACAGCCATATCCAGTACCTAATATCCCATGGACCCATATAGCCATGGATTTCATTGTTGACCTACCAAGATCCATGACTTACACAACCATCCTTGTGGTGGTGGATCTGCTATCTAAGATGGCACATTTTATACCAGCAACTGGACTCCCTACTGCCCAACAACCTCAGAAATGTTTATTAACCAGATTGTTCGTTTGCATGGACTACCTACTGTGGTACTTACCGATAGAGGATCACAATTCACCTCCCGTTTTTGGAAACAACTTATGCAGACTCTTCACATCACTCAGAAACTCACTACCTCCTACCACCCACAAATGAATGGACAAGCAGAACGGACCAATCAATGGCTTGAGCAGTACCTCCGCTGTTTTTGCTCTAACCAACAAGATTCTTGGGCACAGCATATTGCATTAGCAGAGTTTGCGCATAACAATGCCACCAACTCCACAACCTCTCTTAGCCCGTTCTACATCAATTATGGACTACATCCCAGGATATCATATCACCCTCACATCCTGTCAACCAATCCACAAGTAAACAACAAGATTAATGAAATATCACAAACATTCTCTGTTGTCCAGAGTAACATCAAACATGCTCAGGCCTCTCATAAGAAATTCTACGATTTAAGGCATAAACCTCAACCAACCTACCAAATAGGTCAACTAGTCTGACTGTCTACTAGAAACCTGAAGTTGCATACACCCTCAGTAAACTTTACATCGGTCTTTTCCCAATTATTGCTATCAAGAATCCTGCCACTGTTACCCTACAGCTTCCAGACTCTTATAGAATCCATCCAACTTTCCATGTGTCACTGGTCAAACCTTGTCTCTCTGACAACATTGTGGTTAATTCTGAAAAACATGGTCTCACACATCTACCGGATTTGGAATACGAAATGGAGGCAATTCAGGATTCTAGGAAATGACATGGAGTGTTGGAGTATCTGATTCGTTGGAAGGGTTATGATGCAGCCGAGAATACTTGGGAACCTGCCACATCTGTTTCGGCACCCAGGTGTGTGTCGCTCTTTCATCGCCGCAACCCAGACCGTCCTGGTCCTTGACCCTCGCTGTGGGTTCCTTTGGGGGGGGGCTATGTCAGAGTCTCCTCTTCCCTTCCTTTTTACTGCCCTTCTGGCCCTTTAAATTTGCCTCTTTGTTCTCCATAAAAGCTTCCTAATCCTAGCTGTCATTGCTGGATTATTGAATCTCTCTATCTGAGACTCGTTTACTCACCAGCCTATCCGGCTCTACCTAATCTTCAGCTCCTCCTGCTTGCTTCTTGGGCTGCAGCTGCATTTCAGCAGCACCTGATCTCTGCCACAGTCATCTGACTGCTCCTCCTTTGGGCCTATGTCATTCAGCAGCAGCCTCTCACTGTGCAAACAGCAGGAGAGTCTCTCTAATACCGGAGCCAGCTTTTCTCCAACTGAAGCCTTACTCTTGCTCTGAACTTTACCGCTAATCTACAAAGGGTACAGGTAGTATAATTATCTTAATACTAATCGCCAAACTTGTTATACAAAGCATTATTGACTTTACACTTGCTTTTTACTTTCTCTGCTCAAAGCAGTTCCTCAGTGATTGTGTTACTTAAACAGCTACTGCAGCTCCTCCTCTGCCTAATGATCAATTGAGCAATTCTGTCTGTGAACAAGCTTCCTTGTTGTTTGGCTATATTAAAACAGAGCAGTTTGCTCTGATCATTCCGGTTCCGGTGGGAGGAGCTAACGCCGCATGAGGAAAGCTATGTGCTGGCGTTGAGAGCTCGATACAATCTGAAACCCTGCTTTTTAGCCCGTTGTTGTAGGCTGCCTGCCTGCCTAGGGCTCTTGCACCCAGAGTACAGGTGCATAACGTGGAACGCCGGAATAAGCCGAGTGGCTCAGTCGCTGGAGCCAGACACGCAGTACCGCTGTTTTTATTCTTGGCCGCTTGCTGGGAGGTCCGCTGCCGGCACCGGCGCAAGTCGTTGTTTGTAATACTTTCCTTTGACACAGAGTTGCATGGCGGGGAGCTGACAAGCCAAGCGGCCCTGTTTGTGGGTTAAGCAGAAGAATCAGCCTCTATGATTCCCTTGGCAGCTGGAGCCTGAGCATTGGGAAGAAGGCCCAAGTAACCACCCGGTAAAGATCACTGGGACATAACAGAGGAGACATCTGGAAAAGTTTTGCAGTGGTGATATAACTGAGTTCCCCATCTCTCCCGGTGCTATCTGACCTGCAGACTGTAAGTAGAAACCTAGGTCCCTATAACTGAGACTGTTGCTGGGAGGGACAAATAAGGGGAAATAAAGAAAGGACGAAAGGGGAAAAAAGGGAAAAAAAAAAAGCCCTCAATACATCTAGAGACGCTTTGCTGTACAATCCCCTATCCAAAAAGTTGCCTGTTATAAGTCAAAGTAAGGGAAGCGGAAAGGAGACGCTAAGAAAAGAAAAATTCAAGAGAGGAACATCTTTAAAATTAATCTACCGCTGTGTCATATTGACTCTCTGTTTAGCCCACGCCTGAAGTATTATCTGGGACACTGGAAATTAAGCTGGAGGCTATATACTTTCATCTCTCTTGACTGCATCTGGTTATAATCTGGTAGTGAGAGATACTCTACTCTTGGAGCCCCTAAAGGGTTATTTGTGTCCAAAACATTTCATCAAGTTTTTTCTCTTTTTTGGTACACAGCCTAGAGGTCAAAGCAAAAGGAGAGAGAAAAGAGAGAAGGAAAAAAATGGAAAAAAAGAAAAAAAGGGGGGCGCTTTTCTGGCCCTTATAAGAATAAAAGAGTACTTTGTTGTAATACTTTTTGAGAATATAAGTGTTGGTCTTTCAAGATTATGTTCCCTGAATATAATTCTTAGAAATGTAAATACTAATCACTTTAAATGAATGATTAACAATCTGGGGATACAGTTCTAAAGAGTTGATTTAGTAAAGAGTGATAAGGTCAAACAGAGGATATGTAATTTGTTCATAGAATATTGCTAACAGTTTTTTTATGAAAGCTTTTTATACTGATCCACGCATTGTAATATCGCTATCAGCCTTATAGCAGTACATAGCTGTAATTAATTAGTAAGTAATCCAAGACATTACCCCTTCTGCCCTCAGATTTAAGAGGGAGTTGTTTGATAAGATCCCAGCAGCATGTTATATTATACCTCTGAAAGTATGTTGGTAGACAACAAGAGTTAAAAGCAAAGAAGATCTGACTGTAATCTTTGGTTTTATGCTGGGTACATATGTGAAGTGGGATAAGTTTATCCTCTGTAGGTCTTTAAAAGGTATATTGAACAAACCTAGGCCTAGATTTGGAGTTTTGTCGGTAACGACCCGAAAAACTAACGCCGGCTTTTTTCTGGCCGCACCATAAAAATAACTCTGGTATCGAGAGTCCACATAAAGGCTGCGTTAGGCTCCCAAAAAGGAGCGTAGAGCATTTTTAACGCAGCTTCAACTCTCGATACCAGAGTTGCTTACGGACGCGGCCAGCCTCAAAAACGTGCTCGTGCACGATTCCCCCATAGAAAACAATGGGGCTGTTTGAGCTGAAAAAAACCCAAACACCTGCAAAAAAGCCGCGTTCAGCTCCTAACGCAGCCCCATTGTTTGCTATGCGGTAACCCTTCCTACGTCTGCACTTAACACTCTAACATGTACCCCGAGTCTAAACACCCCTAACCTTACACTTATTAACCCCTAATCTGCCGCCCCCGCTATCGCTGACCCCTGTAAACCGCCGCTACTTACATTATACCTATGTACCCCTAATATGCTGCCCCTAACACCGCCGACCCCTATATTATATTTATTAACCCCTAATCTGCCCTCCCTAACATCGCCGACACCTAACTTCAATTATTAACCCCTAATCTGCCGACCGAATCTCGCCGCTATTCTAATAAATGTATTAACCCCTAAAGTCTAACCCTAATACTAACACCCCCCCTAAGTTAAATATAATTTAAATCTAACGAAATTAATTAACTCTTATTAAATAAATTATTCCAATTTAAAGCTAAATACTTACCTGTAAAATAAACCCTAATATAGCTACAATATAAATTATAATTATATTATAGCTATTTTAGGATTTATATTTATTTTACAGGTAACTTTGTATTTATTTTAACCAGGTACAATAACTATTAAATAGTTAAGAACTATTTAATAGCTAAAATAGTTAAAATAATTACAAATTTACCTGTAAAAGAAATCCTAACCTAAGTTACAAATAAACCTAACACTAGACTATCAATAAATTAATTAAATAAACTACCTACAATTACCTACAATTAACCTAACACTACACTATCAATAAATTAATTAAATACAATTGCTACAAATAAATACAATTAAATAAACTAGCTAAAGTACAAAAAATAAAAAAGAACTAAGTTACAAAAAATAAAAAAATATTTACAAACATAAGAAAAATATTACAACAATTTTAAACTAATTACACCTACTCTAAGCCCCCTAATAAAATAACAAAGCCCCCCAAAATAAAAAAATGCCCTACCCTATTCTAAATTACTAAAGTTCAAAGCTCTTTTACCTTACCAGCCCTGAACAGGGCCCTTTGCGGGGCATGCCCCAAGAAATTCAGCTCTTTTGCCTGTAAAAAAAAACATACAATACCCCCCCAACATTACAACCCACATACCCCTAATCTAACCCAAACCCCCCTTAAATAAACCTAACACTAAGCCCCTGAAGATCATCCTACCTTGTCTTCACCATACCAGGTTCACCGATCGGTCCAGAAGAGCTCCTCCGATGTCCTGATCCAAGCCCAAGCGGGGGGCTGAAGAGGTCCATGATCCGGCTGAAGTCTTCATCCAAGCGGGCCAGAAGAGGTCTTCCATCCGATTGAAGTCTTCATCCAAGCGGCATCCATCCGGAGCGAAGCGGCAGCATCCTGAAGACCTCCACCGCGGAACATTCATCCTGGCCGACGACTGAACGACAAATGACGGTTCCTTTAAATGACGTCATCCAAGATGGCGTCCCTCGAATTCCGATTGGCTGATAGGATTCTATCAGCCAATCGGAATTAAGGTAGGAATATTCTGATTGGCTGATGGAATCAGCCAATCAGAATCAAGTTCAATCCGATTGGCTGATCCAATCAGCCAATCAGATTGAGCTTGCATTCTATTGGCTGATCGGAACAGCCAATAGAATGCGAGCTCAATCTGATTGGCTGATCGGATCAGCCAATCGGATTGAACTTGATTCTGATTGGCTGATCGGATCAGCCAATCGGATTGAACTTGATTCTGATTGGCTGATTCCATCAGCCAATCAGAATATTCCTACCTTAATTCCGATTGGCTGATAGAATCCTATCAGCCAATCGGAATTCGAGGGACGCCATCTTGGATGACGTAATTTAAAGGAACCATCATTCGTCGTTCAGTCGTCGGCCAGGATGGATGTTCCGCGGTGGAGGTCTTCAGGATGCTGCCGCTTCGCTCCGGATTGATGCCGCTTGGATGAAGACTTCAATCGGATGGAAGACCTCTTCTGGCCCGCTTGGATGAAGACTTCAGCCGGATCATGGACCTCTTCAGCCCCCCGCTTGGGCTTGGATCAGGACATCGGAGGAGCTCTTCTGGACCGATCGGTGAACCTGGTATGGTGAAGACAAGGTAGGATGATCTTCAGAGGCTTAGTGTTAGGTTTATTTAAGGGGGGTTTGGGTTAGATTAGGGATATGTGGGTTGTAATGTTGGGGGGGGGGTATTGTATGTTTTTTTTTACAGGCAAAAGAGCTGAATTTCTTGGGGCATGCCCCGCAAAGGGCCCTGTTCAGGGCTGGTAAGGTAAAAGAGCTTTGAACTTTAGTAATTTAGAATAGGGTAGGGCATTTTTTTATTTTGGGGGGCTTTGTTATTTTTAATTAGGGGGCTTAGAGTAGGTGTAATTAGTTTAAAATTGTTGTAATATTTTTCTTATGTTTGTAAATATTTTTTTATTTTTTGTAACTTAGTTCTTTTTTATTTTTTGTACTTTAGCTAGTTTATTTAATTGTATTTATTTGTAGCAATTGTATTTAATTAATTTATTGATAGTGTAGTGTTAGGTTAATTGTAGGTAATTGTAGGTAGTTTATTTAATTAATTTATTGATAGTCTAGTGTTAGGTTTATTTGTAACTTAGGTTAGGATTTCTTTTACAGGTAAATTTGTAATTATTTTAACTATTTTAGCTATTAAATAGTTCTTAACTATTTAATAGCTATTGTACCTGGTTAAAATAAATACAAAGTTACCTGTAAAATAAATATAAATCCTAAAATAGCTATAATATAATTATAATTTATATTGTAGCTATATTAGGGTTTATTTTACAGGTAAGTATTTAGCTTTAAATTGGAATAATTTATTTAATAAGAGTTAATTAATTTCGTTAGATTTAAATTATATTTAATTTAGGGGGGTGTTAGTATTAGGGTTAGACTTAGCTTTAGGGGTTAATACATTTATTAGAATAGCGGTGAGATTCGGTCGGCAGATTAGGGGTTAATAATTGAAGTTAGGTGTTGGCGATGTTAGGGAGGGCAGATTAGGGGTTAATACTATTTATTATAGGGTTAGTGAGGCGGACTAGGGGTTAATAACTTTATTATAGTAGCGCTCAGGTCCGGTCGGCAGATTAGGGGTTAATAAGTGTAGGCAGGTGGAGGCGACGTTGTGGGGGGCAGATTAGGGGTTAATAAATATAATATAGGGGTCGGCGGTGTTAGGGGCAGCAGATTAGGGGTACATAAGGATAACGTAGGTGGCGGCGCTTTGCAGTCGGCAGATTAGGGGTTAATAAGTGTAGGCAGGTGGAGGCGACATTGAGGGGGGCAGATTAGGGGTTAATAAATATAATACAGGGGTCGGCGGTGTTAGGGGCAGCAGATTAGGGGTACATAAGGATAACGTAGGTGGTGGTCGGCAGATTAGGGGTTAAAAAATTTTTTTCGAGTGTCGGCGATGTGGGGGGACCTCGGTTTAGGGGTACATAGGTAGTTTATGGGTGTTAGTGTACTTTAGAGCACAGAAGTTAAGAGCTTTATAAACCGGCGTTAGCCCAGAAAGCTCTTAACTACTGACTTTTTTCCTGCGGCTGGAGTTTTGTCGTTAGATGTCTAACGCTCACTTCAGAAACGACTCTAAATACCGGAGTTAGAAAAATCCCATTGAAAAGATAGGATACGCAATTTACGTAAGGGGATCTGCGGTATGGAAAAGTCGCGGCTGGAAAGTGAGCGTTAGACCCTATTTTGAGTGACTCCAAATACCGGCGGTAGCCTAAAACCAGCGTTAGGAGCCTCTAACGCTGGTTTTCACGGCTAACGCCAAACTCTAAATCTAGGCCCTAGTAAACTCAGTAAGGTTAAGTAAATTGTTATCGGATTTTTTAGTAGAAGGTCTGATCTACAGGGGAAAAAAAGAGAAAAAAGTGGAAGGAAGAAGGGAAGAAAAAAGGGGGAAATTTTTTTTTCTTTGTGTGTAATATCAGTTGCTTATCTCTAAACTCTGCACACTAGCACAGTTGAGCTATACTGTTTTGGTGACACGATTGGTCAGGAAAACCCATGTCTCACTTTTTTTTTTTTTTTTTTTTTTTAGTATTAAGGTCACTTTCACGTTTGTAATCTACAAGATAGGGCAGAGATAAATTGCTTTCACTGCACTAATTACACTTGACACTGTATTACTGGAACCTAAGGGGTTTTGCCCGCCAGATTTTTTTTTTTTTTTCTCTCACATGCATTTGTATTAAAAGCACATGGATAAATAAATTTCTAATATTAAAACTAACTCTCCAATCCTGCCCCCCAAACAGAAAGACAAAAAAGTATGCACCTCTGATGTGCATACAGATATCGCTAGTGAGTCAATATTGCATAAATTAGATACCCAACCATTAGTCACTCAGATGTCGGATCTGTTCTTGCCGCAATTTGAGTTGTTAAAGACTCAAATGACAAATATAATGTCAGAACTTAAAGGGACATTAAACCCAAAATGTTTCTTTTATAATTTAGAAAGAGCATACATTTTTAAACAACTTTCTAATTTACTTCTATTATCTAATTTGCTTCATTCTCTTGATATACTTTGCTGAAAAGCATATCTAGATAGGCTCAGTAGCTGCTGATTGGTTGCTGCACATAGATGCCTCGTGTGATTGGCTCACCCATGTGCATTGCAATTTCTTCAACAAAGGATATCTAAAGAATTAAACAAATTAGATAATAGAAGTAAATTGGAATGTTGTTTAAAATTGTATTCTCTACTTGGATCATGAAAGTATTTGTTTGGGTTTAGTGTCCCTTTAAGCAATTCTCCAATCGACTCGTAGAAGTAGAAAATAGGGTATCGGCAAGTTAGGATATAATATACAAGCAAGAACAAGATATAGAGGAAAATACTAAAACGCTGAAACTGCTGCAAGCAAAAATATATGAATTAGAAGATCGCTCGCGGCGAAACAACCTTAAAATAATTGGTCTCCCCGATAATGGGGATTATTTAGATTTAATTCACTTCTCTAGTACTATGCTTCCTCTGGCTATTGGAATTTTTCAAAAAGATCTACCAATGCCAGTAGAAAGGGCACACAGATTGGGGCCAGTCAGGGACTCCACAAGAGATAAGAATTACAATAGACCGGTGATGGTCAAATATCTTAATTACCAGGATAAGATGAACATTTTAAGACTCTATAGAAAGATGGATAATTTATATATTGGTCAAAGTAAAGTATTAATATTCCAAGACTACTCTAGCGAGACTGCTTCTAAAAGAAAAGATTTAGCCCCATACTGTACCAAATTGATTAATGCTGGCTTTAAGGCCAGACTGGTTTATCCGGCCAAAATCGTAGTTGAGGAACAAGATGGCAAATGTATCCTGAGTAATATGTCAGAAGCTAGGGAATTTTGTAAAAACAAAAAAGTAGGTATTGATTTCTTAAAATAGAAACATATATGAGTAGTATGAGTTCTTTTTTCTTTTTTTTCAACTTTTTTACTAACCTGTTGAGGCTAAAATTACTGATTTTTTTGCGTAAAGTCCACATCATTAGTCGGTCCACAGTTCAGAGGGCCTTTGGGCTGCTGCGTGTTTTTTGTGTTTTTAGTGCCATTGTTATCTTTTGTTTTAATATTTTTTCCTTTTTTTTTTTTTTTTTTTTTTTTCCTCCCCCCCATCACCTCCCATCTCCCCCAGTGCTCCCATGTGGATAAGATATACACTCTGCCTTTGTATTCACACCTTTGATATCTTAGTAGAATGGTAGACAAATTTAAATATTTTTCTTGGAACATTGGCGGAGTAACAACTCCTAGCAAAAGGAAAATAATTATTAGGCAACTCGCTAGATACAAACCAGATGTTGTTTGGTTGAAGGAGACGCATCTAAAGAAAGCAGAGATGGAGAAATTTAGGTGTAAATGGATAGGAGAGGTTATCACCTCAGATTGTCACAGGAGGAGGAAGGGGGTTGCTTTCCTTATTAATAAAAATTTACAATACAACATCCAGAACACTCAAATCGATCCGCAGGATAGGTGGATAATTTTACATATAGAGATTGCTGGGGCCCCCTATGTATTTGTTAATATCTATGGGCCTAATAATGTAGACCAGGCTTTTTGGGATAAAGTTACCACCAAATTATCTCCTGATTTAGACCAGAAGATCATAGTGGCAGCCGATTTTAACCTAACCGCTATGCCTGCCTTGGATAGATTTTCGCCTAAACAGTCTTCCCCCCCACCCCAAAAAACTTGTATATTTAGTCAGATTTGTAAAAATCTTAAACTCCATGACATTTGGCGCATCCAACATCCTGATACCAAAACATATACGTGCGAGTCTAAATCCCATAGATCCTTCTCTCGGATAGACTTTTTTTTAATCTCTAGTCCTCTTCTCAAAGTTAGAACTAAGGCCCAGATAAATGAGATTGTGGTGACAGACCACGCTATAATTTCCCTTGAAATTAATAAATAACATGCCATTTCAGTATTGGCTACGACATAAATGGCAAGAATACAGTTCCGATAACTGTCTTTATCTAGACAAACCAGAAATTTTTTGGGAAGCCACAAAGGCATTTTTCAGAGGGCAGATTAAAGCTTATATGATTATAGCCAAAAAGAAGTATAAAGCATGCAAACTACAGTTAGCAAACACAGTTACGAACACTTATAGAAAATATGTAAATACTCCGCTAAAAAAACTATGGGATAAATATAATCTGGCTAGATAAGACAGGGATCTTTTCTTAAAATCCAAATTGACTAATGAAGACATGAGAATGAATGCCCTTTACACTGGACATTATGGTAAGTCTGCCAAATATCTTGCCAGACTTGATAAGGTCAGAAAAAAGAACAATGTGATTGAGCAGATTGTAGCTGGAGATAAGAACCATACTTCGTTGGAAGATATCAAGAGCGAGTTTTTTAATTTCTATCAAAAAATCTATGCAGAGAAAACTATTGATGCAGAGGATAACGCGAGGTTCTGGAATTAGATCATATGTCCAGTAGTTCCCCCGATCAGATTGAAGTACTAAACCTCCCCATAACAATAACTGAAGTTATTAAAGCTATAGAAGAATCCAAACTTGGCAAGGCCCCAGGTCCAGACCAACTACCTGCCGAGTTCTATAGACTGCTTAAACTTGAGATTGCTCCCATCCTGACCATGTTGTTTAATGACTATATTATTAAAAAAAAGTCATGTCTAGATTCTTCTCAGCATCAGTCATCACTCTGTTACTTAAAAAGAATAAAGGGCCAACAGATCCGGGCTCTTATAGACCTATCTCTCTACTAAACGTAGACTATAAACTACTTACTAATATCATTGCTAATAGACTTAAAAACGTATTAGAGGGAATTATCCATGCAGATCAATCGGGTTTTATGATAGGTAGATCCCCACAAAAAATATTCGCAGAACATATATGATTCTTGAACACCTTTGGAACAAACTACATAAGGATAAAGTAACTTGTAAACAGGACTTCGCTATGGTGCTGATTGACGCTGAGAAGGCTTTTGACTCCATTATATGGCAACAGCTTTATAATTCCCTGTCCAACTTTGGCTTCTCCGGGAATATAATACATTTTGTCAAATCTATATATAACTTCCCTGTCTTGTCTATCTTGATTAACGGTAGTCAAACTCCGTATTTTAAATTAGAAAAAGGGACAAGACAGGGATGCCCTCTTTCTCCCCTCCTTTTTAACATTGCCATAGAACCCGTGGCAATCTATCTTAGACAGGAACTGTCGGGAATAAAGTTAGGATTGCAAACCTGTGTTCTTTCACTATATGCCGATGACTTGTTATTGTATATTAAAGATACTAAAAGAAACATACCTAAAGCACTTAAAATACTAGAACAGTTCAGTTTAATCTCCGGCTATAAAGTGAATGCTCTTAAATCAGAGATACTATGGATCCACAAACATAAGGAGAGCTTTACGCATCATAACTTCAGGGAAGTAGAAAGTTTCAGATACTTAGGAATACAATTGCATAAAGACCCCAAGCTATGGTACAAACTTAATTATACTGTATTTTTCTCTAATATCACTGCTAAATTTCATCGTTGGAGTCTCCACTTTCAGCAACTGCTAAGATTATGCTTATTAAATCTATACTCTTTCCCCAGTTACTATATATTATGAATAACCTGCCGCTATTTATTCTGGATAAGGATATTAAGTTATTTAATCGAGCTTGTGCGAATCTAATTTGGAATAAAGGTAGACACATGCTCTCTATCAGAAAGCTCTGCCAAGCTAAGGAGTTCGGGGGTCTTGCAATACCGGATATTAAGTCATACAATATAGCTATTCTCGCACGGTTTGGAGTAGATTGGTTACTTTCTTCTGATTATCTGACAAACAGTAAATCAGAGGAAAATCTTATAAATCCCTTCTCCATTATAGCGGCTTTACACTGTCCTCACATGCGACTTCCCGGAAAAATTAAAACATTGACTAGTATATATATTATATTGTTAAAGCCTGTCAGCAACTTTGCCTTTGATTAAAGATCAACTTTCACTTATCTACGTTTCTCACAATCAGAGGTAATCCGGAGTTCCAGCCAGGGCTCCATAATGCAATATTCAATGGTTGGGCTAGTAAGGGCCTAACCTTGATATCACAACTATCGGATGATGGCCTAGGGGTGCGTACTTTCGAGAGTATAGCCACTCAGTATAACCTCTCGAACAAATCTTTTTATGCATATCTCCAGATATGTCATTTTATTCAGGAAAAGATACAGTTGGGACCCTGGTCCGGGAAATACGATAGAGTTGGCGATTATATTAACCTATACAGTCAGGGGAATCACTCAATCTCGCTACTTTATAAAATTTTGCTTGCCAAACAGGGCCAGTTAATTATGGAACAATGTTTAGCATACTGGACTAAACATTTTGATGAAATGGATGTTGAAACAATTAGTAAAAGTATTAAGTGGGTGAGCAATGCTCTCCTTCCCTCCTCCTGGAAAGAATCACATTTAAAACTTCTTAATAACGCGTATATCTCACCTAAAAGACTTATTTGTTGGTCTTCAGAAACGCAAGACCAGTGTCATAAATGTCAATTTCCCGCAGTAAGGTAAATCATTGGTTAAATAAGAATTCAAAGGAGAATCTATTTTTCGATACAAGGACCATAGTGTTTTTAGTATCGGAGGTAGTATCCCATAATTTAGCTAATACTGTTATTTTAATAGTAAGGAACTTGATCTTGAAAAACTGGAAAAATAATAAACCTCCTCCTTTTAGTTTATTTTTAAACGCGGTTAAAGCACAGATTATGTTTGAGCAATACAATATATGCAGTACATGTGATAAGCAAATACAAAGCTTTTTTAATAAATGGTTAAAAATCATAAAGTCTTACCCTCTCTCTACACAATATATACTTACTGAATCATTTCATAAATCTGCATACTTCGAAGGCTTAATTTTACGTGATATATTTCCAGTTGCGTGGTATTAATAATCTATCCTAGAGGGTCGACTGGAGCAGTTGGGAGGAGACGGAGATGTATATAGGATACTGGGACGATGGAGTGGAGGGGACACCCTCATTTTCCCCTTTTTTTTTTTTTATTTTTGTTGTTGTTGTTTTGTTGGATTCAAGGATTTATATAGAGAAATTGTGTCAGTAATGACTTTAAAAATCGAAAAATATCTAGAGGCCTATTACTATAGTTATTGTCAAGACATATTTAAGCTTGCCTTTTTATTTTCGTATATTGCTTGTTAGCATGTATTTTGTTTTTCTTTTTTTTTTTACCCTAAAATAAAAAGTTGCTAATTTTGTTTAGTTTTAAGGGTTAATCTAATTTGAAAAAAAGTTAAAATAAGAGAGTTTGGGTAACAAGCAGTGAGAAGAGATCTGATGATTAAGTGTGATAACCATAGGTTTTGATCCAATGTATTACCATGTATTCCATTGGTTGACAACTCAATATCCGTTGTAAAATCATTACGTATGACGCTATGTAATTTTGAAATACACATATATAACTGTATATATGATGTATACCTGTACTTTCTTTAATAAAAAGATTTAAAAAAAACAAAAAAAAAACAGAGCAGTTAACTTAGTAGTCTGTAAGATTCTGTTAACTTCACTGTCACACACCACATTTCCAGGGTTATATATTCCTGCTAACAAAAAAATCCTCTGATTACATGCACAGACTCTCAGTAAATCTGGTAACATCAGGTCTCTGATATAATTCTGATAGTCGGCTGGATTGAAGATGGACCCGCTCCACTCCGGAAGGATGAAGATAGAAGATGCAGCCTGGATGAAGACTTCTGCTTCTTGGAGGACCTCTTCTGGCCGGATCGGATGAAGACTTCTGCCCCTCTGGATGTCCACTTGTGCCCGGCTGAGTGAAGACGGCTCAAGGTAGGGAGATCTTCAAGAGGGTAGTGTTAGGTTTTTTTAAGGGGGGATTGGGTGGGTTTTAGAGTAGGGTTGGGTGTGTGGGTGGTGGGTTTTAATGTTGGGGGGGTATTGTATTTTTTTTACAGGTAAAAGAGCTGATTACTTTGGGGCAATGCCCCGCAAAAAGGCCCTTTTAAGGGCTATTTGTAATTTAGTATAGGGTAGTGAATTTTATTATTTTGGGGGCCTTTTTTATTTTATTAGGGGGATTAGATTAGGTGTAATTAGTTTAAATATCTTGTAACTCTTTTTTTATTTTCTGTAATTTAGTGTTTTTTTTCCCGTAATTTAGTTTATTTAATATAATTGTAATTAATTGTAGGTAGTTTAGGTAATTAGTATAATGATAGTGTAGTGTTAGGTGTAATTGTAACTTAGGTTAGGTTTTATTTTACAGGTAATTTTGTACTTATTTTAGCTAGGTAGTTATTAAATAGTTAATAACTATTTAATAACTATTGTACCCAGTTAAAATAAATACAAAGTTGCCTGTAAAATAAAAATAAAACCTAAGATATATACAATGTAACTATTAGTTATATTGTAGCTAGCTTAGGGTTTATTTTATCGGTAAGTATTTAGTTTAAAATAGGATTAATTTATTTAATTATGTTAAATTAATTTTGTTTAATTTAAATTATATTTAAGTTAGCGGGGGTTAGGGTTAGACTTAGGTTTAGGGGTTAATAACTTTATTATAGTGGCGGCGACGTTAGCGGCGGCAGATTAGGGGTTAATAAATTTAATATAGTTGCGGCGACGTTGGGGGGGGGGCGATTAGGGGTTAATAACTATAATGTAGGGTTCAGCAATGTTGTGGGCAGCAGATTAGGGGTTCATAAGTATAATGTAGGTGGCGTTGGGGTCCGGAGCGGCAGATTAGTGGTTAATAATTATAATGTAGGTGTCAGTGATAGCGGGGTCGGCAGATTAGGGGTTAATAAGTGTAAGATTAGGGGAGTTTAGACTCGGGGTTCATGTTAGGGTGTTAGGTACAGAGGTAAATTTTCTTTCCCCATAGGAAACAATGGGGCTGCGTTAGGAGCTGAACACTGCTTTTTTGCAGGTGTTAGGCTTTTTTCACCCAGCTCAGCCCCATTGTTTCCTATGGGGAAATTGTGCACAAGCACGTTTTGCCAGTTTACCCCTACCGTAAGCAGCACTGGTATCGAGGTGAGATGTGGAGCTAAATTTTGCTCAACGCTCACTTTTCTGTGGCTAACACCGGCTTGCAGATAACTCGTTATACCAGCGCTATTTAAAGGTAGCGGTAAAAAAAAAGGAGCATTAGCACCGCACAGCCTTACCGACAAAACTCGTGATCTAGCCGTTAATTTCCTTTATATAAAAAATCATATACATAAAATGTGCCTACCTTTTATTGTACCCCAAACTATTACAGGGTAGTTTTAATTGTATAGTTTTGTTTTTGATCCTTAGATTATATGGTGGATCATGTTACTGCTAATGGACGGCTAGATTACAAGTTTTGCGTTATGATGGGTGCAGTGCTAACTTGCACATTATTGTCACCGCTCACTTACCTACCGCGCTGGTATTACAGATTTTCCTAAACCCGGTGTTATTAGGCAAGAAGTGAGCGTAGAGCAAAATTGTGCTCCATACCGCACTCCAATACCAGCGCTGCTTAAGTCAGCGGTGAGATGGTTGTAAGTGCTCGTGCACGATTAACCCATAGACATCAATGGGGAGAGCCGGCTGAAAAAAAGCCTAACACCTGCAATAAAGCCGCGTAAAGCTCTGTAACGCAGCCCCATTGATTCCTATGGGGAAACTAAATTTATGTTTACACCTAACACCCTAACATGAACCCCGAGTTTAAACACCCCTAATCTTACACTTATTAACCCCTAATCTGCCACCCCCAACATCGCCGACACCTACATTATATTTATTAACCCCTAATCTGCCGCTCCCGATATCGCCAACACCTACATTATACTTATGAACCCCTAATCTGCTGCCCACAACATCGCCGACACCTACATAATGTTATTAACCCCTAATCTGCCGCCCCCAATGTCACCGCCACTATAATAAACATATTAACCCCTAAACCGCCATACTCCCACATCACAAACACTAGTTAAATATTATTAACCCCTAACTCCTAACATCGCCGCCACCTACCTACATTTATTAACCCTAATCTGCAGCCCCCAACATCACCACCACTATACTAAATGTATTAATCCCTAAACCTAACCCTAACACCCCCTAACTTAAATACAATTCAAATAAATCTAAATAAAAATTGCTATCCAGATGGACAGAAGTCTTCATCCAGATGGCATCTTCTATCTTCATCCATCCGGCGAGGAGCGGGTCCATCTTCAAGACATCCGGAGCGGAGCATCCTCTTCTTCCGATGTCTAACAAAGAATGAAGGCTCCTTTAAATGATGTCATCCAAGATGGCGTCCCTTGAATTCCGATTGGCTGATAGAATTCTATCAGCCAATCGGAATTAAAGTTGAAAAATTCCTATTGGCTGATTTGAGCTTCTATCCTATTGGCTGATCCAATCAGCCAATAGGATTAAGCTTGCATTCAATTGGCTGTTCCAATCAGCCAATAGAATGCGCGCTCAATCCTATTGGATGACGTCATTTAAAGGAGCCTTCATTCTTCGTTAGACGTCGGAAGAAGAGGATGCTCCGCGCCGGATGTCTTGAAGATGGACCTGCTCCTCACCGGATGGATGAAGATAGAAGATGCCGTCTGGATGAAGACTTCTGCCCATCTGGAGGACCACTTCTACCGGCTTGGATGAAGACTTCTCCCGGTTTCGTTGAGGACTTCTTGCTGCTTCGTTGAGCACTTCTCCCGGCTTCGTTGAGGATGGATGTAGGCTCTTCAAAACTGTAAGTGGATCTTCAGGGGTTAGTTTTAAGTTTTTTTAAGGGTTTATTGGGTGGGTTTTATTTTTAGGTTAGGGTTTGGGCCGCAATAGAGCTAAATGCCCTTTTAAGGGCAATGCCCATCCAAATGCCCTTTTCAGGGAAATGGGGAGCTAAGGTTTTTTTTAGTTAGGTTTTTATTTGGGGGGTTTGGTTGTGTGGGTGGTGGGTTTTACTGTTGGGGGGGTGTTTGTATTTTTTTACATGTAAAAGAGCTAATGTCTTTGGGGCAATTCCCTGCAAAAGGCCCTTTTAAGGGCTATTGGTAGTTTAGTTTAGGCTAGGGTTTTTTTTTATTTTGGGGGGCTTTTTTATTTTGATAGGGATATTAGATTATGTGTAATTAGTTTAAATATCTGATAATGTCTTTTTTTATTTTGTGTAATTTAGTGTTTTGTTTTGTTTTTGTAATTTAGGTAATTGTATTTAATTTAGGTAATTTATTTAATTGTAGTGTAAGGTTAGGTGTTAGTGTAACTAAGGTTAGGTTTTATTTTACAGGTAAATTTGTATTTATTTTAGCTAGGTAGTTAGTAAATAGTTAATAACTATTTAGTAACTATTCTACCTAGTTAAAATAAATACAAACTTGCCTGTGAAATAAAAATAAACCCTAAGTTAGCTACAATGTAACTATTAGTTATATTGTAGCTAGCTTAGGGTTTATTTTACAGGTAAGTATTTAGTTTTAAATAGGAATTATTTAGGTAATGAAAGGAATTTTTATATTGATTTATTTTAATTATATTTAAGTTGGGGGTTTTAGGGTTAGGGTTAGACTTAGGTTTAGGGGTTAATAACTTTAGAATAGTGGCGGCAACGTTGGGGGTGGCAGATTAGGGGTTAATAACTGTAATGTAGGTTGCGGTGATGTCAGGGATGGCAGATTAAGGGTTAATAATATTTAACTAGTGTTTGCAAGGCAGGAGTGTGGTGGTTTAGGGGTTAATATGTTTATTATAGTGGCGGCGATGTCCGGAGCAGCAGATTAGGGGTTAATAATTTTATTTTAGTGTTTGCGATGCGGGAGGGCCTCGGTTTAGTGGTTAATAGGTAGTTTATCGGTTTTAGTGTACTTTTTAACACTTTAGTTATGAGTTTTATGCTACAGCTTTGTAGCGTAAAACTCATAACTACTGACTTTAGAATTCATTACTAATCTTGCGGGATAGGCTGTACCGTTTTTGGTCTCCAAAAAAGAGCTTGTAATACCGGCGCTATGGAAGTCCCATTGAAAGAAGACTTTACGCAAATTGCGTGTTTGTTTGTGGTACGACCAAAAAAGTGTGTGGGACAGCTGTACCTACAAGACTCATAATATCTGCAGTAGTGAAACGCAAAACTTGTAATCTAGCTGGGAGTGATTACTTTGGGTTGATCATGTAGGGAATAACTTAGAGGTTAGGGGGAGGGATTGCTCAGACAATCATTTAAGGGGACATAGCATGCAATAAAAAAAATTCATAGGAACTGTTTTATTATCTTGTTTGAATTTATTGATTATGCAAGTCTTCTGTATTTAATGGTCATTCAATTTCTAGAGGATGTTCTTGGTGAAATAACATTGGGTGGTAGTTATTCCTAAGGGACATTTATGTAGCGTGAGTATACTAGAGCAGCAATGTCCGTGGTAGAGGTTGGCTTTGGGTAACTTTATGGTCATGTCAATCCCTTTGGAAAAATTAGGTAACTTAGGTACTTAAACTGGAGTTCAGACCTTTCATGGGATGGAAAAAAAGAATAGGAGCAATCTCAGTATTAGGCATGTTTAAGATAAGACCGCATGGGTTAATGGGTTTATTTACTGCTGGCCAGGTATTGGGGGAGTGTTTAAAGGTATGATATCATTGTGTTGTATAGTACATTAAAGATGTAGTACAGTTATGGTTTCCCTTGAGTCTAGGGTCACAGTTAATAAAAATACACACATCCTGTTGATATTTAATTCAATTTTACCAAATATTCCTAAAATGAACTACTGGAATACGCATTGTTCTAAAGTTTTTACATGTGACTAAGCACCAACATAGTTTTGGTTTGGTTTTACTAGACCAAACTCTGATAAATTCATTTTGTTAATTTGGCAAAGTAGAAGTAAAGTAAATAACTAGGTAGTTATTAAATAGTTAATAACTATTTAATAATTATTCTACCTAGTTAAAATAAGTACAAACTTGCCTGTAAAATAAAAATAAACCCTAAGATAGCTACAATGTAACTATTAGTTATATTGTAGATTTCTTAGGGTTTATTTTATAGGTAAGTATGTAGTTTTAAATAGGAATAATTTAGTTAATGAAAGTTATTTTTATTTACATTTATTTAAATTATATTTAAGTTAGGGGGTGTTAGGGTTAGGGTTAGACTTAGATTTAGGGGTTAATAACTTTAATATAGTGGCAGCGACGTTGGGGCGGCAGATTAGGGGTTAATAAATGTAGGTAGGTTGCGGCGATGTTAGGAACGGCAGATTAGAGGTTAATAAAATTTAACTAGTTTTTGCGAGGCGGCAGTGCGCCGGTTTAGGGGTTAATATATTTATTATAGTGGCGGCGATGTCCGGTTCGGCAGATTAGGGTTAAAAATGTTATTATAGTGTTTGCGATGTGGGAGGGCATCGGTTTAGGGGTTAATAGGTAGTTTATGGGTGTTAGTGTACTTTTTAGCACTTTAGTTAAGAGTTTTATGCTACGGCGTTGTAGTGTAAAACTCTTAACTACTGACTTTTAAATGTGGTACCAGTCTTGACAGGAGAGCATCTACCGCTCACTTTTTGTCAGACTCGTAATACCGGCGCTATGCAAGGCCCATTGAAAAAAGAGGTACACCTGTACCTTCGAGACTCGTAATACCAGCGGGCGTTAAAAAGCAGCGTTGGGACCGGCTAACGCTGCTTTTTAAGCCTAACGCACAACTCGTAATCTAGCCGTATGGATCTTAATACATATGGCAACCTTGGCAATGTTTAAGAAAACAATGACAAATTCAAGAAAAATTTATTTTATCGTATGCAACTAAGGTTGAGGAACTTAAAATTCATAGTGCATTTATTAAATGCACAAATAAGAAGAAAAAAGAAACCTAGACTGGGAATAAAGATAGCTGGACCAGAATTAAGAAAGACGAACAGAAAGTTTATCAGAGGATGAAGCTCTGAGGGAATGGGTTTAATTCTTATTTTTCTCTTTTCCACTTTTAATTTTTTATTTCTTTATGTGAGTATGTTTGTGTAAAAAGTTCACTCTCTTGCAGCACTGGATCCTATTTGTAATTAATACAAGTGGACTACACCACAGTAGTCCCAGAATGACTATCATGTGACAATGTACAAAACACTGTTAGATTTGAAATGCATTCATGTTGGCTCAGTGGTGCCCATGTCAGATTGTTGTATTGTTTTCTATATCTGTACTACTATGAGCAATTATGAAGTTAAAAAAAACAAACAAGTGACCTGAAGTATGCAACTGTTTTTTTTATTATTCTACAGGAAAAAAAACATGTATTCACAATCATTATTCCACCATGTTCTGCTCCTTTAAAAACTATTTACTAAGCAATGACATGAATGTATATAGGGCTAGATTACAAGTAGGGCACTAAATACTGCTTTCAAGAAAGAGATATTAGCTATCCGCTTTGCAATAGCTCGTTAATTTGCCCGTTTGCGCACACGTGCAGTAATTCAGCCCTTCACTTGTAATACAGCCCATAGTGTGCTGAGTGCTTCAAATTATAAAAAAAGGTTTTCTTAACATTTTTTCTCAAAGATTAAAAAAACCCTGTAATATTTACTAATGCTCAGTGCTAATTTAGGATTTCATTCTTTTTCCATGTTGTTACTACCTGTGCCTGTAGTTTGACAAAGCAAAGCTTGAGGAGACATATCTTTTTTATTCAAGAGATATTATAAAAGAAAATGTTAAAGAAAAAATATATGCCAAGAATAAATATCCATGTTAACATACTGACAGGCTAATCAGTTTGCTATTTTAGCTATTTTTTTTTATTTATCTTCGTGCTTTAGAGAAGCAGTAAATAAACATTATGACTGCAGACTTATGCTTTTGATCAAATATTGTGCATTGCTTGCAAACAAGCCACAGGGGAACATATATATATATTTATTTATTTATTTATATACACACAAATACAGTGGGTATTGAAAAGAATCACCCCATTGAAAATAATCACATTTTGTTGCTTTGCAGCCTGAAATAAAGACAGACACAGGCTTTGTTTATCTAGTTGTAATTACTCAATGCAACTTATAACATCCAAGTGAAAGATATAACACCAACATGTCAGGCAAAAATAAAGACTATTAAAAAACAGAATCACTGAGTTGCAAAAAGGATCACCCCCTTGTGTCAGTATTTTGTTGAACCACCTTTTGCTTTAATTATAGCCTTTAGTCTGTTGGGATACATCTCTACTAACTTTGCACATCTAGACTGTGCAATATTTGCCCACTCTTCTTTGCAGGACTGCTCCAGTTCCGTTACATTTGATGGCGACCTTTTGTGGCTTTCAGTCTTCAAGTCATGCCACATATTTCAATGGGGTTTAAGTCTTGGCTCTGACTAGACCATGCAAGGACATAACCTTTTTCTCCTTCAACCACTGTGTGGCCATTTTTGTTGTGTGCTTTGGGTTATTGTCATGTTGGAAGGTAAACCTTCTTCCCATTGACAACTTCCTGGCAGAGGGCAGCAGATTTTTCTCAAGATTTTGACAGTATTTTGCCCCATCCTTTATTCTTTCTATCCTGACAAGTGCTCCAGTGCCTGCTGCAGAGAAACACCCCCATAACAGGATATTACCACCTATATTACTATAGGTATAGTTTAATTTGGATGGTGAGCTGTATTGGATTTCCTCCAGACATATCGTTTGGTGTTGAGGCGAAATAATTCAATTTTAGTCTCATCTGACCATAACACTTTTTTCCATGTGGCCTCAGAATCTCGTAGGTGTGTTATGGCAAAGCTCAGTTGTGACTGCATGCGGCCTTTCTTTAGGAGTGGCTTGTTTCTTGCATAAATGCATGCAACTGCTTCAGAGTTGCTGTGGGCCTCTTGGTAGTCTCTCTGACCAGTTTTCTCCTGGATTTTTCATCAAGTTAGGAGCAATATCCTGATCCAGAGAGCGTCTATGTTGTAAGAAATACTTTCCACTTCTTAATAATAGAATTCACTGTGTTTCTAGGCATTGATAAAGCCTTTGCTATTTTCTTTTATCCATCTCCTGACTTGTGCCTGTCCACAACATTATCCCAGAGATCTTTTGACAATGCCTTGCCACTCATAGTTGATTGTTTGCTTCAGTTGCACTACCAGGGAATGAGATGCTCCATGAAAGCACTTTTCATGCTGAGTTAATCAATATGCCCAAAGCTGATCACAGTTGAAGGTCAAATGGCTTTGTGTGTGCCGTTGAGAAGGTGATTAGCTACACCTGATTGTTTTAATTTTAGGAGGGGTGATCCTTTTTGCAACTCAGTGATTCTATGTTTAATTGTCTTTATTTTTGCCTGACATGTTGGTGTTATATATTTCACTTGGATGTTATAAAAGTAATTCCAACTGGATAAACAAAAACTGTGTCTCTTATTATTTCAGGGCGCAAAGCAACAAAATGTGATTCTGTGATTCTTTTCATGGGGGTGATTCTTTTCAATACCCACTGTATATATATATATATATATATATATATATATATATATATATATATATCATTTTATTTATTTATATATATATATATATATATATATATATATATATACGGCACTATTAGCTTTTAACCTCTGACTAGTAAACTATTGTTATATTTTTTTACCCCTGTGTGTGCGTGTGTGCGTGTATATATATATATTATGTGTGTGTTTATAAGAAGCACACTAATGTTTTATCAATCTAATGGGGAAGATGAGATTAAGAGACGGCAAAGAAATGTCTATTTAGTTCAAACTTTACAGAACCTCTTTGTTCCCTGTTTTCATTATAAAAATTTGCCAAGTGAACTGACAATAATACCTTTAAAAAGCCAACACATATGCTCTATTCAGAGAATGATTGTTCATTTCAGTAATAAAATAAATATAAAAAAGTTTAATGTACAAATTGGCATGAACTTACATAATAGAGAAGTTATGATCACAAACCTTCACATATCTACATACCTATTCAACATTGCATACATTTTCTGGGTGAATGCATTAATATTATTAGCATTTACTTCATGGAAATTATATTATTTAAACAGTCTAATCTTAAACATAAGTAGTATCATGGGCCAGATTACAAGTGGAGCTGTATTTAAAGCTCCAACTTGAGCCCTAACTTTGCTAGAAGGTAATTTTTTGTGTACATTGGATATCGCTCATATTACAAGTAAAATAAACTGTTTTTGCTTGCATGCTAACCCGATGTGCATAAAAATCCGAACATAGAATATTGCGTGCACGTGATTAGGTATTCCCCCATAGAAGTCAATGGAACAAAGAAAAGTGGAAAAAAACCTAACACCCTACTGACGCGCAAATCTGATCGAATATTCTCAAGTGCGCTAACCTGACATGAAAATATAAATATTTCATATTCCAATGTTCTTCACATAGCTGAATATGTTCTGTTTTTTCATAAATAGATATTTTTACATTTATCTGATGCTATTTTTGTACAATATATATCTATACCTATATACCTTTATATGTATACATGATTATATATGTTTAGATATAAACAGATATTTATAGGAATATCTATTTATAAATACTTTGAACATATTCTGCTATGTGCAGAACATTCAAATGTGAAACATTTACAGTAAATACACAGTATAACACTTAATCAAATATGAATATTGCATAAATATGCTTTAACCTGTATTCATCTACTTGACTGCAAAGGGGTCTAATGCCCTTATATACAGTTAGGTCCGTAAATAATTGGACACTGAGACAAGTTTTGTTATTCTGGCTGTTTCAAGTTACCGTTAAATAATGAATATGGGCTTAAAGTACAGTTTCTCAACTTTAATTTGATGGTATTAAAATCTAGGTTGGAGGAAGGGTTTAGGAATTACAGCTCTTTAATATGTAGTCCCCTCTTTATGAACAGACAATGGAGCCGATTTATCAAACAGTCAATGAGCCCCAATGCATCTGTTTCTGTGCGAGCCTTCTGGAAACAGGAGTTAAGAAATAGCATTCTTAAGACCGCTGCTCCTTAACTCATATGCCTTCTCTGAGGTGGCGGACAGCAATCCGCCTGATCGTATATGATCGGTTGATTGACACCCCCTGCTAGTGACTGATTGGCCTCAAATCTGCAGAGGGCGGCATTGCACAAGCAGTTCACCAGAACTGTTTGTGCAATGTCAAATGTCAACAGCGTATGCTGTCGGCATTCAGCAATGTCTGGCATACATGATCCACTACAGCGGATCATATCCACCAGACATCGATAAATCGGCCCCCAAAAGTAATTGGACAATTGATTCTAAAGCTGTTTCATAGACAGGTGTGGGCTATTCCTTCATTATTTCATCATCAATTAAGCAGGTAAAAGGTCTGGAGTAGATTCCATGGGTGGCATTCCCATTTGGAAGCTGTTGCTGTGGACCCACAACATGCATTTAAAGGAGCTCTCAATGTAAATGAAACAGGCCATCCTTAGGCTACAAAAAAAAATCCATCAAAGAGATAGCAGGAACATTAGGAGTGGTTAAATAAACAGTTTGGTACATTCTGAGAAAAAAACAATGAAGTGATGAGCTCTGCAACACAAAAGGTCTGGGTGTCTACGAAAGACATCAGTGGTGGATGATCGTAGGAGGTAGGCATATCATTAGGAGGTAGGCATATCATTATACAAGTCTACCATAAAGAGAAGACTTCACAAGAGCAAATACAGAGGGTTCACCACAAGATACAAACCATTCATAAGATGAGATTAAGAGAAGGCAAAGAAATGTCTATTTAGTTCAAACTAAAGCCAGATTAGACTTTGCCAAGAAATATTTTAAAAAGCCAGTCCAGTTCTGGAATAGCATTTTTGGACAGATGAAACTAAGTTTAACCTGTACCAGAACGATGGGAAGAAAAATCATAAGGGCATGTAACCCAAAACCTAGTCTGCTTTTCTTTTGTACCCAGTCCTGCTTAAGAAAGGAATTAAAAAAGACATTTTTTGCAAATCAAAGGTGGTGCTGCCTATTCTTGGACTTTATATTTTTGTTACAGTTGAGCAGTGACTTGTTGGTGTGCACACCTTGCTACTCTGGTGCTGGATTATAATTGTGATTGCAAAAAAAAGCTATGTAGAAGGCTCATGATCTGAATGCATATCACATCATCTGTAAAACTCAGTGTGATGGTATGGGCATGCATGGCTTCCAGTGGCACTGGGTCACTAGTGTTTATTGACGATGTGACAGAAGACAGCCGGAAGAATTCTGAAGTGTATAGGGATATATTGTCTGCTCCTGTTCAGCCAAATTCAGAGTAGTTCACTGAATGCACTTCACTTTACAGATGGAGAATGGCCCAAAACATTCTGCGAAAGCAACCCAGGAGTTTTTTAAGGCAAAGAAGTGGAATATTCTGCAATGGCAGAGTCAACCCCCTGATCTCAACCCAATCGAGCATAAATTTCACTTTCTGAAGACAAATCTTAAGGCAGAAAGACCCACGAACAAACAACAACAGCTGCACTAAAGGTCTGGGAAAGCATCACAAAGGAGGAAACCCAGCATTTGGTGATATCCATGTGTTCCAGACTTCAAGCAGTCATTGCCTGCAAAATGATTATTGACAAAGTATTACAAATTAACATTTTATTTATGATTGTGTTAATTTGTCAAATTACATTTGAGCCCCTGAAATAAGGGGAGTGTGTATGAAAGTAGTTGCAATTCCTAAACATTTCATACAATGGTTTCGTTCAACCCCTTGAATTAAAGATGAAAGTCTGCATTGCAATTGCATCTTGGTTGTTTCATTTGAAATCCACTGTGGTGGTGTACAGAGCCAGAATTTTGAAAATTGTGTCAGTGTCCAATTATTTACAGACCTAACTGTATATATCTATATATGTATACGCATGTATTTATGTGTTTATATGTGTATAGATGTCTGTAAGTACATATATACATATATAAAAACATATATACACGCATATAAACAATATAGACATGTATATGTATGTATCTCTATGTTAAAGCCCTTTGCAGCCTTTTTATGAGACCTCATATCTTTGAGACCACAAATCTCTTTTGGTAAAACAGTTAACCAGAGCTATGAGGATGCAGTAATCATTCTTGTGTAAATCTTGAGCGCAATCGCATTTATGGGGAGAATAAGTTAGCAGGGTCATGATATCCGAAGTCCTGATGTTAGTGAGTGTCACGTTTCATTTGCACGCAAAATCTTTGCTTTGAACTTATAATTTATTTGCTAACCTGCGCATGTGAAATCTTTTTACTCCTGGCAGTGTTAACACTCAAGTGAAAGCACTAAATAGCATGTCACTTGTAATCTGGCCCTATATAGGAAAACAGAGGACAACAGGCTTTAAATATATATATATATAAATAGTGCATAAAATAGCTAATAGCAATAGCTCTTTCATTATCAATTGATTGTGCACTCTTTCTAAATTATGCTTTCCAAGTATCTTCTAAAAAGTATGTTGTAAAATGTTTTTAGCTCTAAAATAAACACACATGCGTACATATAAAAAAACTAATTAATTCATGGCAACATTAGTTTGGTACCAAAACTTGAATCCAATGCAAGAAAAATATTTATGTCCGGAATGCAAGGTAAATTTTCAGATTTTAAGAACTCTGATCTTAAAGGAAGGACATTCTTAGTGACCAATGAGAAATGGCTATATTTAACTGAAATAGTAATATATTTAATTTACATATACACTGTACTTACATAAACATAGACACACAGCACACATACAACAGCAAATACATCACTCTCTCTCTCAAACACACACATAGGGGCATATTTCAGGCTCGCTGGAAACAGAAGTTATAACCTGTCTGCCTGCTCTGAGGCAGCAGACTGATATCGGCAGAAATCAACCTGATCGAATACAATCGGGTTGATTGACACCCCCTGCTAGCGGCTGATTGGCCGTGAATCTGCAGGGGGCGGCATTGCACCAGCAATTCACAAAAACGATATATATTCATACGTCTAGCCATGGTTTTCCACACTGACACTCACAGGGGCAGTCCTCATAGAATTTTATAAAAATGGGGGCTCTCCCTGCAAGTGGCAAGCTGTCTCCGATAGAAATAATAAGAGCGCTCTGTTAGGTAAAAGTTCACAATGGAGTACAAAAAGTACAGAAGGAGACCCCAGCATATGTTTTTACTTTAATATTACGCCTAAAACAAATGTTGTTTTCAGTGCACTGAACCTTAAATTTACTGTTCTTTTTTTTGCATAGGTTTTCTTTTCAGAGCAATTAGAGTTTTGAGTATTTTGATAAAAGCTTGCCAACTTTTAAGTTGTGAGAAAAAACTATGTGATCTGTAGGTCAAAAATGTTTACACAATTACGCTGGGATTTGAGAGTCAATTTCAGACATGCCCATGGAACTCCCACGTTCAGCGCATTTAATGGAAAAAAAAAACTTCTTGTGCAATTAAGGCGCAAGCGGAGCGTTAATTTTAGCTCCTTTCCGTATCTAGCCCAAAAGAAGGTCAGAAAAACATTTCAGTATCCACCTACCTGTTGCTAATCTCCTGCTCAATAATAGATTGCCCAGTTCCTAGCAAATTGCTAAAAGACTAACTCTATTCACATATGGATGATCTTGTATACTTCATTACATGAATGTAGCCTTGAATCTGACAACACAGAACCTATGACGCATGATTATTCTGCACAATTTTTAGACTTAATTATATGGGAATTAGTTCTGTGCAGGAAAAATGGGCTCTGGGAAAACAGAAAATAGACTCTTGGTTAAAAGAAAATGAAAAAAAAAAAAAACCTGGTATTGCATAGATTCAAATATTGTATTTATTACAGAGGTATTTCTCCATTGTTAAGGCATACACATTTTATATTTAAAAACCCCCAAAGAAAAACAGACAAACATACAGCTAGATTACGAGTTTTTGTTGGTAATGGTGTGTGGTGCTAACGAGTCTTTTTTTCTCACAGCTCACTTAAGACAACGCTGGTATTACGAGTTTTCTGCAAGCCGGCGTTAGCCTCAGAAAAGTGAGCGTTGAGCAAAATTTAGCTCCACATCTCACTGTAATACCAGCGTTGCTTACAGTAGCGGTAAGCTGGCTGAACGTGCTCGTGCACGATTTCCCCATAGGAAACAATGGGGCTGAGCTGGCTGAAAAAAAACCTAACACCTGCAAAAAAGCAGCGTTCAGCTCCTAACGCAGCCCCATTGTTTCCTATGGGGAAATACAATTTATGTCTACACCTAACACCCTAACATGAACCCTGAGTCTAAACACCCCTAAAACTTATTAACCCCTAATCTGCCGTAACCGACATCCTCGCCACCTGCATAATATTATTAACCCCTAATTTGCCACTCTGGACACCGCCGCCACCTACATTATACTAATGAACCCCTAATCTACTGCCCCAAACATCGCCAAACCCTACATTATATTTATTAACCCCTAATCTGCCCCCCCCCCAACTTCGCTGCAACTATATTAAATTTATTAACCCCTAATCTGCCGCCGCCAATGTCGCCGCCACTATAATAAAGGGTATAGGGTAGGGATTTTTATTATTTTGGGGGTGCTTTTTTATTTTGTTAGGGGGATTAGATTAGGTGTAATTAGTTTAAAATATCTGTAATTTCTATTTTATTTTCTGTAATTTAGTGTTTGTTGTTTTTCGTAATTTAGTTTATTTAATTTAATTGTAATTAATTGTAGGTATTTATATTGTAGCTATCTTAGGGTTTATTTTACAGGAAAGTATTTAGTTTTAAATAGGAATTATTTATTTAGATGTATTTAATTTATATTTAAGTTAGGGGGGGTAGGGTTAGGGTTAGACTTAGGTTTAGGGGTTAATACATTTAATATAGTAGCGGCGACGTTGGGGGCTGAATATTAGGGGTTAATAAATGTAGGTAGATGTCGGCCATGTTAGGGGTTAATAAAATGTAACTAGTGTTTGCGAGGCGGGAGTGAGGCGGTTTAGGGGTTAATATATTTATTACAGTGGCGGCGATGTCCAGTCGGCAGATTAGGGGTTAAATAATTTTATTATAGTTTTTGCGATGTGGGGGGGCTCGGTTTAGGGGTTAATAGGTAGTTTATGGGTGTTAGTGTACTTTATAGCACTTTAGTTAAGAGTTTATGTTACGGCATTAGCCCATATGTCACGCTCGGCTGCTGGGAAGCTCTGCAGTCCTCTCTGTGTGCTTGATTGACAGGTGTCTGAGCCACCCCTTCCTGATGATGTCACAACCAGGCTTTTTATTCCGGGCTTCCTGTTTCTACAGTGCCCGTTTGTTTGTTTAACTTTGTGGCTTCTGTGGTGAATTCGCTGTGGAATCTCTCTATCTGCTGCTTTTCTGTTGCCAATCTCTTCAAGGATTTACTATGCTGGATTAACCTCCTGATTACCTGTCTCCAAACAATGCAAGTACTGTTTGTTTTGTGAAACTTTCAAAGTGCCTGATTACTTGTTGCATACTCTGCAAAGACTGTCTGCACAGTGTTAACCCTCAAACTGCCTGATTACCTGTTGCATACTCTGCAAAGACTATCTACACAGTGTTAACCCTCAAACTGCCTGTTTACCTATTGCATACTCTGCAAAGACTGTCTACACAGTGTTAACCCTCAAACTACCTGATTACATGTTGTTAACTCTGCAAGTTCTGACTACACAGTGTTAACCCTCAAACTGCCTGATTACCTGTTGCATACTCTGCAAAGACTATCTACACAGTGTTAACCCTCAAACTGCCTGATTACCTATTGCATACTCTGCAAAGACTGTCCACACAGTGTTTACCCTCAAACTGCCTGATAACAAATTACCTACTCCTGCATTATTAACTGTTTCCTGTTTTACCCTTCTTCTGTCTGAGTATAAGTGGACTATCCCTGCTCTCCTGATTCTGTGGAAGACATTTCCTGAAACCAGTTCCTTATTCAGAAGTCTATCTGGCTGATATCTTGAATTACTTTGGGCACAGGCTAACCCTGCTCCATATCGTGAGTAAATTGTTTTTTGGAGGTTGTCATGGGGTCACGTCCTGGATTAAACTCAGAGTGCAAGGGTGTTGTTTAAGTTCGCCCTAGCATTTGGGTCTTCTTCTGGACATTTCCTAACCTGACACCATAAAACTCTTAACTACTGACTTTAAAATGCGGTAGGAGTCTTGGAGGTAGAGGGTGTACCGCTCAATTTTTCAAGTGATCATAATACCAGCGTTAGGCAAATCCCATTAAAAAGATAGGATACGCAATTGACGTAAGGGGATTTGCGGTATGCTAAAATCGCTGAGAAAAAAAGTGAGCAGTACACCTGTACCTGCCAGTCTCGTAATACCAGCGGGCGTGGGACCCCTCAACGCTGCTTTTTAAGGCTAACGCAAGACTCGTAATCTAGGTAAATGTTTTTTAAAATCATTTTTCATATTGACAAATTAAGTTCTGATCTTTTTAAGCTTTCTATAGAATACAACCTTAGATCAATGATCAATGTAAATATAATACAATTTCAATATAAGACTTATTGGCCTAATGTAAAAAATACTATTCACATACAAACACATTATTTTCAGCTTTGCAAAGGAAATAACAACTGTTAAGATTTAAGAGCACTTTAAGAAATTCCAGTTACATTGTGAGTCAACCTAAAAAGAATTTATAAAAATGATGATCTTAAGAAAAAAAAATGCTTCAAACAGATGTCTACAAAGTAATAGAAGATGGGCTGGAATAGGCTTCCGAGTTGAAAATGTACACCTCATATAATTCTAAAAGCAAACAGATGGTACTAGTAAATAGCTCTTCACGGACAAAATTGAATCAAACTAGTGTAATAGTTGTACAGTGGTCAGAAAGCCACTAACTACTTCCAAATAAATATAGCCAATTAATCCAAGGCTTTCAGGCTAGAAAACATTTTTAGATATAGGGGAAAATATAGTTTTCAACTGCATTACTGAAAAAAAGGAACTTTGTGCAGCTAGATTTTCTTAAGAATAATTTTGTAATGCTTTTATAAAATCAGAACTATGAAGTTTTTTTAAGCTGTTCAGCTTTAGTATTTACACTGATAAGCATGAATGTCTATTGAATCTTTATCATATTTGGCATTTTTCTATAAATTATTTTTGATTTTCTGTTGTTTTCTATGACTGTTGATAATAACATAATTACTCCAACCTCGCATGCCCAATGTCTTGCGGTCACACTTGACTCAGATCTTTCTTTCACTCCTCACATCCAGTCTTTGGCCAGTTCCTGCCTTTTCCACCTTAAAAACATCTCCAAAATTCACCCCTTCCTCACACAAGGCACAACTAAGATTTTAATTCAATCTCTCATCATTTCCCGCCTTGACTATTATATAATAGAAATAAATTGGAATGTTGTTTAAAATTGTATTCTCTATCTGAATCGTGAAAGACATTTTTTGGGTTTAATGGCCCTTTAATGGTGCATAAAATTCAAAATTAAACATTTATGGTTCAGCTAGGATACAATTTTACTATACTTTTTTACACTACTTTGTTAAAATATAAATATCACTAAAATTACTGTCAAAACATAAAATATAATTGCTTTGCACTCATCACTAATATTTACATACTATATGGAGTTGAAAGAATTATAAAATGCATTACTTGTTCATTATGTGTTATACAAAGTTTAACAAGTTTACTCTGTCTAGTCTGTATGGCATCCAATTGCATAAAATTTCTTCCATTTAGGAAGCAGTAAAATAACTTTACTCTTCATTATCTCTATCTTCATGGAAACAGTAAAACAAACAAATTAAACCCCCCACCAAAAGAATAACCCCCCCAAATAAAAAACAGTAGCCATTTTAAATGATGTCAACATCCTTACATTTTACTCTAATGCTTTAAATGTATATATTGGGGTCGATTTGTCAAAGGCTTTCACCAGCCTTTGAGCTCCTACGGCTGCAGTTTCTCACACAAGAACCTGCATGCCGTACTTAACAAGCAGTGGTCATCAGACCCCTGCTTTGCTAACCTCTTCGTTACCTCTTGTCTGTCGAAATTAAATCTCCCGGTCTTTTTTGACCCAAGAAATTGACAGCTCATGCCCGAGCGTGATTGGCTGTGCATGGGCAGGGGGCGGGATTGCATGTGAGCGCAAAATAGCGCTTGTGTGCAATGTTGAATTCCTCCAGGAGAATTTAGACTGCGGACAGGGGTGCTTCTATGTGCTTGATAAATTGCCCCCATTGTATATCTTAAATCTCTGGAACTACTGAACAGATTTACTTTGTTTTGAAAAGAAAATGGCCTCTAGTTATCAACGTGTCTACTTACCTGCCATCTCGGGCCCCAACACGCCCCCCTAAGCTTGCCTACCATCGCCGCCGCGGACCTGAATATGCTTGCCAAAGTTATCAATAAAGCTGTCAAAAAGCCACGCACCAAGTACGGGGCGATGAGCAGCGGACTGTGATAGTTATCACTCATCTGATCTCGCTGCTCTTCGGCTTTTTCCCAGCTTTATTGCTAGCCTGTCACTAAGCACCCACACTAAACTACACTGTTCTACCCCTATACCGGTGCCCCCAGAGCTCCCCGCAACTGAATAAAGTTATTAACCCCTAAACCGCCGCTCCTAGACCCCGCCGCAACTATAATAAATGTATTAACCCCTAAAACGCCACTCCCGGAGCCCACCGCCACCTACATTATACTTAGTAACCCCTATCCTGCCCCCCCTATACCGCCGCCACCTATAAAAAATTTATTAACCCCTATCCTGCCGATCCCGGACCCCGCCGCAACTAAATAAATTGTTTAACCCCTAAACCGCCGCTCCCGGACCCCGCCGTCACCTATATTAAACTTATTAACCCCTAATCTGCCCCCCCATACACTGTCACCACCTATAATAAATTTATTAACCCCTATCCTGCCCCCCTACACTGTCGCCACCTATAATAAATTTATTAACCCCTATCCTGCCCCCCTACACTGCCGCCACTATAATAAAATTATTAACCCCTAAACCTAAGTCTAACCCTAACCCTAACACCCCCTTAACTTAAATATTAATTAAATACATCTAAATATTATAACTCTAATTAACTAAATTAATCCTATTTAAAACTAAATACTTACCTTTAAAATAAACCCTAATATAGCTACAATATAAATAATAATTATATTGTAGCTATCTTAGGATTTATTTTTATTTTACAGGCAAATTTCAATTTATTTTAACTAGGTACAATAGCTATTAAATAGTTATTAACTATTTAATAGCTACCTAGTTAAAATAAAGGCAAATTTACCTGTAAAATAAAAACTAACCTAAGTTACAATTACACCTAACACTACACTATCATTAACTAAATTATTCCTATTTAAAACTAAATACTTACCTGTAAAATAAACCCTAAGATAGCTACAATGTAATTCATAATTACATTGTAGCTATTTTAGGATTTATATTTATTTTACAGGTAACTTTGTATTTATTTTAGCTAGTTAGAATAGTTATTAAATAGTTATTTATTTAATAACTACCTAGCTAAAAGAAATACAAAATTACCTGTAAAATAAATCCTAACCTAAGTTACAATTAAACCTAACACTACACTAACATTAAATTAATTAAATACATTAGCTACAAATAACTACAATTAAATACAATTAAATAAACTAACTAAAGTACAAAAAATAAAAAAACTGTTACAAAAAATAAAAAGTTACAAACTTTTAAAAAATATTACAACAATTTTAAGCTACTTACACCTAATCTAAGCCCCCTAATAAAATAACAAAGCCCCAAAATAAAAAAAATGCCCTACCCTATTCTAAATTACGAAAGTTAACAGCTCTATTACCTTACCAGCCCTTAAAAGGGCCTTTTGCGGGGCATGACCCAAAGTATTCAGCTCTTTTGCCTGTAAAAAAAACCTACCCCCCTGAAGATCATCCTACCTTTAGCCGTCTTCAGCCAGCCGACCACTGATGGAACAGAAGAGGACATCCACAGCGGCCGAAGTCATCATCCAAGGGGCGCTGAAGAAGTCTTCCATCCAATTGAAGTCATCATCCAAGGGGCGCTGAAGAGGTCTTCCATCCGATTGAAGTCTTCATCCAGGCGGTGTCTTCAATCTTCATCCATCTGGAGCGGAGTGGAGCCATTTTCAGACGAGCCGACGCGGAGCCATCTTCTTCCACCGACGACTTCCCGACGAATGACAGTTCCTTTAAGTGACGTCATCCAAGATGGTGTCCATCGAATTCCGATTGGCTGATATGATTCTATCAGCCAATCGGAATTAAGGTAGGAAAAATCTGATTGGCTGATTGAATCAGCCAATCAGATTGAGCTCGCATTCTATTGGCTGATTGGAGCAGCCAATAGAATGCAAGCTCAATCTGATTGGCTGATTGGATTTGATTCAATCAGCCAATCAGATTTTTCCTACCTTAATTCCGATTGGCTGATAGAATCCTATCAGCCAATTGGAATTCGAGGGACGCCATCTTGGATGACGTCACTTAAAGGAACCGTCATTCGTCGGGAAGTCGTCGGTGGAAGAAGATGGCTCCGCGTCGGCTCGTCTGAAGATGGCTCTGCTCCGGATGTATGAAGATTGAAGACGCCGCCTGGATGAAGACTTCAATTGGATGGAAAACCTCTTCAGCGCCCCTTGGATGATGACTTCAATCAGATGGAAGTCTTCTTCAGCGCCCCTTGTATGATGACTTCAATCGGATGGAAGACTTTTTCAGCGCCCCTTGGATGATGACTTCGGCCGCTGCGGATGTCCTCCTCTGTTCCATCGGTGGTCGGTTGGCTGAAGACGGCTAAAGGTAGGATGATCTTCAGGGGGGTAGTGTTAGGTTTATTTAAGGGGGGTTGGGTTAGAGTAGAGGTATGTGGGTGGTGGGTTTTAATGTTGGGGGGGTTGTATTTTTTTTTTACAGGCAAAAGAGCTGAATACTTTGGGGCATGCCCCGCAAAAGGCCCTTTTAAGGGCTGGTAAGGTAATAGAGCTGTTAACTTTAGTAATTTAGAATAGGGTAGGGCATTTTTTTTATTTTGGGGGGCTTTGTTATTTTATTAGGGGGCTTAGATTAGGTGTAAGTAGCTTAAAATTGTTGTAATATTTTTTGAATGTTTGTAACTTTTTATTTTTATTTTTTGTAACTTAGTTTTTTTATTTTTTGTACTTTAGTTAGTTTATTTAATTGTATTTAATTGTAGGTATTTGTAGTTAATTAATTTAATTTATTTAATGATAGTGTAGTGTTAGGTTTAATTGTAACTTAGGTTAGGATTTATTTTACAGGTAATTTTGTATTTCTTTTAGCTAGGTAGTTATTAAATAGTTAATAACTATTCTAACTAGCTAAAATAAATACAAAGTTACCTGTAAAATAAATATAAATCCTAAAATAGCTACAATGTAATTATTAATGACATTGTAGCTATCTTAGGGTTTGTTTTACAGGTAAGTATTTCGTTTTAAATAGGAATAATTTATTTAATGATAGTGTAGTGTTAGGTGTCATTGAAACTTAGGTTAGTTTTTATTTTACAGGTAAATTTGTCTTTATTTTAACTAGGTAGCTATTAAATAGTTAATAACTATTTAATAGCTATTGTACCTAGTTAAAATAAATTGAAATTTGCCTGTATAATAAAAATAAATCCTAAAATAGCTACAATATAATTATTAGTTATATTGTAGCTATATTAGGGTTTATTTTATAGGTAAGTATTTAGTTTTAAATAGGAATAATTTAGTTAATAAGAATAATATTTATTTAGATGTATTTAATTAATATTTAAGTTAGGTGGGTGTTAGGGTTAGGGTTAGACTTAGGTTTAGGGGTTAATAATTTTATTATAGTTGCGGCGGGGTCCAGGAGCGGCGGTTTAGGGGTTAACATATTTATTATAGTTGCAGCGGGTCCGGGAGCGGTGGTTTAGGGGTTAATCAGTTTATTAGAGTGGCGGTGGGCTCCGGGAGCGGCGGTTTAGGGGGTAATACAGATTAGGGGTGTTTAGACTTGGGGTACATGTTAGGGTGTTAGGTGCAGACATCTCCCATAGGAATCAATGGGATATCGGGCAGCAGCGAACATGAACTTTCGCTATGCTCAGACTCCCATTGATTCCTATGGGATCCGCCGCCTCCAGGGCGGCGGTTTGAAAACCAGGTACGCTGGGCCAGAAAAGTGCCGAGCGTACCTGCTAGTTTTTTGATAACTAGCAAAAGTAGTCAGATAGTGCCGCACTTGTGTGCGGAACATCTGGAGTGACGTAAGAATCGATCTGTGTCGGACTGAGTCCGGCGGATCAAAGCTTACGTCACTAAATTCTACTTTTGCCGGTATCTAGGGCTTGATAACTTAGGCGAATCAGCCTCGCCACAAATATGCTGCGGTATTCCAGCGTATTTGAGGTAGACACGTTGATAACTAGAGGTCTAAGTGTGGTTATTAATTAAAATGTCTCCATTTTTTGAAAACCAGGTACGCTGGGCCGGAAAAGTGCTGAGCGTACCTGCTAGTCATTTGATAACTAGCAAAAGTAGTCAGATTGTGCCTAACTTGCGTTCGGAACATCTGGAGTGACGTAAGAATCGATATGTGTCTGACTGTGTCCGGCGGATCAAAGCTTACGTCACTATATTCTACTTTTGCCGGGCAGCAGGGCTTGATAACTAAGGCGAATCAGCCTCGCCACAAATACGCTGCAGAATTCCAGCGTATTTGAGGTTGACGGCTTGATAACTAGGGGCCATAATCTCTGTAAAATTTTATGCAAATAAATTGTTTGGCTTTAGAAAGGCATCAAAACTGATAGTCCAAATACAAAACAAAAAATACTTTTTTGCATTACATTTGCACAAATCAACCCTTTTTGTGATGGAGAGCTCCTTTTAAATTACTAATGGATCAGCTACACTTGAGATCATGACCAGTGTTCCCGCTAAGGACAGATTTTGTGAGTGACCCAGCAGTGAAACAGTTAATTAGTGAATCACAACCTGCAATTAGCAAACACTACACAATGTAGTCTAAAGAAAAGAAGGAGAGAAGTGCAGACCAGCGCTTCTCTCCTTCTTTTCTTTAGACTACATTGTGTTTTGGGTTTCTGGATATACCCGTATAAGAGAAGCTGCAGGTTTCAAGGAACCAGGACTTTCCAGTAATTTTGCAAATCATTATTAACTTCATATGAAATATACAAGTATTTGCGCACTTTATTAATTCAATTTTCTATGTGTATTATATATTATACTAGTCCTAAAGCCCGTTCACACGGGCCGTGTGGTTTATTTTTATATTCTCTCTCTCTCTCTCTCTCCCCTCTTTCTCCCCCCTGTCTCTCTCTCTCTCTCCCCCTGTCTCTCTCACTCTATCCCCCCTGTCTCTCTCACTCTATCCCCCCTGTCTCTCTCACTCTATCCCCCCTGTCTCTCTCACTCTATCCCCCCTGTCTCACTCTCACTCTATCCCCCCTGTCTCTCTCACTCTATCCCCCCTGTCTCTCTCACTCTATCCCCCCTGTCTCACTCTCACTCTATCCCCCCTGTCTCTCTCACTCTCTCCCCCCTGTCTCTCTCTCTCTCCCCCCTGTCTCTCTCACTCTATCCCCCCTGTCTCACTCTCACTCCCCTGTCTCTCTCTCACTCCCCTGTCTCTCTCATTTTCTCCCCCCTGTCTCTCTCACTCTATCCCCCCTGTCTCACTCTTACTCTATCCCCCCTGTCTCTCTCACTCTATCCCCCCTGTCTCTCTCACTCTATCCCCCCTGTCTCACTCTCACTCTATCCCCCCTGTCTCACTCTCACTCTATCCCCCCTGTCTCTCTCACTCTATCCCCCCTGTCTCTCTCACTCTATCCCCCCTGTCTCACTCTCACTCTATCCCCCCTGTCTCTCTCACTCTATCCCCCCTGTCTCTCTCACTCTATCCCCCCTGTCTCACTCTCACTCTATCCCCCCTGTCTCTCTCACTCTCTCCCCCCTGTCTCTCTCTCTCTCTCCCCCCTGTCTCTCTCACTCTATCCCCCCTGTCTCACTCTCACTCCCCTGTCTCTCTCTCACTCCCCTGTCTCTCTCACTCTCTCCCCCCTGTCTCTCTCACTCTATCCCCCCTGTCTCTCTCACTCTATCCCCCCTGTCTCTCTCACTCTATCCCCCCTGTCTCTCTCACTCTATCCCCCCTGTCTCACTCTCACTCTCTCCCCCCTGTCTCTCTCTCTCTCTCCCCCCTGTCTCTCTCACTCTATCCCCCCTGTCTCACTCTCACTCTATCCCCCTGTCTCACTCTCACTCCCCTGTCTCTCTCTCACTCCCCTGTCTCTCTCACTCTCTCCCCCCTGTCTCTCTCACTCTATCCCCCCTGTCTCTCTCACTCTATCCCCCCTGTCTCACTCTCACTCTATCCCCCCTGTCTCTCTCACTCTATCCCCCCTGTCTCTCTCACTTTATCCCCCCTGTCTCACTCTCACTCTATCCCCCCTGTCTCACTCTCACTCCCCTGTCTCTCTCTCACTCCCCTGTCTCTCTCACTGTCTCTCTCACTCTCTCTGAGGCTATGTTCGCGTGCGCGTGCGCAGTTGCGAGGGTGCGTGCGCATTCTGCAAGTGTGCTGTGTGATAGGCTAAGTGGGTGTCAACATCAAGTGTGCTGTGTGATAGGCTAAGTGGGTGTCAACATCAGTTTTTGCTTTGAGGGTACGGTGCGCATGAGGTCACGTGGGTGTGAGGGTGCGCGCGGTGAAAGTGTCACATCAGTTTTGTAGGCATCAGTTTTGTACGCGGGTGCGCGCGGTGAGGGTGCGCGTGCGAGGTCAGCGGTGTGCGGTGAGGGTGCGCGTGCGAAGTATCAACAGCTGTCAGCTATAGGCCAAGGGTGCGCGTGCGATCAGCGGCAAGAGTTTGTCTGAACTGCGCATGACGGCTTCAGACAAACTCTTGTCTTTTATAATATAGGATTGTATATTGTATATTGTATATTGATATTTATAAATATATACTGATATTCATAGGTTCTGTTGTGTAGCAATAGCATTTTAAACATACACTTATTTTATTTTAAATGTTCTTATCTATTTGATTGGGTATCTTATATATATATTTTAAATAGTGTGGTATAATCATACTATCAGCTTTTTATTATATTTATTATTTTTATTATATTGGGTGAAATTTGTGCTACTTAATTACTCTGGTTAGTAATTTGTGTATTTTAAACACTACACAATGCAGGCATTAAGGCAAGGTTACTTTACTAACTGTTTCACTGATGGGCCGCTCACAAAATCTGGCCTTAGAGGGAACACTGATCATGACCCCTTTTTCATGTGTCATTATTTTTGGAGAAATACTTATAGGGGCCGAACTATCAAGCTCTGAATGTAGCTTGATGCCCCGGCTTCCGTGCGAGCATTTGGGCTCACCGGAAACAGTAGTTATGAAGCAGCGGTCTAAAGACTGCTGCTCCATAACTTGTCCGCTGCCTATGATCGGCTGATTGACACCCCCTGCTAGCGACTGATTGGCCGCAAATCTGCAGGGGGCGGCATTGCACAAGCATTTCACCTGAACTGCTTGTGCAATGATAAATGCTGACAGCGTATGCTGTCTACATTTATCGATGTGCGGCGGACATGATACGCTACATCGTATCATGTCCGTCCCCACTTTAGTAAATCGGCCCCTAAGCCTCAGGTTGTTTAACTCTCCTAATATTATTGAACATTTATATCAAATCTCCTTTTTCTCGTCTCTCCTCTAAGCTATACATATTTAGTTCATTAAAGGGAAAGTCTATTCCAGAATTTGTATTGTTTAAAAAGATATATAATCCCTTTATTACCAATTCCCCAGTTTTGCATAACCAACATGGTTATATTAATATACATTTTACCTCTTTGATTACTTTGTATCTAATTTTCTGAAGACTGCCCCCTTATCTCAGTTCTTTTGACAGACATGCATTTTAGCCAATCAGTGCTGACTCCTAAGTAAATCCACAGGAGTAAGCATAATGTTATCTATATGGCACACATGAACTAGTGCTGTCTAGCTGTGAAAAACTGTCCAAATGCACTGAGAAAAGAGGCAGCCTTCAAATGCTTAACCATTAGCATATAAACCTACCTAGGTTTAGCTTTCAACAAAGAATACCAAGAGAACAAAGAAAATTTGATGATAAAAGTAAATTGGAAAGTTGTTTAAAATTGAATGCCCTATCTAAATCACAAAAGTTTAATTTTGACTAAGTTTTTCTTTGTAAGTTTTATTTTCTTTATTTTTATATTATGTACTATTTGAGTAGCCCTCCTTTGAAGAGAAGGATGTTTTAAATATAAGGGGCTCATTTACTAAGGCCAGTGCGGCGTGTGGGCAGCGGATGTACAGTGTGTGCCTAATGCCGCCCTATTTCCTCATGCCATTGGTCTGTCCATGAACGCTGAATGAACGTGTTCGGGGGGATTTCGGACCGCCAACTCAGAGGTGGCAGAAAGTGTAAAAAGCTGCGGTCTGGTTACTGCTGCTTCTTACATTGCGGAAAGCAAGTTTGTACGTGCGCAAAAGCAGCATATGCTGCATAGCACATTGACCCCCTAAATGTTCATATAAATAATAACAATATGAATAATATTTTAGAATAAAATTTAATATTTGGTAAAACACTTTGGCAGGAATAGTGGTACATAAGTAATGTTTCATTTTAATCAGACAATAAAAATAATGATATAATATAATATACAATAAAAATAATGATATAATATAATATATAATATACAATAAAAATGATATATGTTTTGAATTTGTTTAAAATGAACAATGTGTAAATTTATCAACTCCTAAGTAAGACTGGTATATGTAGCTATGATATTAAAAATGCTTACTTCCTTGCAGAGTCATCCTTTTGCATCATTAAGTTATGAAAACAGGCAGATTAAAGTAAAATGATGAATAGTTATATGATATAAACTGTCTTCCTTTCTCAGCATAAACCTTATTCATCTTGGTACAATTTCCAACAGAGTAACTAAAAAAAAAAAAAACTCTGTGAACCCCTTGCAAATATTAATTGCATTGAAAGCTGGCCAAGCTAGTTACAAATGTCTTTTTAGTAGAACAAAGCAAAACTGTGTTTTGATTGCAAGCCAAATTAGATGACAAAGTGGAGCTCAGAGAAAAAGATCATTGGAAGCTGTAATGCGCTTGAAAGTTAAAAAGCAAATACTAGAAACAGACTAATAAACCCAGTTAAAATTGTATCTTCTATTTAAAGAGATTTTTAACTATTATTGTTTTTTTTTAATTCTTTCTAACAGAACAGAGGGTGTTATATTTTTTTTTTCTAAGAATGGTAAGTTCCCATGCTTAATAAACCATCTTTTATTCCCTTTTCTTGTATACAACATGCGTTTTATAATAATGTGAACTGCTTCCATGCTTGTGACCAGAATGGGTTGTCATGCAAATTGCTGCCTGTGACCACATGAAGACCTGATCTCATCATGGAGGTGAATTGCAGATCACAGCTCTTTTAAATGATGATAGTGTTGGAAAACCATGAAAATCAAATTTATTTATTTTTGACAATTCTTTTTCTTTCCCTATGACTCAGAATCCAGAAACGTCAGTGCAGCACTGGATGAAAGATGCAAGGGTCTGTCAGGAGTCCAGGAACTTATGTGCATGTTATCAGGCCAAAATCACCAGGGTATGTAAACTTTTGATCAGGGTCATTTGGGTAGTTTCTGTTGTCATTATGATTTAAAAAGAGTAAACACAGTTGATTGATAATAAATGGCTTCAGCCAAACACTACCCATGAGTGAAAGAAAAGTTTTTGTGTTATCATTCATATTCTCTGAAAAATGGCCAAGAAATCATAAATTCTGCCAGGGTATGTAAACTTATAAGCACAACTGTGTATGTATATATATATATATATATATATATATATATATATATATATATATATATATATTTTCACTCTAAAAGAAAAAAGCGAAGAGAAAGACTCAAGTGCAATAAAACACACACTCGTTACTGCACTTAAAGATTTGCACTTACAATGTTTAATAAGAATTAATGCAGTTAAAAACAAAACTTTTCCTTCATCAGAAGCAAGCAATAGGAATACTCAGCTACTCCGGTCCAGTGCTTTTCTAACCCAGTTTCCCTTTTACAGTATAATCTCCTTTTACCAAACGTCCGCTGCAACTTTAAGCATATGGAGAATTTTGCTCTAAGGGCTACGGTAGCCCTGAGTGTCCAAAAAGTAGAGCGCTCTGTTCCAAGAACTACGGCTCCTCTAGACGTCCAAGAATGATCCTGTGTTTACCTCTACGCGTTTCATCTGCTACCGTGCAGACTCAGTCCTCTTGAAAAAGTCTGCACGGTAGCAGATGAAACGCGTAGAGTTTTATTTTGAATATTTTACAGTATGTTTTTTTTCCAACAAGCTTTATTAATTAAAATTTGGTACACAACGCAGCAGTGCAGCCAGCAAGGCCAGTCAAATACTTGGTTGCATTGGGTGAGGTATTAGTAGCAGAAATAGCAAGGTTCTTATGTCACTTTACAGATTATAAATTAGGCCAAATCTGGAATACTGTGTACAGTTCTAGAGACCATATCTTCAGAAAGATATAAATAAACTAGATGCTGTCAAAAAAAGAGGGCTACTAAAATGGTATACAGTTTAAAATATAAAACGTACAAAGAAAGACTCAATGGCCTAAATATGTATTGTTTAGACTTTAGAGGATAGATGGGAAAGAGGTGACATGGCAGAAACCTTTAAATATATCAAGGGACTTAATAAAGTAGAAGCTGAAAGCATTTTCCACAAAAAAACTAATGCCAAAACAGGGGGTAACAATCTAAAGTTAGAGGGTAGTAGATTCCAGGAGAAATGTGAGAAAGCATTTTTTTACAGAAAGGGTGGTGGATTCATGGAATAAACTTCCAAATGAGGTGGTGCAGACTCAGTCCTCTTGAAAAAGTCTGCACGGTAGCAGATGAAACGCGTAGAGGTAAACACAGGATCATTCTTGGACGTCTAGAGGAGCCGTAGTTCCAGGAACAGAGCGCTCTACTTTTTGGACACTCAGGGATACCGTAGCACTAAGAGCAAAATTCTCCATATTCTTAAAGTTCCGGTGGACGTTTGGAGAAAGGAGATTATACTGTAAAAGGGAAACCAGGTTAGAAAAGCACTGGACCGGAGTAGCTGAGAATTCCTATTGCTTGCTTCTGATGAAGGAAAAGTTTTGTTTTTAACTGCATTAATTCTTATTAAACATTTTAAGTGCAAATCTTTAAGTGCAGTAAGGAGTGTGTGTTTTATTGCACTTGAGTCTTTCTCTGCGCTTTTTTCTTTTAGAGTGAAAGTTCCTGCCCTACTGCATTTGGTGTGAAGGATACATTTGGCAAACAAGCAGCAGTGGACTCAAGTAATATATGGACTTCATTATTTGGATGCGGTAATATTGTAAATCTAACTGTGTTTTAAGCAGTGTATATCCTCTAAATTATTGAGACATTGTCTTAGCAATTGTATTTAAGTATAGGCGATTATTAAGAGGGTTACTTTAAAATCATTATCAGCATTTTCAAGGGAGTGTTAGCGCCATTTGTATTTATTTTCTGTGTGTGTGTTTTATATATATATATATATATATATATATATATTTAATAATAAAAAGGACATTTTTTTTATGTGAAGAACAGAGGAATGTAAAATTTGCGTTTTGCGCATCATGTTTCAAGATTTAGATCTTAACGCGGTCGGGTTAGAGCACTTGAAAACTGAGTAATCTTAAGGTGCGTTATTTAAATATTACATATAAAATATTTTTTAAAATTATTAAGTATACTGTAAAATACATACGGCTAGATTACGAGTTTTGCGTTATGAGTGAAAAAGCCTCATAACGCTGCTTTTTCACTACCGCTGGTACTACGAGTCTTGTAGGTAGAGCTGTACTGCACACTTTTTTGGCAGTAACGCAACATAACTACCGCACCTTTAAAAAAGTTCTTTTTCAATGGGACTTCCATAGCGCTGGTATTGTGAGTTTTGCCTGGGAGGCCAAAAAGTGAGCGGTACAGCCTAAACTGAAAAGATTCGAACCACCATCTAAAGTCAGTAGTTATGGGTTTTATGTTACAAATCTGTAGCATAAAACTCATAACTAAAGTGTTACAAAGTACACTAACACCCATAAACTAACTAATAACCCCTAAACTGAGGCCCTCCCGCATCGCAAATACTATAATAAAATGATTAACCCCTAATCTGCCGCTCCAGACATCGCCGCCACTATAAGAAACATATTAGCCCCTAAACTGCAGCACTTCCGCATCGTAAACACTAGTTAAATATTATTAACCCCTAATCTGCCACCCCCAACGTCACCGCCGCCACTATACTAAAGTTATTAACCCCTAAACATAACCCTAAGTCTAACCCTAACACCCTTAACTTTAATATAATTAAAATAAATCTAAATAAAAATTACTATCATTAACTAAATAATTCTTATTTAAAACTAAATAAATACCTGTAAAATAAACCCTAAGCTAGCTACAATATTTATTTATTTATTTTTATTTATGAAATATTTTACCAGGAACGATACATTGAGATTTCTCTCGTTTTCAAGTATGTCCTGGGTTATTTAGATAGGATTTTATAAGGGGGGTTTGGTTGTGTGGCTGGTGCGGTTTTACTGTTGGGGGGTTGTCTGTATTTTTTTTACAGGTAAAAGAGCTGATTTCTTTGGGGCAATGCCCTGCAAAAGGCCCCTTTAAGGGCTATTGTCAGTTTAGTTTAAGCTTGGTTTGTTTTTGTTTTTTTGGGGGGGGGGCTTTTTTATTTTGATAGGGCTATTAGATTAGGTGTAATTAGTTTAAATATTTGATCATTTCTTTTTCATTTTGTGTAATTTAGTGGGTTTTTTTTTGTAATTTAGTTAATTGTATTTAATTAATGTAATGTATTCAATTGTAGTGTAATATTAGGTGTTAGTGTAAGACAGGTTAGGTTTTATTTTACAGGTAAATTTGTATTTATTTTGACTAGGTAGTTAGTAAATAGTTAATGAAAAAAGGAAAAAATGGAGCACCGAGTCCGGGTAGGAATTTAAAAAAGAAAACACTTTATTGAAAACATGCATTCAGGGACCAATGTTCCCGGGGTAAAAGCTGAGTGTATAGGTAAAAAAGGACAAAATTAGGCTAACATGTTTAAAGGGACAGTCTAGGCCAAAATAAACTTTCATGATTTGGATAGAGCATGTCATTTTAAACAATTTTCCAATTTACTTTTATCACCAATTTTGCTTAGGAATAGGAATTATTTAGGTATTAATTGTAATTTTTATTTAGATTTATTTTAATTATGTTAAAGTTAGTGGTGTTAGGGTTAGGGTTACGCTAGGGTTAGGGTTAGATTTAGGGTTAGGTTTAGGGGTTAATAACTTTAGAATAGTGGTGGCGACATTGGGGCAGCAGATTAGGGGTTAATAAGTGTAGGTAGGTGTCAGCAAAATTGGGGGCGGCAGATTAGGGGTTAATAAGTGTAAGTAGGTGGGTGCAACATTGGGGGCGGCAGATTAGGGGTTAATAAGTGTAGGTAGGTGTCGGCGACATTGGGGACGGCAGATTAGGGGTTAATAAGTGTAGATAGGTGTCGGCAACATTAGGGGCGGCAGATTAGGGGTTAATAAGTGTAGGTAGGTGGGGGCGACATTGAGGGTGGCAGATTAGGGGTTAATAAGTGTAGATAGGTGGCAGCGACATTGGGGGCGGCAGATTAGGGGTTAATAAGTGTAGGTAGGTGGCGGCGACATTGGGGGTGGCAGATTAGGGGTTAATAAGTGTAATGTAGGTGTTGGCGATGTCGGGGGCGGCAGATTAGGGGTTAATAAGTGTAATGTAGGCGTCAGGGATGTCAGGGGCAGCAGATTAGGGGTGTTTAGACTCAGGGTTTATGTTAGGGTGTTAGGTGTAAACATAACTTTTCTTTCCCCATAGGAATAAATGGGGCTGCATTACGGTGCTTTACGCTCCTTTATTGCAGGTGTTAGGCTTTTTTTAGCCGGGTCTCCCCATTGATGTCTATGGGGAAATCGTGCACAAGCACATAAAACCAGCTAAAAGTAGCGCTGATATTTGTGTGGGGTATGGAGCTAAACGCTGCCATATTGCCCGCTAATGCCGGGTGTTTGCAAACCTTTAATAGCAGCACTATAGGGAGGTGAGCAGTGGAAAAAAAACTTGCAACTTAGTACCGAGGTGCTCATATAACACAAAACTCTTAATCCGGCCGATAGATATTTTCTATGGATTATTTTGAATATTTTACAGAATGTTTTTTTTTTTTCCAACAAGCTTTATTAATTAAAATTTGGTACACAACGCAGCAGTGCAGCCAGCAAGGCCAGTCAAATACTTGGTTGCATTGGGTGAGGTATTAGTAGCAGAAATAGCAAGGTTCTTATGCCACTTTACAGATTATAAATTAGGCCAAATCTGGAATACTGTGTACAGTTCTAGAGACCATATCTTCAGAAAGATATAAATAAACTAGATGCTGTCAAAAAAAGAGGGCTACTAAAATGGTATACAGTTTAAAATATAAAACGTACAAAGAAAGACTCAATGGCCTAAATATGTATTGTTTAGACTTTAGAGGATAGACGGGAAAGAGGTGACATGGCAGAAACCTTTAAATATATCAAGGGACTTAATAAAGTAGAAGCTGAAAGCATTTTCCACAAAAAAACTAATGCCAAAACAGGGGGTAACAATCTAAAGTTAGAGGGTAGTAGATTCCAGGAGAAATGTGAGAAAGCATTTTTTTACAGAAAGGGTGGTGGATTCATAAACTTCCAAATGAGGTGGTAAACACAAAGGGCTCCATGTACCAACAGGTGGGCGGACAGCTTATCAATTTGTCTGTCCGCCTTCACTACATACGGGCAGCGGATCTGTTGATCCACTGGCCCGTATGTATCATTACACACTCATTGCAATGTGTAATGCCACCTCTTCATTCACACGACCAATCGCGTGACTGAAGGGGCTGTCAATCACAGACAGTGAGCGAGCTCCCTGTGATTTTCCTTCGCCACCTCTGAGGGTGTAAGAAGCAGCGGTCTAATGACCGCTGCTTCTTACCTTGTGGGAAGCAGGCTCACATATGCGAGTCTGCCCCGCAAAGGAATTTAAAAATGCCTGGGACATGCATAAGGCTAAAAAAATAACATGTAATATGGGTAGACTTGATGGGCCTTTTTGGTTCTTATCTACCATCAAATTTTATGTTTCTATGTTTAATTAAAGATTATGAATGTACAATAACAATAATTAATACACAGAAATATGAGCCCTACACATATTAGGCCCAATTACGATCAGTACATTGTAATAAGAATAAGAAATAGGGAACATCAAATTTGGGTTCCACGCCCAGCGGAGCTTGTGATGTTTTTTTTTCTTCCCTTGAATGTTAACTAATTTTAACAGTGAATAAAAAAAAAAATCTGAAACTTTTCTTATTCACTCATAGCGGTAATTTAATGGGGATCTATGGCAGGATAAAAAGAAGGCTAGAAAATGGAAAGAAAAAAAAGGGAAGGTGTAAGAAGGTACATTGGCCATATCACCTAAGCTATTCTCGCAGTCTAGATTCATGCTTGGGTCCCTATCTACGACTCACGGCTCTGCCACATTTCAAGCATATTTATTAATCATTTTTATTATTTCTTTTTAATATGTAATATTTCAATTCAACGCTCCTTAACTAAGTTTTCATGTGCACTAATCCAACTGCTTTAAGATCTAAATTGCGAAACACAATGTGCAAAATGCATATTTTACATTCCTATGTTCTTCATATAGAAAATAAAGTACATTTTATTATTTAAATATATAAATACTAGTCCTAAAGCCCGTGTACACGGGCCATTGTTTGCAGTACAGCGGTCCCACCTCTTGCTCTTTCTCTATCCCCCCTCTCTTTTGCTCTCTCTTTCTCCCCTCTCTTTTGCTCTCTCTCTCCCCCTCTCTTTTACTCTCTCTCCTCCCTATCTTTTGATCTCTTTCCCCCCTCTCTTTTGCTCTCTCTCTCCCCCCTCTCTTTTGCGCTCCCTGCTCTCTTTTGCACTCTCTCTCCCCCTCTCTTTTGCTCTCTCCCCCCATCTTTTGCTTTCTCTCTCCCTCTCTTTTGCTCTCTCTCTCCCCCTCTTTTGCTGTCTCTCTCCCTCTCTTTTGCTCTCTCTCTTCCCCCCTCTCGTTTGCTCTCTCTCCTCTCATTTGGTCTCTCTCTCCTCTCTTTTGCTGTCTCTCTCCCTCTCTTTTGCTCTCTCTCCCCCTCTCTTTTGTGCTCTCTCCCCCTCTCTTTTGCACTCTCTCCGCCCTCTCTTTTGTGCTCTCTCCCCCCTCTCTTTTGTGCTCTCTCCCCCTCTTGTTTGCTCTCTCTCCTCTCTTTTGCTGTCTCTCTCCCTCTTTTTTGCTCTCTCTGCCCCTCTCTTTTGTGCTCTCTCCCCTCTCTTTTGCGCTCTCTCACCCCCTCTCTTTTGCGCTCTCTCCCTCTCTCTTTTGCGCTCTCTCCTCCTCTCTTTTGCGCTCTCTCCCCCCTCTCATTTGTGCTCTCTCCCCCCTCTCTTTTGCGCACTCTCCCCCCTCTCTTTTGCGCACTCTCCCCCTATCTTTAGCACACTCTCCCCCCTCCCTTTTGCGCACTCTCCCCCTCTCTTTTGCGCACTCTCCCCCCTCTCTTTTGGGCACTCTCCCCCCTCTTTTGTGCACACTACCCCCTCTCTTTTGCGCACTTTCCCCCCTCTCTTCTGCGCTCTCTCCCCCTCTCTTTCGCGCTCTCTCCCCCTCTCTTTTGCTGTCACTCTCCCCCTCTCTTTTGCTGTCACTCTCCCCCCTCTCTTTTGTGCACTCTCCCCCTCTCTTTTGCGCTCTCTCCCCCCTCTCTTTTGCTGTCACTCTCCCCCCTCTCTTTTGCTGTCACTCTCCCCCCTCTCTTTTGCGCACTCTCCCCCCTCGCTTTTGCGCACTCTCCCCACTCTCTTTTGCGCTCTCTCCCCCCTCTCTTTTGCGCTGTCTCCCCACTCTCTTTTGCGCTCTCTCCCTACTCTCTTTGGCGCTCTCTCCCCCCTCTCTTTTGCTGTCTCTCTTCCGCCTCTCTTTTGCTTTCTCTCCCCCCCTCTCTTTTGCTGTCTCTCCCCCCTCTCTTTTGCTGTCTCTCCCCCTCTCTTTTGCTGTCTCTCTCCCCCCCTCTCTTTTGCTGTCTCTCTCCACCCTCTCTTTTGCTGTCTCTCCCCCCCTCTCTTTTGCTGTTTCTCCCCCCCTCTCTTTTGCTGTTTCTCCCCCCCTTTCTTTTGCTGTCTCTCTCCCCCCTCTCTTTTGCTGTCTCTCTCCATCCTCTCTTTTGCTGTCTCTCCCCCCCTCTCTTTTGCTGTCTCTCTCCCTCCTCACTTTTGCTGTCTCTCCCTCCTCTCTTTTGCTGTCTCTCCCCCTCCTCTCTTTTGCTGTCTCTCTCCCCCTCTCTTTTGCTGTCTCTCTCCCCCTCTCTCTTTTGCTGTCTCTCTCTCTCTCTCTCTATCCCCCCTCTTCTGCTCTATCTACCCTCTTCTGCTCTCTGTCTCTCTGCATCTGGTCCCGCCCGCGTCACATCCGCCCGAACACGCCCACTCTGCACCCGTCTGGCCACGCCCGCACCGCACCCGTCCGGCCACACCCACTCCACCACACGACGCAAGGTCAGTTGGAAGGCCAGGTGTGTTTGTCCTTGCGCGCAGTCTCTACTGCGTATGACAGCTTCGGACAAACACACTTGGCCTTTTATTATATAGGATGATACTGTTCATGTAAAAGACATATCTATACCTATTGGCATAGATATATAGGTATATACAGATATATATAGAAATATGTATTTAAGAATAAATAGAACATATTCTGCCATGTGAAAAACATTGAAAATTGAAATATTAATATTTCATGTCGGGTTTAGTTAACACGGTTGCAATATTTTTTTTCTCGCTTCGGCTTTACGCTTGCGCAAAACCTTTTTACTTTCAACTTGTAATAAGAGTGCACAAAAAGCGCACAAAAAGTCTCCATTTAGTGAAGTTAATGTGTGAATGAGAGCGCTAAAAATCGATCCAATTGCAGTCTAGCCCCAAGTAAGGTGACGAGAGTAACAACAGTGGTCATCTTGCATTTTCAATATTATTTACTAAAATCGTAACAAAAATATAATTTTTTAACTATTTTTGTTGCAGTTGTCTCACATGCCATGAATATAAATTAAAAAATGATATATTCGGCATCTGCTGGGCCTGCTGAAATCAAAATTGGATTATCAATAAAAGGGTTAATATACATTGCTATACAATACTTTATGAAAAAAATTAAATATATATAACTGCTGATATTCATATGCATGATTTATTTTTTAACTCAATAACTCTTTAATGTCACAAAATAATTTGCATTTAACTTAATTTTGTTGTGCATGTAAATGTAACTGTACTGATTAAGGGCCAGATTACAAGTAGAGCGCTATATAGTGCTTTCGCTATATCGCTAATTGCTCAAGAAGTAAACTTTTTTGTGTGCGTCGGGATGCACTGCTATTACGAGCTGAAAATATAAAGTTATTGTGGTTGCGCTAAACCGATGCGCACAAATATCAAAATTTCCAATATTGCGCGCATGTTCACGTATTCGCCCATAAAAGTCAATGGAGAAATAAAAAGTGGGAATTAAACCCCACTCTCATGCAAACCCGATTGCATATTCGCATGTGTTTTAACCTGACATGAAAATATGAATATTTCATATTCCAATGTTCTGCACATAACAGAATATGTTCTATGTATTAATAAATACATATTTATATATATATATATATATATAAATATATATATGATGGTATTTTTGTACAATATACTGTATATCTATACCTATATATATATATATATATATATATATATATATATATATATATATATATATATAAAAATATATAATATAGGCATAGGTATATACAAATATATATATATATATATATATATATATATATATATATATATATATAAGAATATATATTAAAAAATACTTAGAAAATATTCTGCTATGTGTAGAACATTGAAATGTTAAATATTTACAGTAAATACACAGTATAACACTTTGAATATGAAATATTGCATACATATGCTTTTTCATGTTTTTATCTACTTAAAGGGACATAATACTCATATGCTGAATCACTTGAAACTGAGGCAGTATAACTGCGCATCTCTATGTAAAAAAGGAAGATATTTACCTCACAACTTCCTCAGCTCAGCAGAGTAAGTTCTGTGTAAAAAATTATACTCAACTGCTGCCCAGCTGCAGATAAAAATAAATAAATGAAGAAATGAACAGCAGCCAATCAGCATCAACAGTGCCGAGGTCATTAACCCTTTTACTGTGATCTCATAAGATTTGACTTAACTCTCATGAGATTTCATTGTAAACTTCCTTAAGCTGAATAGGGAAATAAGATGAGAGTGCACGTAGCTCGCTCCTTCCGCTGTCCCGGGACAGACATACTGATTTGTTGCTTAGAAGTCCTTTACAATGGGATGTGGCTACTGAGAAACTTTTGAGGTAAAATATCTTTCTTTTTTACATAGAGATGTTCAGGTGATATTTTCTAGTCAGCTTTATGCAGCTATACTGCATCACTTTCAAGTGTTTAAACATTTGGGTATTATGGCCCTTTAACTACAAAAGGGTTCCAAATGCACTTCTATTTATGTCTATGCATATATACATATGTATTTATGTGTTTAATGTGTATATATGTCTGTAAATTAGTGTTCATTTCATCGACTAAAACTAGACTAAAATAAGCATAAAACTAAAGAAATTCTGATGACTAAAATACAACTAAAACTAAAATGGTATTTTAGTCAAGGGTAGACTGGGGGGAGGGAATGGGGGAAGGGGAAATTCAGGGGGGGATAGGGATTGAACTGGCTGTTGATTAAAAAGGGATGCTGCGACTCCCAACTATGTGCATGTTGATAAATTATGCTTTTCAATAAAGCTGGTTTTGAAAGAAAAAAATGGTATTTTAGTCAAAAGACTATGAGGTCTATTTATGAAACAGCGAATGCTGCTTCTGACCCTCTCCGCTTCAGTTCAGACTGAAGCGGAAGTTAAGAAGCAGCGGTTTGATTGACACCACCTGCTAGTGGCCAATTGGTCACAAATCTGCAGGGGGCGGTATTGCACCAACAGTTCACCACAACTGCTGGTGCAATAATTAATGCCAACAGCGTATGCTGTTGCCATTTATCGATGTGCGGCGGACATGATTCATATAACGGATCATGTCTGTCCGCACCTACATAAATAGACTCCTATGACTAAAACTAAATCAAAAAGGCATTTTAGTCAAAAGACATTGGGGCCTATCTATCAAGCTCCAAATGGAGCTTGATGCCCCCTGAAGGCTCGCCAGAAACAGCAGTTATGAAGCAGCGGTCACAAAGACCACTGCTCCATAACCTGTCCGCCTGCTCGGGTTGATTGACACCCCCTGCTGACGGCCCATTGGCCGCGAGTCTGCAGGGGGCGGCGTTGCACCAGCAGATCTTGTGAGCTGCTGGTGCAATGTTAAATGCGGAGAGCGTATTGCTTTCCACATTTAGCGAGGTCTTGCGGACCTGATCCGCAAAACCTTTGATAAATAGGGGCCTATGACTAAAACTAAATCAAAAAATGCTGTCAAAAATAACACTTTATGCAATTTGTTATAATCAGTCCATATCTAATTACTGCTCTTTTGTAAAAAAATAAATAAAGCAAGGCTATCTTATTGTTTATTTACGAAACTTGGTTTTATTTAATTTTAAGATAAAGACATGTTATATACCACAACAGTTAATCTGTTAAATCTGTATTGCATGTTCAAACCTTAATACCAAAAATAAAAACAGGTTAATAAACCTTTACTCCAGGAGTATATAATAAGTTTGGAAGTTTAATTTTGTTGCCGAACATTTTTTTGAATTTGTGAACAATTGATTCTTCCTATAGAAATAAGAATAACCCACGAGTATGGGTTTAAGTTATGCTGTGCCTGTACTAGATGCAGAAACTTTTGTTATGTTGAGTTACTTGATACTTGTTTTAATTATTAACAGAGAACTGTTCAAATTTTTATATTGGGTAATATGTGCAATGGCGTTACAGCTAATACAGTTTACAGTTTTGTTTTTTAATTTTTAATTTTTATTTTTTTTAAACATTTTTATTGAGTAAGAAAAGATTACATTAAAACAACCATAATGTCGTACGTATAGATACTCAGATAAATCGTATGAGTGAACAGTATTACACAGACAGTTAGGGGGGGGCATTGTCCATTGAGAGAGAGTCTTTGATGAAACTAGTGATCAGGGAAGCTCCCCAAGGATCAGGTAATATTGGCAGGTACGGTGCTGAAAAGGGGTAGATCGTTTAAGTTAGTGATGGTACATATCACTCATTACCTGGCTTTTCAACAGTTCGATATAGCATTTACTTCTCCATCTGGTATCCTCGCAGATAAAGTGCAATCCTCACAAACATAAACAGCATGGAAACCATAACATTTCAAAACATGTGCCCATATGGGCTAAGACAATAAGGAAAAAGAAAAAGAGAAACGAAAGAGGAACAAAAGGAGAGATGGGAACATAGAAAGGGGAAAGGGCGAAGAAGAATAGGAGAAAGGGAAGGCTAAATAATTTGATAAGTTGGAGAGTTGATCCAGATGGGGCGGCCCACCCCAAAGCTGCAGAGTCTGTTAAACTATCTATGAGTGTAGGAGGGTCTGCCAGTAAAATTGTATGTTATGGTAAAAGTCAAGACTACCATTCTTAAAGTGTGCGTATTCTTCAATTTCTAGTAGTTCTGATGTGCTATGCAGCCATTCCTGCCGAGTTGGGATCTGGGCAGATTTCCACTTGCGTGCAATAAGTAATTTGGCTCCGTTTAAGCTATATTGTAGAAGTTTCCATTTTATTTTACATATTTTCTTTGGTTTGTAGTTTAGGAGGGCTGTGATTGGGGGCAGTTCAAATTGTTCTCCCATGATAGTTTTCAAATTGTGAGAAATGTCTTCCCAAAATGGGAGTAGTTTCGGGCAGTGCCACCAGATATGGGCCATTGTGCCCGGAGACCCGCAACCTCTCCAGCATGTGGCATTAGATTGAGGGTATATTCGTTTAAGCCTGTCAGGGGTAAGATACCATCTAAACAGGACTTTGTGGTTAAGCTCCAATATTCTGGGGGAGGAGGAGGACTTGGCAGAGTTATAACATATGTTATCCCATTGCTCTTTGGGTATAGAAATACCTAAGTCAGTTTGCCAGTTAGAGATATATGAGGGTGTGGGTAGGGTAAGGGTGTCATCTAACAGTCTTTTAGTGATGGATAGTGAACCTCTGGGCGTCACCCCTTCTAGACAGAGTCTTTCGAATTTCGTCAGATCCCTCAGTAAATCTTGTTTATGGGGTGATGAGCCTAGTAAATGTGTAATTTGAGCATATTTTAGCCATCGGGAGAAGGTTCCACCGACTAGTTCTATAAGCTGCGATCTGAGTTTCAATTTTCCTCCCTCGGTCAGATAAGTGAACGGTATGGTTGGACCTGTATCAGGGGAGTACACTTCGTTCAGGATAAGCCCCCCGTGGAATTCCGCATTTATCGGAATTGGTGTCATTGGTGAGATGTATGTCGTGAGGCCTTTAGTCTTAAGTCTGATAGTATCCCATGTACGGAAGTAGTGAGCGTAGAGGGGGGAGGTTCTAGATAGTGTGGGTCTACATGTCTGTTTAATCCAGCACAGTGGCCCTAAAGTGGGTGAGCGCAACAGGAAGGAATCTATAGAGGACCATGCTTTTGTGTGTGTGACATCATGCCACTCTAGGATTTTTTGCAGAACTACAGCTTTATAGTAATGTGATATTAGTGGTACCCCCAAGCCTCCCTTGCGTAGGGGTTTCGTCAAGATCTTTTTACTAATACAGGGTTTTACCTTTCCCCAAATAAAGGAATTTATCATGGATTGTAGTTTAGTCAGGTAATGCAATGGCAGTTGGATTGGTGCAGCCTGAAGTAGATACAGGATTTGGGGCAAGGTGGTCATTTTAACTGCCTGGATCCTTCCCCACCAAGACAGGGGTTTCTCTTGCCAGGAGTCAAAATCTTTCCTAAGTTTGTATAATAGTGGTATGTAATTGAATTTAAACAATTTGCTAATAGAGGGGGCCAAATAAATTCCAAGGTATTTGAGTTTATCCTGAAGTAAGGTGTATGAGCATAGGGTTTTGAGATTCTCAAAGCTTTCTTTTGGTAGGTTAAAATTAAGGATTTCAGATTTTCTAGCATTGATGGAGAAGTTAGAGTGGGCACTAAATCTCTCAAATTCTGTCAATAAGTGTGGCAGGGACTTATGTGGATGCGTTAAGAAGGTGAGAACGTCGTCAGCGTAAAGAGGGAGCTTATACGTGTTGGGACCTTACATGTAGGCCAGTGATATGTGAGTTTCTCCGAATGTGGGCCGCTAGTATCTCAATGGATACGGCAAACAGTAGAGGAGAAAGGGGACACCCCTGTCTCGTGCCATTTTTAATTCTAAAGCTGTCAGAGAGTGTGTTATTTGCCCTGACCTTGGCGGTCGGGCAGGAGTAGAGGCTAAAGATCCTCCGAAGCATCATGGGTCCTATCCCAATAGTGGTCAGGCAAAGCCTCAAGAAGGCCCAGTCCAGCCGGTCAAATGCTTTCTCAGCATCGGTTGAGATCAGGATGGTAGGTATTTTTGACCGGCCAGACTGCTCAATTAGGTGTAAGACCCTTGTGGTGTTGTCCCTTGCTTCTCTTTTTGGGATAAAGCCAGATTGGTAACCTGTGGCAAGATTTTATTCATTCTGGTCGCTAATATTTTTGAGTAAAGCTTAATATCTGTATTAAGTAAAGATATTGGTCTATAGTTGCCCACCTGAGTGGTGTCCTTGTCCGGTTTAGGGATAACTGATATGTATGCCTCAAGGGAGCCCTCTGACCATGTTGTTCCCTTATCTATAGACTGAAATATGGTTGTTAAATGGGGGATAAGCAGGTTTTTATATTGTTTATAGTAGGCGTTTGAGAACCCGTCTGGACCTGGGCTTTTATGTAAAGGGAGGGAATTTATGGCTGTTGTTACTTCCTGAGGTGTAATGGGGCTATCTAGAAGTTCTGATAGTTCTTTAGGGATGCTGGGAAGAGAGGCATCTAGTATGTACTGTTCTGTGGCTGAAGGCGTTGCAGTTGCTGGGGGGGTTTGTAGGTTATAGAGACTGCTATAGAAGTTTTTAAACTCCTCAACTATTGAGGGGCTGCTTACTAAACTGTTCCTCGCGTTGTTCACTATCTTATGAATATGCGTGCTTAGCCTACGCTCCTTAAGAACTCTAGCTAGAGAGGGGCCTATCTTATTAGACCTAGCCAGGGATGTCTTTTTGAGATATATCGCCCTAGTTTGGGCTTCCTTGTAGAGTAGTCTATTTAAGTCATTTCTGTGTTGCCTCAGGAGGTCGGAAAGGGAGAGGTCGGTGGGTGCTTCTTGGTGTTGTTTCTCTAGAGTGCGTATGGAATGCAGAATAGTCGAGATTTGTGTTCTAAAGTGTTTTGTCTGTAAAGCTTTATGTTTGATCAGTTCTCCACGCAGGACCGATTTATGTGCTTCCCAAAGTGAGTGGGGGGAGATGTCATTTGTGTTATTAATTCTAAAGTACTCCTCAACGGTATCTGCTATGTGTTTGGAGAGTATTTTATTTTTTAGTAACGCTTCGTCTAACCTCCAAACAAAGGGGTATAGAGGGGCTTCTGACCATTCAAGGGTTATTGACACCATAGCGTGATCCGACCAACTAGTTGGGGTGATTTCTGCATTCTGAATTTGGCCGTATATAGATTGATCAGCTAAAACATAATCTATGCGGGAGTAGTTTCTGTGTGGGTTTGAGTAAAAGGTGTAGGTGCGTTGGGAAGGGTGTTTCAGTCTCCATGTGTCAAGTAAAGTCAGGGTTTGAATGAGGGACACTGTGTCAGTGAGTGTTTTAGGGGGAACACTGCTGCGTCCCGTCGAACAGTCCAAGGTGGGGTCAAATGCTAAGTTAAAGTCCCCTGCCAGAACAAGAGGTCCCTTCAGGTGAGAGAGTATATGACGTTTGAGTGTTTTCAGGAATTTGGTCTGTTTTGTGTTAGGAACATAAATGTTAGTCAGTGTTAACGGCCTGTTAAATAGTAAGCCAGTCACTATTATCCATCTACCTCCCGGGTCAGAGACAGTTTCTAGAAGTTGGAATGGTAAGTGTCTGTGGAACAGAATCCCCACCCCGCCTGTTTTCCTAGTATTATGGGAGAAGTATCCCACAGGGTAGTCTTTGTTAGAGAATAGAGGGGGGGAATCCTTAGGGAAGTGGGTCTCCTGGACGAAGACTATGTCTGCTTTTATCTTTTTGAACCACACCAGTGCTACAGAGCGCTTGGTAGGAGAGTTTAGCCCTTTAACGTTCTGTGTGACTATTGAGACTAATGGAGGCGCCATGATGTTCTGGGTAACCGGCAGTTTATGATGTGTAGCCTAAGTGTATGCAGGTGGGTGCTAACGTGTTTACTAAGGGGAATAGGAAGGGTAGTTCTTACCTGAAGCCGCAATTCCTCTCGAAGCGTACCGCCCCATCCAGACCAAATGGACGGGGTAAGTGTAGGGAAGAAAAGGGGGAAACAAAGGGCAGATAGAAGTCTAAACGAAGAAAACATAATGATTAATAATCCAGTTATAGACTGAACATCAATATTAATACACAAAAAATTAAACAAACAGTGCATGAGTATTCTAACAGGAGTACTCATAGGTAGAGTGGGGGGGAAAAAGTGGCTGCTACTACGTTTGGTAGCAGGCCGGTTATCTAATCACATTATTTTATAGGAACGTGAATTCTGGTAGGTCTTCTAGAAATATGGGCAGTAATTGTAACAGGCCATATGGGAGGTTAATCTCACTTTTGACAGCTGGGATAATCAACAAACCTCAGTAACCATATGTAGGGACTAAGTAGGGGGACAGTAAAACTGGGATTCTAATGTTACTGCTATAAATCTAGATGGCTAGGGACCAGTTGTTTATTCTAGGCATGTACAGTATGGCTAATGAAAAGCAGAAAGCATAACCGCACATTCTTTGCATTAGTTAAATGTTTTTCAAGTGAATCAGTCCGGGTTTGAGGATGGGTCTTTGGGCTGTGTTCTGTTCCTTTTGTGGCGTGAGACCTGAGTCCAGTCTTGTCGTCGTGTTCGCTGATCTTTAGGTGGGGGAGGCATGTCGGATATGGAGGGAAGAGTAGGGGGCCGAATGCCCAGTTGGGAGCAGAATGATTCCAGGTCTTCGGGGCTTCTGTAGATAGCAGAAACATTGTCCTTTACTACTCTGAGACAGAAAGGAAAGCCCCAACGATATGGTATTTTTTGTTCTCTCAAAAGCAGTGTCAGGGGTTTAGCCTCCCTCCTCTTTGTTAAAGTCATTTGACTCAGGTCTGCAAAAAATTGTAAAGCATGTCCCTCAAAAGTAATGGGTGCATGTTGTCTTGCTGCAGATAAGATATCCTCTTTGTCTTTATAATTAGTGAATTTCAGTATAATGTCCCGCGGGGGTGCGGGGTCTTTGGGCAGGGGTCTTAAGGCACGATGAAAACGGTCTAGCAGGTATTCTTTCCCCCTGACCTCTTGATTTTTTTTTCCCATGAGCTCATTAAACAGTTTCTGGAGAAAGGGCAGCAGGTCTGCAGCTTTAATAGATTCAGGGACTCTCCGTATCCTGATATTGTGGCGTCTGCCTCTATTATCCAGGTCCTCAACCTGGTCTTGTAGTTGCTGAATAATATTGGAGTTGCAGGTTGAATGTTGGATTTGTTGGTCAAGTAGCCTGTCTGTGCTTTCTAGGCTTTCTTCCAGATTTGCAATTCTATTGCCTATTTCGTTAATTTCTTTTTTAACCTCAGTGAGGCTTGATTTAATCATTGAGCTGACTTGTGTTATAAAGTTGGAGAAATCTTCTTTAGAGGGGAGAGATAGTATATCTGCCTTAGTAAGAATATTGTCTTCTTCCAATGTTATGTCAGTCTCTGCCTGCGCAGGGGGAGATTTTGAAGGAGAAGAGGGAGTTTGTGCAGTGGGGTTATCCATGGCCTTGAAGAAAGAGTGAACTTTAGGTGTAACTGCCCCGGTTCCCTTTAATGTTTTTTCAGTTCTGGGCCCTTTCCTAGTAGCCATGAAAGAGCTATGTTAAACAAGGTTTAGATGGAACTATTAGGGTCAGGCTAGTGCCGGGTTGTGAGCTAGGTTGCTGCCCGCTGTGAGGGGACTGATCACTCTTGGTAAAAATGGAGAGGATTGTGGCAAGGAGGGTCTCTGCAAATGATATCTAGATATCCACGTGGCCTGGTTATGGCGGTGATAACTGCCCAATATCGTTGAGGTATTCACTGTGTCTTGGTTTGCGCTAACATATGGTGTGTAACAGATTCATCTATATATATTTTCAAAGGGTTTCATACTCCTTTATGTAGCGGCTCTGTATGTATGGCCTTGCATGGAAGCTCTGAAAGATTTACTCACTGCGGTGTCTGGAGCCGTTGGATTTTGCAGTCACATATCGCCTCAATGTCTGATCGCAGTCTCCTGTGTTCCGGAGGGGTGAGATGACGGTTAGTCAGCCGGACAGGCCTGTGGTTTGAAAATGTAGTGGCCTCCGGGTGTTTGTGTCAGACCGCGTGGTCAGCCGCGCTGTGTTAGAAATGCTGATCTTCTACGGTGCTGGCTGGAGTTTAAAACTTCTATTACTCGATCATTGATGTCAGCGGATGTTCTGTAGCTAAGAGTCACATATAGATTGACGTTCCTAAGCCTTTAAAAGTTTTAATAAAACCGGCCTCACACCGGAGCTCTTTCAGCTTGCGTCCATTTCTGAAGCAGGCTAGCTCCGCCCCTTACAGTTTTGTTTTTTAATATTTTAAAGTTGTACTTCTGTTTGTTTATGAAACTTGGTTTTATTTAATTTTAAGTTTAATAAAGACATTATATATCACAACAGCTAAATCTGTGTCTGTATTGCATGTTTAAACCTTAATACCATAAATAATAACAGGTGTTATGTTTAACTCCTGGAGTATATAATCAGTTTGCAAATTATAGAGAAATGCTTAAATAATGCAGTACACTTTAACTAAACCCCTTAGATTTTAGTTGACTAAAATCTACTGAAGATTTAGTCAACTAAAACTAGACTTAAACTAAAACAATACAAATGACTAAAATACGACTAAAACTAAAATGGCATTTTAGTCAAAAGACTAAAACTAAGACTAAATCGAAATTTGCTGTCAAAATTAACACTGCTGTAAATACATATGTACACAAACACACACACACACACACACATATATATATATATATATATATATATATATATATATACACATACATATTCATCTTAGAGATGTATATGTATTTATCTCAATGTTAAAGCCTTTTTTTCTCTAACACTTGAGCCCTTATAATTTTTGGGTGCAATATTTTTTTTGAATAATGTTTATGAGATGCTGTTAGTATGAGTGTAACTATACTTTGTAATGTAATTTTGATGTATTTTGTACAACTTTTATGTTTTACAAAACAGTTAACCAGAGCTCTAAAGTCGCAGTAATCATTCAAGAGTAAATCACGATTACGCTCAAGCGATCATGTTTACTTTCAACTTGTAATGCCAGCTGTAAGCCCGATAAGCGCAAACCCCCATAATTTAACCTTTTATCGCTCGAGCGCAGACGTTTGCACTACACTCATAGGCATCTATTTATCAAAGCGTTGACTTTCTTGCATTCGTTGGCACCAACACGTTGGCCTAAGATCGCCTAACATCGCTGCCGCGGACCTGAATACGTTCTCCAAATTACCAAAAAAGCTGTCAAAAAGCCACGCACCAAGTACAGGGCAATGACAGCCACGCACCAAGTACAGCGGACTGTAGTTAACTAATAGTCATCGATCTCGCTGCTCTTCGGCTTTTTCACAGCTTTATTGGTACCCTGTCACTAAGCACCCACACTATACTATACTGTTTTACTCCCTATACCGCCACTCCCAGACCCCGCCGCACCTAAATAAAGTTATTAACCCCTAAACCACCGCTCCCAGAGCCCACCGCAACTCTAATAAATGTTTTAACCCCTAAACCACCGCTCCTGTGGTCCACCGCCACCTACATTATACATATTAACCCCTAATCTTCCGCCCCCTATACCACCGCCACCTACATAAAGTTATTAACCCCTATCCTGCCGCTCCCAGACCCTGCCACAACTAAATAAAGTGTTTAACCACTAAACCACTGCTCCCAGAGCCCACAGCCACCTACATTATATTTATAACCCCTAATCTGCCCCCCCTACACCGCCGCCACCTACATTATATTTATCAACCCCTAATTTGCCCCCCCTATATCGCCGCCACCTACATTATATTTATTAACCCCTAATCTGCCCCCCCCACACCGCCGCCACTATATTGAATGTATTAACCCCTAAACCTAAGTCTAAACCTAACCCTAAAACCCCCTAACTTAAATATAATTTAAATAAATCAAAATAAATTATTCCTATTTAAATCTAAATACTTACCTATAAAATAAACCCTAAGATAGCTACAATATAACTAAAAGTTACATTGTAGCTATCTTAGGATTTATTTTTATTTTACAGGCAACTTTGTATTTATTTTAACTAGCTACAATAGTTATTAAATAGTTATTAACTATTTAATAACTACCTAGTTAAATAAATACAAAAGTACCTGTAAAATAAAACCTAAGTTGCAATTACACCTAACACTACACTACAGGGGCGTGTTAAGGCATAGGCCAACGAGGCCGGTGCCTAGGGCAGCAGATTTTTAAGGGGCAGCAGAATTTTGAGTCCCTAGGGCCACTCTATTGAACTCAGGGCCGGGTGGCTAAATCAACCAATTACAAATGAGTTAAATGGCTGGCCCAGCTATTGCTATCCTATGGGATTGTATGCGGGTGCACATGACGTGGTGACAGTGGAGGCGGAGCTCACTTGCGCAGCCTGGCCTGGACTCAGAGGGAATGTGGTATTCTTCCTGGATCCCCCGCGTGACTGAGACTGACACAGACTACACAGTGCAGTGTGCACTACAAAGTGACCACTGTGAAACAGCATATGCCTTTCTCCCTTCAATACATCTTAATTAGGCATTAAAATACTTAAACAGATTAGTCACTACATTTACTGTTTGTCTATCTGTCATACATGCAAAGAATAAGTATTTATTGCTGAATCTATACAACTATGTGACTTAAAACACAACTGAAAATATGTTGTTTGCATTTAATACATTCAGAAACAATACAAGTATATACTTTATTATGATTGTATCATGTGATTTATCCCCTAGGATACAATTCCTAAACCTATCATAACTACTGTTGTATTTTTTAAGTACTTTTAAAGGCCAGTTTGTATATTCATTACATATTTATCATAACTGTCGATCACCAAAGAAGATATTTAAGGTTAAACAACTACCTACTGACAAACTATCATACAGTGAAGGATATTTTTTTTCTGATATAAACACTTTAATCATCTGACTTGCAAATTAATGTCTTAATATAAATATATATATATATATATATATATATATACAGTGTATATATATATATATATATGTATATATATATATATATATATATATATATATATATATATATATATATATATATATATATATATATATATACATATATGTGTGTGTGTGTGTGTGTGTGTGACCAGAGTAAATGCAAGCCCTGGTGAACATCTACTTAAAAAGACATAATTTTTTTAATTTTTTACACCCTGCCCCAAAAATATTATGTCTAAAAAAAGGCCTTAAATCTGGGGTGGGGTGGGGGGGGCAGCAGAGTTTTGAGTGCCTAGGGCAGCACAAAACCTAAATACGCCCCTGCTACACTATAATTAAATTAATTACCTACATTAACTACAATTAACTACAATTAAATAAAATTAAATAAAATTAAATAAAATTATCTAAAGAACAAAAAAACCCCACTAAATTACAGAAAATAATAAAATAATTACAAGATTTTTAAACTAATTACACCTAATCTAATCCCCCTAACAAAATAAAAAAGCCCCACAAAATAAAAAAGCCCTACCCTACACTAAATTACAAATAGCCCTTAAAAGGGCTTTTTGGGGGGCATTGCCCCAAAGTAATCAGCTCTTTTACCTGAAAAAAAAGTACAATACCCCCCCAACATTAAAACCCACCACCCACACACCCAACCCTACTCTAAAACCCACCCAATCCCCCCTTAATAAAACCTAACACTAACCCCTTGAAAATCACCCTACCTTGAGAAGTTTTCACCCAACCAGGCCGAAGTCCTCAACAAAGCCGGGTGAAGTGGTCCTCCAGACAGGCAGAAGTCTTCATCCAAGCCGGGCAGAAGAGGTCCTCCAGATGGGCAGAAGTCTTCATCCAGATGGCATCTTCTATCTTCATCCATCCGGCGCGGATCGGCTCCATCTTCAAGACATCTGACGCGGAGCATCCTCTTCCATCGACGCCGACTGTAGAATGAAGGTTCCTTTAAATTACGTCATCCAAGATGGCGTCCCTTCAATTCTGAATGCAAGCTCAATCCTATTGGCTAATTGGATCAGCCAATAGGATTGAATTTCAATCCTATTGGCTGATTGCATCAACCAATAGGATTTTTTCTACCTTAATTCCGATTTGCTGATATAATTCTATCAGCCAATCAGAATTGAAGGGACGCCATCTTGGATGACGTCATTTAAAGGAACCTTCATTCTACAGTCCATGTCGATAGAAGAGGATGCTCCACGTCGGATGTCTTGAAGATGGAGCAACTCCGCGCCGGATGGATGAAGATAGAAGATGCCTTCTGGATGAAGACTTTTGCCAGTCTGGAGGACCACTTTGCCCGGCTTTGTTGAGGACTTTGGCCCGGCTGGGTGAAGACTTCTCAAGGTAGGGTGATCTTCAAGGGGTTAGTGTTAGGTTTTATTAAGGGGGGATTGGGTGGATTTTAGAGTAGGGTTGGATGTGTGGGTGGTGGGTTTTAATGTTGGGGGGTATTGTACATTTTTTTCAGGTAAAAGAGCTGATTACTTTGGGGCAATGCCCCGCAAAAAGCCCTTTTAAGGGCTATTTGTAATTTAGTGTAGGGTAGGGTTTTTTTTATTTTGTGGGCTTTTTATTTTGTTAAGGGGATTAGATTAGGTGTAATTAGTGTAAAAATGTTGTAATTATTTTATTATTTTCTGTAATTTAGTGGGGGGGTTTTGTACTTTAGATAATTTTATTTAATTGTAGTTAATTGTAGTTAATGTAGGTAATTAATTTAATTATAGTGTAGTGTTAGGTGTAATTGTAACTTAGGTTAGGTTTTATTTTACAGGTACTTTTGTATTTATTTAACTAGGTAGTTATTAAATAGTTAATAACTATTTAATAACTATTGTAGCTGGTTAAAATAAATACAAAGTTGCCTGTAAAATAAAAATAAACCCTAAGATAGATACAATGTAACTATTAGTTATATTGTAGCTATCATAGGGTTTATTTTATAGGTAAGTATTTAGTTTTAAATAGGAATAATTTATTTTGATTTATTTAAATTATATTTAAATTAGGGGGTGTTAGGGTTAGTGTTAGACTTAGGTTTTGGGGTTAATACATTTAATATAGTGGCAGCGGTGTAGGGGGGGCATATTAGGGGTTAATAAATATAATGTAGGTGGCGGCGGTGCAGGGGGGGCAGATTAGGGGTTAATAAATATAATGTAGGTGGCGGTGGGCTCCGGGAGTGGTGGTTTAGGGGTTAAACACTTTATTTAGTTGTGGCGGGCTCCGGGAGAAGCGGTTTAGGGGTTAATAAGTATAATGTAGGTGGCGGCGGTGTAGGGGGGGCAGATTAGGGGTGTTTAGACTCGGGGTAGATGTTAGGGTGTTAGGTGTAGACATTACCATAGGAATCAATAGGATATCCGGCAGCAGCGAACATAAGCTTTCACTGCTTTCAGACTCCCATTGATTCCTATCGAATCCGCGGCTTCCAGGGCGGCGGATTGAAAACCAGGTACGCTGGGCCGGAAAAGTGCTGAGCGTACCTGCTAGTTATTTGATAACTAGCAAAAGTAGTCTGATAGTGCCGAACTTGCATTCGGAACATCTGTAGTGACGTAAGCATCGATCTGTGTCGGACTGAGTCCGGCGGATCGTATGTTACGTCACTAAATTCTACTTTTGTCGGTCTGTAGGGTTTGATAAATAAGGCAAATCAGGCTCGCCACAAATACGCTGAGGAATTCCAGCGTATTTGCGGTTGACGGCTTGATAAATAGATGCCATAATCTGGCCCTGAATATTTCAATGTTTTATCTACTTCTTACAAGTTTATAGATGTGAGGCCAGTGGCAGGATACTTCTGTGGTATTTAACAATAAGTAATCAAAATTATGCATTGGGTCTATACTGTCACTTTAACTTTTGTTGGAAGTTAACATTCATGTTTTATTTGAAATAGTTTGATGAAATGTTTTTTTTTTTTTATTTTGGCCACCATATAGTTTGTGTGAATTTTGCAGGTTATGAATTTGTGTGACTTTTTTTTATATGTGTACAATTTGTGCCTCAACTAGCAGCATAATTACATATTTTGAGGAAAGTTGACAGGGTTGGCTAATTTTATATAGCTGTTGAAATGCTTTCAATATACAGTATGTCTTGCTGTGTGCGCATCTATTTCTCTCTCTCTCTGTGTTTTATATTTATGAAATATTTTAAAACAAAATTGTTAATGATTATATACTGTACTTAAATTTAGCATTTTTTTGTCTTTGGAATTGTGGAGCGCTATTTAATGCTCCTGCTCTCGCGCTAACTCTGCTAGAAGTAAGCTTTTTGCACTCTTCGGGTAGCGTATGTATTACAAGTTGAAACTAAAATGTTTTCCCGTGCACGCTAGTCCTAGGCACCCAAAAAGCCAAATTTAGAATATTGCAAACTCGTTAATGTTTTCCCCCATAGAAGTCATGTGCAAACCAATTCCATGTTCTCAAGTGCGCTAAGCCGACATGAAAATATGAATATTTCATATTCCAATGTTCTTCACATTGCAGAATATGTTCTATTTATCAATAAATACATATTTCTACATATATCTGATGTTTTGGTAAAATATATACCTATACCTATATGTAGATATAGTATATACAGATAGATATATATATATATATATATATATATATATATATATATATATATATATATATATATATATATACATATATATATATATATATATATATATATATATATATATATATGTATATTTTAAATATATATATATATAGGAATATATATTTAAAAATACATAGAACATATTCTGCTATGTGCAGAACATTGGAATATGAAATATTTACAGTGAATACACAGCATAACACTTTATTAAATATGAATATTATATGCTTTTTCCTGTTTCATCTTTTTAACTGCAAAGGGATCCAATGCATTTTTATATATGTCTATATATGTATACATATGTATTTATGTGTATATATGTCTGTAAATACATATATACACATATAAATACATACATACATCTGTACATAAATATAAACACACACACACACACACACACATATATATATATATATATATATATATACATACATGCACACATACATACAGATTTAGACATGTATATGTATGTGTCTCTATGTTAAAGCTCTTTGCCTTCTTTTTTTTATAACATCTGAGACCTCATATGTTTGAGCCCTTAAAACCTTTTTTCTGCAATTTGTTTTTTAAGAAATATTTAATTAGACAGTGTTATTATGAGTGTAACTGTACTTTTACATGTATTTTTGTTGTGTAATAGACACTTTTTTGATTTGCAAAACAGTTAACCAGAGCTCTGAGGATGCACTATCCCTAAAGCAGGTTTACTTCAATTGCACCCAAGTATTTGTACTTACTTTCTTAAAGGAACAGTGTTCTTATAAAGGATATTGCAAGAGAACTACAAAAAAATAAATAGTTTGACTCTTTCTACTAACATTTAGCTCTGAATCTGTGACTATTGCACTTTATTAATTTTAGATTAAACATTTTAATTAATTTGCATTACTATTTTTTATATAGATTTTTTTTAAAAAATGCATATATATAGATATTCACACATGTAATTTTTGTTGCTTATAAGTTGTGTTAATTGATATACACCTTTCTGTTTAAATTTAATTTGGAACTTCAAGTGCTGGATAAGATTGTCTGTACTGTGAGTATATTATTCACCAGACACTTTTTTCTATTTTTATTATTATTTATATATATATATATAAAACATACATTTCTGTGCTAAAATAAACATGTTTGTATTCTTTCCAATAGGTAGACTTCTCGCAGCCACACTCATATGCTTCCACCAGACTGCCAGATATTGGTTCATGACTCCAGAGAACTGCTTCAGAGTTCGGTGGTGGCATACTTTTTACACCACTCTAAATGACGCTTGTCATTGCACACGTGAAGCTTGTGTACAACTGCTTGTCCATGGGATTGCATTTTGAGAAGCTCCGGATGTACAGTTTTTGTGCTGATATTGCTTCTAGAGGCAGTTTGAAACTGTAGTGAGTGATGCAGAAGATGACTTCTTTCTCAAATCGGTGGTGCTGAGTGCTGTTCTCTCCAGAGAGGAACAGTGCCACCGAATTGAGATAGACGTCTTTTTAGGTTGAATGAGTAACCAGGGCAGTCCTCAACAAAACTGAAGTTTATTTATTCATCCACATAGCATGTTCTTTTGTTTTCGATTTACCTATATAGGGCCAGATTACAAGTGGAGCTCTAAATATTGCTTTCAAGAAAGCAATATTTTCGCACCACTGTGTAATACCAGCACACGCTAATGTGTGCTGGTATTACAAGTTAACAGCAATGTAAACGTGAGCTTGCGTTCTCATTGCTGAGAAGCATTGCGCTCACGAGAGCACACTTCCATAGGCTCCAATGGGAGCTACATTCTGATGCTGTCAGAGACCGCATCAGTACCTAAGCGCATAGAAGGAGGTAAGTAGCCCAGTGATTGCAGCATTTGTAAATATATATGCATATGCTGATATACATACATAAATATATATATATGTATATAAGCATAAGCATGTATATTTACTGGGAACACACAGTTCCCATAGACCGCAATGTAAAGACACTTTTAAGTGCCAGGTTTTTTTTCTAACACTCCACTCCCACCACCTTTAGACCCCCAAAACTGCTAGTGCAGTTTTTCTTTATTTAAAAAAAAAATGCTACATTTAAAAAAAACAAAAAACCTATAATGCCCTCTATTTTGAGTGCATTTGGGGCCCTTTTAGAAAATTAACCAGAGATCGGACCTCTGGTAAATTTTCTGAGCGCTAATTGCTACCGTAAGCTCATGGTAGCAATAACCAGTGACTTGTAATGGCCTGCTAATTATCGCGCGCCTGCAAATGGGCTTATTTGACCACTTGTGGGCACGCGATAATTTAGTGATCCACTTGTAATCTAGCCCATAATATAGTATTTAAGTAGCATTATGCAGAAGTATTATAGAGGGTCATTATTCTTAGTACTTAGTGATGGGATTGTGTTATAGCTGCCAGAACTTGATCTGTTGTTAAAAATTGCTTTATTTATTTATGTATTTATTAAAATTTTTGCTTGCTGAAATTAGCTGCCCATCGCTGCACAACTTACCCCCTTACTCGTGCCTATGGAAGGGCGCTCTTGTATGCTCAAAACTTCTGTGCAATGCGAACGCGCGGTCGCATTCACATTGCACCTAACTTGTAATACCAGCGCACATTTGCGTGCTCTGGTATTACTAAGTGAAGCTCATATATCGATTTCTCAAAAGCGATATTTTTCGATCCACTTGTAATCTAGTCCATTACAGGTAGCCCTCAGTTTACGCTGGGGTTAGGTTCCAGAAGGAATGGTTGTAAATTGAAACCGTTGTAAATTGAAACCCAGTTTATAATGTAAGTCAATGGGAAGTGTGGGAGATAGGTTCCATGTCCCTCTCAATATTGCCATAAGTAACACCTAATACATTATTTTTAAAGTTTTGAAATGAAGACTTTAAATGTTAAACAGCATTATAAACCTAATAAAATAATCACACAACACAGAATATATAATTAAACTAAGTTAAATGAACAAAAACATTTGCTAAACAGCATTATAAACCTAATAAAATAATCACACAACACAGACTTCACTTGCATTTTTCTGCAAACAGTTCTTTCTATGCATTCCAATCTGGACTGAATTATAGACAGGAAGGTCTTGTTCCTTTGAAATCTGCTCGATAGCTCAGGTCTGGTTAAACTGATTAATTTCAGCTTGCTTGGCTTTGCTGCAACACAAGCGGACAGCTCCACCTACTGACTATTTTAATAAATGCACTGCTTCTCAATAGCAGTCACATGACTGGAAAAAAAGGTTGTTATTCTGAAACGGTGTAAATTGAACCGTTGTAAAACGAGGGCCACCTGTATTGGTATATGATGGACATTATCACAATGTGCTATAAATCTCAAAAGAATATTATTGAATCCCTTTTACTGCATGGATTTACGGTCTTGTTAGGAAATTAATTTATAAAATGTATGTCTCATTTTAGATGGCCATATTGACAATCTTGTAGGAATTATCTAAAAAGTATTAGTAATACATGTATTCAAAGGTCACCACTGGTTAAAAAAAAGCTTTTTTTAAAGTATTGATATTTTTAAACAAAGATCCTGATAGAAAACAAAATAAATATTGGGCTCACTGTCAAAAATCTTGTAATTCATATGTTTCATAATTGCAATACCTTATAGGATCAGTAAAGTCATAATTAGACATTCATAATGCAGACAGAGCATCCAATTTTTAACAAATTTTCAATTTACTTCTTTTATTTAATTTGCTTTATTCTCTTGCTATCATTTGCTGAAATGCTTATCTTGGTAAGCTCAGGAGCAGCAGAGAACCTAGGTTCTAGCTAGTGATTGGTGGCTGCATATATATATTCTGATTGTCTTTGGCTCACCCATGTTTTCAGTTAGAAACCAACCAGTAGTGCATTGCTGCTCCTTCAACAAATCATACCAAAAGAATTAAACAAATTTGATAATAGAACTGGAAAGTTGTTTAAATTGTATGTGCTACCTAAATCATGAAAGGTAAAATTAAATAAAACCACGCAGGCTGATGGCAGCATTGTGTTAGAGCTCCTGAGCCCCGTGGTATATAAAGTGCTTTAATCGAACATACAAGATTTCGCCCACACCTCTTACCAACATCAGGAGCACTAGGGAGCCTAACAGATCACAGCAGGTGACCGCAATAACGTCTGATCAGAACATACAGAGCAGAAAGGTACCGGGCATTTTGCGGCATATGATACAGCTCATGGCGGCCTACACTCCCACCCGACACTGATTGAACATGGAGGTAATAACCAGCTAGACGCTAACAGAGGTTCAATTACAAGATATAATCGGAAGTCCTTTAATAGGAAGATCAGTAAATAAACACCGGAATAGCAGCTGTAAGTCATGTGGGCGCAGTTATGGGGATCTTTACCCCAAAACGTTCAAACAGACCTCAGAAAAATATAAAACCTGTACAGAGCCTCTTGTCATAAAAGACAGCATCATTAATAACAGACACATCTATTGACACATAAAAAGGAAAATAGGAAAAATTCTGAAGTCCAGAACTTTAAAATCACCGGCTGTTTAGGCCCAAGTTTTCATGGCACTTTCCTCATGTTTCTCTATGTACTGGCAAGTCTTTGAAGAGCATCATTCATACTTAGGTGCATAGAAATAGTTCAGGAGATAAATCCTTTGCAGCATCCTGCATCTAAGGGATAAATTACTACACAATTCAATACTCCCTTCTCTAATAAGACAAATACTAATCGTCTTATATACTAACCAATATACCCTGGAATGCCCAACAAGAAGCAAATCAGAGGGGAGAAAGGCAATAGCACCAGGACATTAGGCCACTACCTCAAGCCTAAAGAGTCACAGGAGACTACACCTGCAGACCAGTCTACAGACAGTCATCAAACCACAATGGCAGATATACACAATGCTGACAACATGCCATCAGATCACCAAAGAGGAACTCAGTCATCTTTCATCCAAAGAGGACATAAAGGTTGTGATGCATGAAGTGCACACACTATATAAAGAGCTTCATAAAGATATTTCATCAAGATAGGATAACTGTGATTGAAGACGACCAAACATCAACTACAACAAACCTCTCACAGCTTGCCACCAAAATGACCTCTCAAGACAGCCTAATCCAATCACTAAACAACAAAATAGAGGACTTAGACAATCGTAGCCATCACAATAACTTGCAAGTGAGGGGAGTACCAGTACCAGTCTATCTCTCCCACTGCCTTGGGAGGATACCTTCAAAGCCTCTTCAGGACCATCAAAGGGACCCCAAACTCAACAGACATAACTATTGAAAGAGCCCACAGGGCGCTGCGGCCTAGACCTCCTCCTAAAGCTCCACCCCGTGATATTCTAAAACTGCTCAACATTCAAGATAAGGACGAAATATTACGAAACTCCAGAGCAAAACAACCACTTCAATATGCAGGTATCCCAATCCAAATTTTCAGTGACCTAAGCCCAGTGACACCATCCTTCAAGCCCACAAAATCTTGTACATATGGGACTTTCCAGTATCCATCATTGTGTCAAAAGACAACAAAAATGTGATCTACCACACATAAGATGACCTCCCACAATTCTGCCAGAAACTATCAATTAAAATTCTACCTCTCTCATCTCCTCCAAGTGCCGCATCAACAGCAAGGACCACGACAGATGAATCAGAAGGTCCCGCACAAAGCAAGTTTCTTTTTCCTTCTAGTTTTTCTCTTGTCCACTGATCCTTAGAAAGAGGGACATGAATGACAGACTCTTGTTCTCCTTTCAAATATGTAACGCATATTTTTTCTCCCTTAAAGGAGTCGATTCAGCATGAGTGACTTAGAACACCCAGATGCGTAGTTAAAACCTTAAATGTTTACATTGTTATAAATGTTTAGTACCAATTCTTTAGTCCCTCAAGTTTTATGGTTATGTTATTTAATAGGTTAATATGGCTTCATATTTGGACATTTGATGGCCAGGACTATAAAAAGAAGATATAACAAATAAAAAAATAAAAAACACTTCATCACAATGTTTATTATTGACATGTGCATAGTTATAGTAATTGTCATACTAAAGTTCATTATGTTTACATACAGTTGTCTTATTTTATGCGCTAATGTTGTTGTCTATGACATTTTCCAACTAATGTCACATCACTCTACCCTACTATCTCACTTCAAATATTTACTAACTATATGGAAACCTGTTAGAGTCATGGCACATTAATCCTCCTCCGGCACAAAGTCACGTGCCAATAATTCCAATTTTCTTACATGCTTCACAAAGAGAACAGGCCTGCCTCGAAAATAATACAACCAACATCCAAATCTTGCACATATTCCATGGGGACACATCCCCACTGATATATTTTCTCTTTCTAGCATTCCTCTGAGTACCTTCCCCCACTATTCTCACGGTATACTATATAACCCTTCTCTCTCTCTCTCTCTCTCTAAATATATATATATATATATATTCCAAAAGAAATGGTCGCACTCTCAGGTCTTTTAGTGAAAAATTGTAGTTAATTTTAATGAAACGTTTTCGGGGTATTCTTCCCCATCATCAGCATAAACATACAGTGCATCAAACAAACTTAAATAGAAGCATGTTGCTCATTAAACAAATCAAAAATAAATCAAAAGTACCTGTGTGTGAAAATTTCTCAGTGTGGTGACGCCAAACAGTGTGTGTGTGGACCGCATATTTTGCGTTCCACTATGAGGACCGGAAGTGTTAAGTGCAGTATTATATCCGGTATCCTCAATTTTATAGAAAAACTTATAATGTTATTTTATACATACAAGCTTACTGTGTTAATTAAGTTAAGTTACTAAGTATGTAATAGTGTTTCAATCTCTGTGCCGTTATTAACAGTGTATCACACTCTTTGTGTATTGTTGCAATTGCGTAAATTTATTTAGCCGGTGCCTTATGCACTGCTCATAGGCTCATATATATGTATGTACATTGTTCCCTGTTATCTAAATTACATCTCCCTTAGTGAAGTGTTACTACTGTCTGTTACGATGATCTCTGTGACAGGTTCTATAGAACTCGCTGTCATGTTCTAGTTGTCATAGTAACCATTTGTTGTGCCGGTTCTACTTGGGCGGATTGATCTATTGGTTTACCTTACTCGGATTAAACGTTATCCTATAGCCAGTATATGTTACCTTCATGTCTCACTGTTAACATGGTTTTATGGACTTCATTCATTTACATATTTCTTATGCTTGTCCTGGAGTGTGCTAGTTAAAGGCATATATAGGGGCTAAAAAGTATTCTCTGGCACTTATTGTATATAGTATCTGTATATCATCTCGAGTATGGTACATGTACTACTAAGCTGTCTTTGTGGATTATGTGGTTGGTCCCCACAATTGAACCTAGATAACAGTAAAAAAATAAAAGCATCAAACCATCTAACATGGATAGAAAATACAAAAATACAAAAATAACTAATAAATAAATAGCAACCTATCTACTGTTGCTACATTACACACTTAGCTTTAGTAATGTATGATTGGTTTTGATTTTGTTCTAAATTATATCTATCTCTCTTGTGCCTGTATACACTTTACGTATAATATACACATCTTGGCTCTCTTAATGTGTATTAAAGACAGCTATTGTTGCCCTGTTAGTCCATATAGTTACTCCGTGTCATATTGCTATATAGTGATGTCCATCCTTAATACAATCTTTGGTTTCATCATAGTTAGACAGTCCTAGTACAGTGTCCCTATTTCTTGGTGTTGGCACAACCTGACCCTAAGGTGTATGGGGTATCATCCTCAATTGAATGGTTGATGTCATCTCTGTCATGGTTATATGTCCATGGTTCCTAGACCTGTGGCTTTTCTGGTGTTCCTGTCGGTTATTCTCTGCACGTTGAGATTGTCACCTTAAATTGGTGCAGATGGATGATCTCTATGTAGTTGCCATGGATTTAAAGGAAGCTCAGTGTTTTAAGACTGCATGAGAACTTGTTGGCAATAGGCATTAATATACCGAGTATTGTTGCATTGGAGGAATCATTCCCATGGCTCCCCCAACACCAGATAGTGCATCCTGCACTGAATGGTCTACCCCCCAAGAGGCCTGACCCTCAGTACATTGTCACATACTACTCGAGGTGTATTTGCCATGCCCCAGTATGTGTCTCAGCTTAAATGAGCGCTTTAAAATCTGGAGGTGAGTTTAACCCTCCTGGGGCTACCGTGCCCAATCTATATATCCATTCAGCTTCTCTTCTAAGCAGGGCCTTGTTTCTATCACCACCCCTATCAAGGGGGGGGATATGATCAATCAGGATATACCTGATAGTGGACACCTGGTGTCTCATGTTGGCACAGTGCCTGGCCACTGGTTGATCCGATCCTCCTTGTTCTAATGCCAACCGTATTGCCCGTCTGTGGTTAGCCATCCTATCGCGGAGTGTTCCGCTCGTCTTGCCCACATAGAACCGGGCACATGGACAGAATAATAGGTAGACTACAAATGTTGTAGTGCAGGATATTGAGTGCTTGATCTTGAATACTTTATTCGTGTGAGGATGGTGAAAGTTCTTAGATGTTATGAGACCATTACATGTTGTGCACCCTAGGCACCTGTATGAGCCTTTGATGTTAGTATGGGCAGTATCCATGTAGCTTGATTTAGGGTCTGTGCGTACCAAGCTGTCCTTAAGGTTAGTTCCCCTCCGGTATGCTACCATTGGTGTCAGGTTGTGCGTGAAGGTCAATTTAGGGTCAGACTGTACTATTGGCCAGTGTTCTCTTAATATATTACCAGCTTGTGTGGTGTTAGGTGAAAACGTTGTTGCCATTATCAATTTGTTCAGCTTCTCTGTCAGATTCCCCTTATATATCAGACTGTCCTGGGTGTGTGGAAGGACTTCTCTTAGGGTACTATCAAGTATCTGTTGCTTGTATCCCCGCTGTAAGAATTTGTCCCGCATGAGCTGCAGCTGTGAGACCCCTGTGGCTCTGTTTGAATTATTGCGCACTACTCTAGTCATCTGTGATTTGACTATCCCTTTTAATAGGGCTGGGGGGTGACAGCTTGTTGCACTTAAAATGGAATTTTTATCAGTAGGCTTACTGTAGAGTGTGGTGCCTAAGGAATTTCCATCTATGTAAATAGTGAGGTCTAGGAATTGTATCTCCTTATGGTGGTGCGTGATCTTGAATCTCACTGGTGTAGGGGTATTGTTCCATTTCATAAACCACTCTAGCAGCGCCTGTTGTCCGCCACGCCACACCATGAACACATCATCGATGTATCTTGCGTAGTAAACAACCTGCGATGTGTCAGTGTTCCATAGGAATTGGTTTTCAAATTGAGACATATAAATGTTGGCATACGATGGGGCCATATTAGACCCCATCGCAGTGCCTGTAAGTTGCAAATAAAAAGATGTCTCAAAGCGAAAGTAGTTCCTAGTGAGGCAGTATTCCATTAGTGTCAAAAAGTAGTCAATAGGGGGTCCCTCATATAGTGTACTGTCTATGAGGTGTTGTTTGGTAGCCATGAGTCCTGTATCGTGAGGGATGATAGTGTAGAGACTGTTGACATCCAGGGTGACCAGGATGTCCCCAGTCTCCACACGCACATCCCTCATCTTCCTAATAAGGTCATTGGTATCTGAAATGAATGATCTGACAGTCTTGACAATGGGTTGGAGAAAAATATCTATTACTTGTGCCACTGGCTGTGTGAGTGATTGTACTGCGGAGACTATGGGCCGCCCTGGTGGGTGGTGTAGGGTTTTGTGTATTTTCGGGGTGGTGTATAGTATTGGGATTCTTGGATGTGTTGTAGTGCAGTACTCAAAGAGTTGTTCCGTTAGGTATCCTTGTTCAAATCCTAATTTAAGGATACCATCCAGTTCTTTCTTGTATTTGACCGTAGGGTCACCTAGTAGCTTTCTATAGGTGTTGTTATCAGTCAATTGCATAAGTATGTCTTCTTTATAGTCCTCATAGTCCATTAGGACTATTGCCCCGCCTTTATCCGCAGGGCGGATGACCAGAGCATGGTCATTTTGTAAGGTTTTAATAGCTGCTCTTTCTGTGTATGTGAGGTTGTGTCTCCATTTATTGGACTTACTATGTGTTTCCATATCTTGTGCTACTAGCCTCATAAAGGTCTTGGTGCTAGCACTACTGTTTGTTGGCTCAAATGTACTGGGCTTTTTGCACTTATGGATAGGATTAGTAAGTTCTGGTCTTATTGGGGCGTTTTGAAAGTATTCTTTAATTTTCATTGTGCGATTCAACTTATACAAGTCTAATTTAAGGTCCATTTCATTAGTCTTGTGACTAGGTATAAACGATAGACCTTTATTCAGCATGGAGCTCTCTGCTGTTGTAAGAGCATGCCTACTAAGATTGATCACTATATCCTCCGTCTGTTGCGGCGTGTGGGTCTGTGTCTGCCCCCTTGCCCTCCTGATGTGTGGTCTAGAGTGCATTACAAGACACACACCCACATCACCAAATACATACCAGACGCAACCCCCATACCATCCCCCATACACACATAGGGGACAATCCACCCCAGATCATCATTTTTTAGGGGTTACCACGAGGTCACGCAGAGGAGGGGGAGGCACTCTAGACCACACATCAGGAGGGCAAGGGGGCAGACACAGACCCACACGCCGCAACAGACGGAGGATATAGTGATCAATCTTAGTAGGCATGCTCTTACAACAGCAGAGAGCTCCATGCTGAATAAAGGTCTATCGTTTATACCTAGTCACAAGACTAATGAAATGGACCTTAAATTAGACTTGTATAAGTTGAATCGCACAATGAAAATTAAAGAATACTTTCAAAACGCCCCAATAAGACCAGAACTTACTAATCCTATCCATAAGTGCAAAAAGCCCAGTACATTTGAGCCAACAAACAGTAGTGCTAGCACCAAGACCTTTATGAGGCTAGTAGCACAAGATATGGAAACACATAGTAAGTCCAATAAATGGAGACACAACCTCACATACACAGAAAGAGCAGCTATTAAAACCTTACAAAATGACCATGCTCTGGTCATCCGCCCTGCGGATAAAGGCGGGGCAATAGTCCTAATGGACTATGAGGACTATAAAGAAGACATACTTATGCAATTGACTGATAACAACACCTATAGAAAGCTACTAGGTGACCCTACGGTCAAATACAAGAAAGAACTGGATGGTATCCTTAAATTAGGATTTGAACAAGGATACCTAACGGAACAACTCTTTGAGTACTGCACTACAACACATCCAAGAATCCCAATACTATACACCACCCCGAAAATACACAAAACCCTACACCACCCACCAGGGCGGCCCATAGTCTCCGCAGTACAATCACTCACACAGCCAGTGGCACAAGTAATAGATATTTTTCTCCAACCCATTGTCAAGACTGTCAGATCATTCATTTCAGATACCAATGACCTTATTAGGAAGATGAGGGATGTGCGTGTGGAGACTGGGGACATCCTGGTCACCCTGGATGTCAACAGTCTCTACACTATCATCCCTCACGATACAGGACTCATGGCTACCAAACAACACCTCATAGACAGTACACTATATGAGGGACCCCCTATTGACTACTTTTTGACACTAATGGAATACTGCCTCACTAGGAACTACTTTCGCTTTGAGACATCTTTTTATTTGCAACTTACAGGCACTGCGATGGGGTCTAATATGGCCCCATCGTATGCCAACATTTATATGTCTCAATTTGAAAACCAATTCCTATGGAACACTGACACATCGCAGGTTGTTTACTACGCAAGATACATCGATGATGTGTTCATGGTGTGGCGTGGCGGACAACAGGCGCTGCTAGAGTGGTTTATGAAATGGAACAATACCCCTACACCAGTGAGATTCAAGATCACGCACCACCATAAGGAGATACAATTCCTAGACCTCACTATTTACATAGATGGAAATTCCTTAGGCACCACACTCTACAGTAAGCCTACTGATAAAAATTCCATTTTAAGTGCAACAAGCTGTCACCCCCCAGCCCTATTAAAAGGGATAGTCAAATCACAGATGACTAGAGTAGTGCGCAATAATTCAAACAGAGCCACAGGGGTCTCACAGCTGCAGCTCATGCGGGACAAATTCTTACAGCGGGGATACAAGCAACAGATACTTGATAGTACCCTAAGAGAAGTCCTTCCACACACCCAGGACAGTCTGATATATAAGGGGAATCTGACAGAGAAGCTGAACAAATTGATAATGGCAACAACGTTTTCACCTAACACCACACAAGCTGGTAATATATTAAGAGAACACTGGCCAATAGTACAGTCTGACCCTAAATTGACCTTCACGCACAACCTGACACCAATGGTAGCATACCGGAGGGGAACTAACCTTAAGGACAGCTTGGTACGCACAGACCCTAAATCAAGCTACATGGATACTGCCCATACTAACATCAAAGGCTCATACAGGTGCCTAGGGTGCACAACATGTAATGGTCTCATAACATCTAAGAACTTTCACCATCCTCACACGAATAAAGTATTCAAGATCAAGCACTCAATATCCTGCACTACATCATTTGTAGTCTACCTATTATTCTGTCCATGTGCCCGGTTCTATGTGGGCAAGACGAGCGGAACACTCCGCGATAGGATGGCTAACCACAGACGGGCAATACGGTTGGCATTAGAACAAGGAGGATCGGATCAACCAGTGGCCAGACACTGTGCCAACATGAGACACCAGGTGTCCACTATCAGGTATATCCTGATTGATCATATCCCCCCCCTTGATAGGGGTGGTGATAGAAACAAGGCCCTGCTTAGAAGAGAAGCTGAATGTATATATAGATTGGGCACGGTAGCCCCAGGAGGGTTAAACTCACCTCCAGATTTTAAAGCGCTCATTTAAGCTGAGACACATACTGGGGCATGGCAAATACACCTCGAGTAGTATGTGACAATGTACTGAGGGTCAGGCCTCTTGGGGGGTAGACCATTCAGTGCAGGATGCACTATCTGGTGTTGGGGGAGCCATGGGAATGATTCCTCCAATGCAACAATACTCGGTATATTAATGCCTATTGCCAACAAGTTCTCATGCAGTCTTAAAACACTGAGCTTCCTTTAAATCCATGGCAACTACATAGAGATCATCCATCTGCACCAATTTAAGGTGACAATCTCAACGTGCAGAGAATAACCGACAGGAACACCAGAAAAGCCACAGGTCTAGGAACCATGGACATATAACCATGACAGAGATGACATCAACCATTCAATTGAGGATGATACCCCATACACCTTAGGGTCAGGTTGTGCCAACACCAAGAAATAGGGACACTGTACTAGGACTGTCTAACTATGATGAAACCAAAGATTGTATTAAGGATGGACATCACTATATAGCAATATGACACGGAGTAACTATATGGACTAACAGGGCAACAATAGCTGTCTTTAATACACATTAAGAGAGCCAAGATGTGTATATTATACGTAAAGTGTATACAGGCACAAGAGAGATAGATATAATTTAGAACAAAATCAAAACCAATCATACATTACTAAAGCTAAGTGTGTAATGTAGCAACAGTAGATAGGTTGCTATTTATTTATTAGTTATTTTTGTATTTTTGTATTTTCTATCCATGTTAGATGGTTTGATGCTTTTATTTTTTTACTGTTATCTAGGTTCAATTGTGGGGACCAACCACATAATCCACAAAGACAGCTTAGTAGTACATGTACCATACTCGAGATGATATACAGATACTATATACAATAAGTGCCAGAGAATACTTTTTAGCCCCTATATATGCCTTTAACTAGCACACTCCAGGACAAGCATAAGAAATATGTAAATGAATGAAGTCCATAAAACCATGTTAACAGTGAGACATGAAGGTAACATATACTGGCTATAGGATAACGTTTAATCCGAGTAAGGTAAACCAATAGATCAATCCGCCCAAGTAGAACCGGCACAACAAATGGTTACTATGACAACTAGAACATGACAGCGAGTTCTATAGAACCTGTCACAGAGATCATCGTAACAGACAGTAGTAACACTTCACTAAGGGAGATGTAATTTAGATAACAGGGAACAATGTACATACATATATATGAGCCTATGAGCAGTGCATAAGGCACCGGCTAAATAAATTTACGCAATTGCAACAATACACAAAGAGTGTGATACACTGTTAATAACGGCACAGAGATTGAAACACTATTACATACTTAGTAACTTAACTTAATTAACACAGTAAGCTTGTATGTATAAAATAACATTATAAGTTTTTCTATAAAATTGAGGATACCGGATATAATACTGCACTTAACACTTCCGGTCCTCATAGTGGAACGCAAAATATGCGGTCCACACACACACTGTTTGGCGTCACCACACTGAGAAATTTTCACACACAGGTACTTTTGATTTATTTTTGATTTGTTTAATGAGCAACATGCTTCTATTTAAGTTTGTTTGATGCACTGTATGTTTATGCTGATGATGGGGAAGAATACCCCGAAAACGTTTCATTAAAATTAACTACGATTTTTCACTAAAAGACCTGAGAGTGCGACCATTTCTTTTGGAATATTAATTGCATGTTGGCACCCGGGCGGATGACCATTGGAGGGTAACACTGTACAACTGATGGGTTTTTATATATATATATATATATATACGTATATATATATATATATATATATATATATATATATATATATATATATATATATATATATAAAAGACACTAACTCAATAATATCTATTACCGCCCATATATTTTCATTAATAGAACATAGATTACAAATAATCTTTTCCCCTTCCTAATCCTTACTACCCTTCCCCATTTTTGTATCCCATAAATATCTCATACTATTGGGCTGATATTTTAACTTTCCGTTTAACCCATATCATGACACCTCAAGTCGCACTTCCAGTGTTCCTAAAAACATTAAAAAATCTGTCAAAACCACCATCACAGACCAACCTTCATGACATATGGCGCACAATGCACCTACAAAAAATGACAAAAAAATGACTACACCTACTACTCTAGCATACACAAAAAGTACTCTCGCATTGACTACCTACTTACTGACTCTATAGGAATTTCATCTATGACTAGGTGTAAAATAGGCACCATTACATGGACGGATCATGCTCCAGTCACATGTACCCTGATATGGCCTGAGACCCCACTGACAGAATTTGTATGGAGATTAGACGACCATTTACTTCTAGATCTTCTCACGACAGAGACAATAGGCAAGACAATCTCTGAATTCTTTACTCTTAATATGCATATAGACACCTCCAGTTCGAATAATTGGGAAGCGCATACATGCATTATCAGGGGGAAGTTGATCAAGATAAGAGCAATAAAAATGGTAGACAAAAGGGCACACTATGAAAAATTACATTCCACAATACATCAGCTAGAATGAAAACACAAACAAGAGTCACACAACCCTTCTTTATTAGCATCTCTAAACCAAACAAGAAGAGAGATTAAAGACTTTCTAACAGCTGACTCTCAAATACAAGCCCTACACCTTTGTCAACTCTATTACGATCAGGGAAACAAACCTGGTAAACTGCTGGCCAGATCCATCTAACAGAAAAAATATAAAACATACATTCATTCCCTAGTGTTTCTAGGGAAATTCAAGATAGTAAGGCTATAGCCAATCTATTCCGCCAATACTATCAATCACTTTATAATTTAAACTTTGCCACAAGCACCTCTCCCAATTCATAAAATGTCAACAAACAATTGCTCATAACAGACTATTTGAATGATTTACCCCTCAGCACACTCATTGCAAAGGAATCAACCGCTCTAGACTCTCCCATATCGGACACAGAAATAGAACAAGCTATAAAAGACCTTCCATCAGAAAAATGTCCAAGGCCTGATGGATTTACTCCTAAATATTATAAAACCTACAAAACCCTTCTCATACCACATCTCCTCACCCTTTTCAATGACTTGACCTCAACTAAAGCACTACCTTAACGAATGCTTCAAGCATACATTACAGTTTTACCCAAACCAGGCAAACCCCCCGACAGTCCTAGTAACTTCCGACCAATCTCACTTTTGAACACTGATGTCAAAATCTTAGCAAAAGTACTGGCCACCAGACTAAATAGATTCCTCCCGAAACTCATATCTACTGACCAAGTGGGCTTTGTCCCTGGTCGCGAGGCAAAGGATAACACTATTAGAATACAGCACATCATACATTTTGCCAAGCACAACTCTCTCCCCCTATCACTCTTTTCAACAGACACCAAAAAGGCCTTTAATTGAGTCGATTGGCTCTATGTTAGACAGGTCATGACCAAGATGAATTTTGGTGAACCATTCTTACAAATGGTCTTCTTGCTATATTTTAATCCAAATGCCAGAGTGAGAGCGAATGGAGTCCTCTCTAAAACCTTTTGTATTATAAATGGAACCCGACAGGGGTGTCCGCTGTCCCCCTTATTGTTTGCCCTCTCATTTAAAGCCCTAGCCCAAAAAAATAAGAATCAACAGAAAAATCACTGGAATACAAGCAGGTGACATAGAAAACAAATGTATTATATATGCAGATGACATCCTTTTCACATTATCCAACATAGATACCACAATACCAGAACTACTAACATACATAGCTATGGACAAGTATCCAATTTCCACCTTAATCTATCGAAATCAGAATTACTTAACATATCATCCCCCACACCTCATTAACCAACTTGTCTCAAAATACCATCTAAAACTAGCCCCAAGTAAACTAAAATATCTAGGTATTTACCTTACGGACAAAAGCAATAATCTATTTACTTACAACTTTGTACAACTCAAGGACGAGATCACTAGAGACCTACACTCATGGAATAACAAACCCTTCTCCTGGCTGGGCAGAATAGGAATCATCAAAATGAATGTCTTACCAAGATTAATATACCTTTTCCAGACTTTACCTATCCTTCTGCCCACAAAATCTTTGCTACAAATACAAACTCTTATTGACAATTTCATAATGCGGGGAAGGAGAAGTAGAGTGAAGAGACAGACTATGTGCCTGCCAAGGGGGAGAGGGGGACTGGAAGACACAAATATGACCCTTTATAGAAGAGCCATAACTTTACAACAGATATTGGATTGGAGTTACAACTCGGACCAAAAGGCCTGGGTCCAACTTGACAATTACATACTAGGAAGGGGCAACATAGCGACTTTAGCCTGGATAGAACCACGTAAACAACCAGACATAATATCTTATTACCCAATAATATCAGAAACTTCCAAAGAATGGGACAAAATTATAGCCAAAAACCCACATATCTCATTAGTCTACTCTCCACTTCTCCCTGTTAGAGAAAACCCAGACGTGCCATTAGGTTATACATACCTTTCTAACAGAACCACATACAAACTTAGATATGGGACATTGCATTTTGCAATTGAGCAAGGTAATATAGTATCTCTAGAAAAATTGCAGCAATAGGATAAAACATTTTTCCCCAACTGGCTATCCCAGTATCACAGCTTATATATTTTATTTCAACACACAACGTGATCTTACTCTCTTCGAACATTTATGCACTCAACAAATCCCACCAAGGCACACTGTCCCTCTATTATATAAAATACTCCTGCTCCCAGATGAGCAAACACTACGTTCCTACGTCTGGGCTTGATGCACAGAAATAGGTATAGAACCTGAGCCAAAAGTGTGGCACCGATCTTTTCGAATAGCAGCCAAAGCTTTGTCATCCGCAAATATACAAGAAGTACACTTTAAATTTCAGAGTCATTGGTATTTAACCCCCCCTAGACTTCACAAAACCTTTCCATACATTAACGACAAATGTTGGAGGGGATGTGGTCAAAGATGCACCATGCACCACATTTGGTGGACTTGCCCTCTCATCACAGATTACTGGAATGAAGTATTTAATTCCATGTCTACAGTTATAGATTCTACCATAACACCCAATATCCAATCACTTTTGTTCCTGGAAATACCCAAACTGCAAAATGATATCAAAACTTCACTCTTCCTCACAATGATTAATAGTGCAAAAAAATTGATTAGCAAACATTGGAAATCCTGCTTTCCCCCTTTACTAAAAGAATTGCATTCACAAACCTCTAACCTACTAGAACTAGAATGCTACCATTACTTAAAAACGGACAAACTAGATTTTCATCAGGAGATGCTTGACCTGTGGAGCGGCCTCAAAACTAGCAGAATTCGGATTCTCTGGAAATTGGACCTGTAATACCCCCAAACCCCTACTTAACCCCCTTTCTCTTTAATTCCCCCCTCTATTCCACCTTTCCACCCCTTTACTTTCCAAAAAATACTTTTCCCTAGCTTATCCATACCTTTACTGTCAATATTCCCTGTCGCACCCACTTCTCCTTTCCTTTTCCTACCATATTACTTTATAAGTGTTAAATTGATTATGTTACAATATGTTCAAGTAACTAATTTCAACAGTAAAATGTTAGCAAGTGAAGACAATTTCATAACATTTTAATACTGTGTTCACCTCACTATAAGTAACATAAGGTCATTATCTATTCATTGAAACATGGTTTGTTTATATAACTTGAAATATATTTAACAAGTAACAAACAGATTATTGTTATGAACAGATATGTTTGTCATTTCAATCCTTCTGTAACACTGAATATATTAATAAAATTATTTAAAAAAAAAATATATAATAAAAATATTCCATTAACCAATATTTAGTAGAAGTTTCCCCAACCCAAAGTTATATGGTTATACAACTAAAATTACATTTCCATTATGCTTAACTACATGTTGCAAATATTATTATTATTAGCGGTTATTTGTAGAGTGCCAACAGATTACGCAGCGCTATAAACAAATGCGGAGTACAGCAAAACATTTATAGGGATCAAACGGGTAGAGGGCCCTGCCAAGAGTCGCACTGTTGTAGTCAGCTCTTAAGAAGGTGATCTACAAACAGCTGAACTCTTAGGGGATAGCAATGGAGGAGAGGAACTAATATAAAGAAAGGTTAGTGTAGGTTATATGCATCCCTGAACAGTAGAATCTTTAGAGAGCGCTTGAAGCTTTCAAAATTAGGGGAGAGTCTTGTGGAGCGAGACAGAGAGTTCCACAAGATGGGAGCCAGTCTGGAGAAGTCCTTTAAACAAGAATGTGCAAAGGTAACATGAGAGGAAGAGAGTAGGAGGTCATGAGCAGAGCGAAGGGGATGGGAGGTAGAGTATCTGGAGACAAGGTCTGATATATAGGGGGAGCAGTGCAGTTGAGGGCTTTGTATGTCAGAGTGAGAATTTTGTGTTTAATCCTAGAGGCAAGAGGAAGCCAGTGAAGGGATTGGCAGAGAGGTGCAGCAGATGAAGAGCGACGTGTAAGGAAGATGAGCCTGGCAGAGGCATTTATTATGGATTGTAAAGGAGCTAGGCGGCAGCTGGGGAGACCAGAGAGGACAGAGTTGCAGTAATCAAGGAAGGAAAGGATGAGAGAGTGGATTGAAATCTTAGTTGTGTAAGGAAATGTCTATTTTTAGAGATGTTTTTAAGGTATAAGTGGCAGGCTTTAGCCAAGGACTGAATGTGAGGACTGAAAGAAAGGTATGAGTCAAATGTGACACCAAGACTTTGGGCATGTTGGGTAGGGGTAATGATGGAGTTTTTGACAGTTATAGAGAGATTGGGGGTGGAGATTTTTGAAGAAGGGGGAAAATAAGGAGCTCAGTTTTGAAAAGATTTAGCTTGAGGTAGTAGAAAGAGATGTGAGAAAGACAGTTAGTGACATGGGTTAGCAAGGAAGGAGATAGGTCTGGTGCAGAGAAGTAGATTTGGATGTCGTCGGCATACAAATTATATTGGAAACCGTGGGACTTAATTAGGGAACCTAATGAAGACGTGTAGATTGAGAAGAGAAGGGGACCGAGGACAGAGCCTTACAGAAAGTGGTGACGGGGCAGAGGAGGCAGGTAGTTTGACAGGTAGGAAGAGAACCACAAGAGGGCTGTGTCACAGATGCCGAAGGATTGGAGGGTTTAGAGCAAAAGAGGGTGGTCAACAGTATCAAAGGCTACCGACAGATCAAGGAGGATAAGCAGAGAGAAGTGGCCTTTTAATTTTGCTGTAAGTAGGTCGTTGGTAACCTTAACAATTACTGTCTCTGTGGAGTGATGGGGATGAAATCCAGATTGCAGTGGGTCAAGGGTGGAGTTTAATGTAAGGAAATGGGATAGGCGTGCATATACTAGCTTTTCGAGAAGCTTTGAGGCAAGAGGGAGGAGGGAAATAGGGTGGTTGTTGGATGGGGAGGTTGGATCAAGGGAAGGTTTTTTGATGATAGGTGTGACCAGTGCATGTTTCAGAGATGAGGGAAATACACCTCTGCTAAGGGAGAGGTTGAAAATGTGTGTGAGTATAGGGGTAAGGGTAGAAGAGAGAGAGGGGAGTAGCTGTGAGGGGATAGGGTCAAGGGGACAGAAAGTGAGGTGAGAGCGCAGTATAAGTGCAGAAACTTCTTTCTCAGTAACAGGGGAGAAAGAGCTAAGTTTATGGCTATGTGGGTTGTGGTTTATTGTGAGCATTTAAGGGGGTGAGAGAATGGAAGTAAGTTGAGACCTGATTTCATTTCTGATGGAGTAGATTTTGTTATTGAAGTGACTGGCAAAGTCTTGAGCTGACATCTGCATAGGTACCGTGTCAGAGGAGTATGCTATTGCTGAGGATGAGTGTGTGATTTCTGAGCTGTGGTAAGAGGGGCTAGATTGTCAAGGATGGATGTAAGGGTGGAATTATAGTGGCAGATAGATTGGTCAGGGCAGGAAAAGGAGGAGAAATATGAGAGGAGAGGTTTGAGGGAATTAGCAAGCTGTTGCTGATCTAATGACATAATGTTTCTGTGAAGTTTGGTGTGAGGAGTAGAAGGAGGGAGAGTTGTAGGGATGGATGATATGTTGCAAGTGAAGAGATGTTGGGCAAAAAGAGGAAAAGGGGAGTTTGTGAAGTTTTAAATAGTGCATTGCTAGCTAAAGATCCGGTCAAGGGAGTGACCATCTTTGTGATTGGAAGAATCAGTCCATTGTGACAAACCGAAAGAGGAAGTGAGTTGCAGAAGTTGTTTTGCAGAGGAGGCAGTGGGTTTTCAAGAGGGATGCTGAAGTCGCCAAGAATGAGGGCAGGGGTGTCTGCAGAAAGTAAATATGGTAGCCAGGCAGCCAGGTGATCTAGAAATTGAGTAGAGGAGCCAGGGGGTCAGTATATGACTGCAACATGTATAGAGAGGGAAGAGAATAAGCGAATCATGTGTGTTTCAAATGAGGAAAATGTGAGGGAAGAGATGGGTTGTATTTGTTGAAAGGTGCAATGAGAGCAAAGTTAAATACCTACACCACCTCCTTGTCTATTACCAAACCTAGGAGTGTGGCTGAAGTGGAGACCCCCATGTGACAAAGCAGCAGTGGATGCTGTGTCTAGGGAAGAGAGCCAGGTTTCTGTTAGGACCCAAAGGTTGAGGGAGAGCGGTGATAAAGAGGTCATGTATAGGAGTGAGCTTGCTGCAAACAGAGCGAGAGTTCCAGAGGGTACAAGTGAAAGGGGTAGTGGCTTTAGATGCAAGAGGAATGTGAGTAAGGTTGCCAGAGTTTTTTTTCTGAGTCTATGGAATGGTACACATGGATATGCATGGCTAGGAAGTTGTTGGGGACCAGGATTAGGGGAGCTGTCAACAGCAGTTAGTAAAAGCAAGAGGGAGAGTGACATGAGATGAGATACAGTTTGCAGAAATGAGACTGTTTTTGAGACAAGGTGCAGGGGGGAAAGAAAGTGTTTAGGAATAGGTAAAGTTCATGATTACAAAAGTAAGGTGAGTTTAAGAGAGATGGGCTAATGAACAGTGCAGGTGGAGGAGGAGAAGGTGTAATTGAATAATGTAGTTTGTTACAGAGACAAGAGGTAGCAAAAAGAATTATGAATATATCGAGCATTTTTACAAAAGTGGGAACCAATTAAACACATAAGAAACAGTATTACAGCAGCAATTGCATAAGAAAACAATGAGATACATAAAACATAATATTACAAATGTACTTGCCTTGTGTCTTGCCCCTTGCCCAATCCTTGTTGATTTATTGTATAATTCTTTTTTTAAAGGGCCATGATACCCACATTTTTTCTTTCATGATTTAGAAAGAGAATGCATTTTTAAACATCTTTCTAATTTACTTCTATTATCTATTATCAGTAGCTGCTGATTGGTTGTTGCACATAGAAGTCTCATGTGATTGGCTCACCCATGTGCATTGCTTTTTCTTCAAATAAGGATATCTCAAAAATGAAGCAAAATAAAGAATAGAATTAAATTGTAATGTTGTTTAGATTTGTATGTTCTATCTGAATCATGAAAGAAAGATTTTGGGTTTAGTGGCCCTTTAATGCCTCACTTATAAAATGTTCACTTCAAAAATGTGAAAATATGTTGTTGTAACATTGCACTCTGCCCAGGCAATGCACACTGCCCAGTGCAATGCACAGCCCAAGCTAATGCTAAATATATAGGCAGGGAAGTCAGCTGTGTCCACTAAATTACTTGATTGATAAATCAAAGACAAATTAAAGGCCAATTGGAAAGTTAGATTCTGGTCTGGTCAGGGTGAGATAAGCTAAGTAAACAGACAGTAAAATTTGGAGGAGGTTGAAACTATGGCATGAGACAGATATAAGTTTAAGAATAATAGCAAGTATTGATAAGGATTGAACATCTCATGGCAATAAACAAAACATTAGAAGTAAGACATTGGATAATAGTACAACAAATGTAGGACTAAATGAAAAACCTAAAATCTTTTACACAATATTCATGTACACGTACCAAAAGAGTTACAGGAGAGGAAAAAACACAAGAGTACAGTGAAAAGTTTGCAGATTGACAGGGACTCTATTCATGTACCAAAAGAGAGTTACAGGAGAGGAAAAAACAGCAGAGTGCAGTGACGAGTTTGTAGACTGACAGGGACTCTAATCATGTACCAAAAGAGAGTTACAAGAGAGGAAAAAACACCAGAGTGCAGTGAATAGTTTGAAGATTGACAGGGACTCTATTCATGTACCAAAAGAGAGTTACAGGAGAGGAAAAAACAGCAGAGTGCAGTGACGAGTTTGTAGACTGACAGGGACTCTATTCACGTACCAAAAGAGAGTTACAAGAGAGGAAATGACACCAGAGTGTAGTGAATAGTTTGCAGATTGACAGGCACTCTATTCACGTACCTGAAAGCAGAAGAGAGAGAATAGGGTTAGCTTGATGTAGTGCGCATTTCTTAAGCAGATGTCAATAGGCAGCACATTGTCTTAATAAGCAGCGCTGTGGTGAGTACTCAGTATAATTCTTCTATAATTATTTTCTTAATGCCTCACTTATTTAATGTTCACTTCAAAAATGTGAAAATATGTTTTTGTAACATTGCACGCTGCCCAGACAATGCACAGCCCAAGCTAATGTTAAATATATAGGAAGGGAAGTCAGATGTGTCTCCTAAATTACTTGATTGATAAATCCAAGACAAATTAAAGGCCAATTTTTAAAATTAGATTCTGGTCTGGTCAGGGTGAGATAAGTTAAGTAAACAGACAGTAAAATTTGGAGGAGGTTGAAACTATGGCATAAGACAACTATAAATTTAAGAATAATAGCAAGTATTGATAAGGATTTAACATCACATGGCAATTAACAATACATTAGAAGTAAGACATTGGATAACATTATAACAAATAAAATCATTTGCACAATATACATGTACACGTACCAAAAGAGAGTTACAGGAGAGGAAAAAACACCAGAGTGCAGTGAGTAGTTTGCAGATTGACAGGGACTCTATTCACGTACCAAAAGAGAGTTGCAGGAGAGGAAAAAACACCAGAGTCCAGTGAATAGTTTGCAGATTAATAGGGACTCTATTCACGTACCAAAAGAGCGTTACAGGAGAGGAAAAAACACCAGAGTGCAGTGAATAGTTTGCAGATTGACAGGGACTCTATTCACGTACCAAAAGAGAGTTACAGGAGAGGAAAAAACACCAGAGTGCAATGAATTTGCAGATTGCTTTCACATACCTGAAAGCAGAAGAATGAGAATATGATTAGCTTGATGTAGTGTGCATTTCTTCAGCAGATGTCAATCAGCCAATAGGAGCTATATTAGGGTTTATTTTACAGGTAAGTATTTAGCTTTAAATAGGAATAATTTATTTAATAAGAATTATATTTAACTTAGGGGGGTGTTAGGGTTAGGGTTAGACTTAGCTTTAGGGGTTAATACATTTATTAGAGTAGCGGTCAGCAGATTAGGGGTTAATACTTGAAGTTAGGTGTCAGCGATGTTAGGGAGGGCAGATTAGGGGTTAATACTATTTATTATAGGGTTTTTGAGGCGGGAGTGAGGCGGATTAGGGGTTAATAATTTTATTATAGTAGCGGTGAGGTCCGGTCGGCAGATTAGGGGTTAATAATTGTAGGTAGGTAGCGGCGACATTTGGGGGGGGGGCAGATTAGGGGGTAATAAATATTATGCAGGGGTCGGCGATGTTAGGGGCAGCAGATTAGGGGTACATAGGGATAACGTAGGTGGCGGCAGTGTGCGGTCGGCATATTAGGGGTTAAAAACATTTATTAGAGTGGCGGCGATGTGGGGGGGCCTCGGTTTAGGGGTGCATAGGTAGTTTATGGGTGTTAGTATACTTTAGAGCATAGTAGTTAAGAGGTTTATGAACCGGCGTTAGCCCAGAAACCTCTTAACTCCTGGCTTTTCTCTGCAGCTGGAGTCTTGTCATTAGATTTCTAACGCTCACTTCAGCCAAGACTCTAAATACCGGCGTTAGAAAGATCCCATTGAAAAGATAGGATACGCAATTGGCGTAGGGGGATCTGCGGTATGGAAAAGTTGCCGCTGGAAAGTGAGCATTAGACCCTTTCCTGACTGACTCTAAATACCAGCGGGCGGTAAAAACCAGCATTAGGACCCCCTAACGCTGGTTTTGACGGCTAACGCAGAACTCTAAATCTAGGCGTTAGTTAATGGTAGTGATGTGGGAGGCTAGAGGTTTAGGGGTTAATACGTTTATTTAAGGGCGACGGGATCCGGGGGCAGCGGGATAGGGGTTAAAAATGTTATTTAGTTGCGGCGGGGTCCAGGAGCGGCAGGATAGGGCTTAAACATTTTAGTATAGTTGCAGCATTTAGTGACAGGGTATAAATAAAGTTGGCAATAAGCCGAATAGCAGCGAGATCGATGACTGTTAGTTAACAATAGTCAGATGCTCATCGCCCCGTACTTGGTTTCTCTGCTTTTTGCTGGCTTTTTTTATAAATATGGAGTGCATATTCAGGTCCGCGGCCGCGATGTTAGGCGAGCATATTGGTGCCGGCGAATGCAGCATAGTTGAGGCTTTGATAAATATCCCCCTGTAACTCTTAAATTATACATATAAAATAGGCAATCTTAAATCAAGGAAAACTACAAGAACTTACACTTGTTATAAAGCATAACTAAGGGAAACAAAAGTGCCTAATATCATTAAAGGGACATGTTACTTAACGTATGAAACTATCATGAAACTATATTTTTTATGAAATAAAGTGCTGCTGCCTGTACTGTATCTTATATAAAAAAAATAAACATACATCACTATATTTGATTTCATTATGAGTATCTCCTTCCTGTCCTCCCTGTCCCTGTAGTCTAGGGAACTATTTATTTCCTTATGTTGGGGGTGGTGTTATTTTGTACATGTTAATATTCTTTTTCATTTTGTTTCTTAATCTATTTTAAGGAAAACTGTCCCTGTGATAAATGGTACTATAGATATTAGCCATTAAAAGGAAACAACCATGGACTGAACAACATTTGCTACTTTCTTACATGAAGAGTTAATTTGGCCCATTCAATGCATCACACATCCTGTCTATGTACAATATGAATTCCCACAATATAAACTTTCCCTGCTACAACAAACTGTTAAGCAGAAATCTACAAAAATAACTAATTATTATTCAGCATCTATCAGCTTCCCAATATAATGACATTCACTTCCTTGAAATGTTTCATGGTCACATGCTTGTTACATAAATTCATCACATAGAGATGAATGATGTGACTGGCTTAATTCAAGTCATAATATATTTATTATTCATCCCAAACTGTTTGCGTTTATTCATGAGCATAATAACACCTTTTAAAAAAAAAATATGATAGTATCATTTGTAACTCACATCAACCAATCTGTAATGTACAGCTATTCAATTTGAGACTTCTATTTATTCCGTTTTCTTGCCCTTGAATGAATATGGTGATAAATAGTTCACAGGATCAATACACTTCTTAATTTGATTATTTTAGCTCTGTATACATCCTGTTCTTGAAAGCACAAATGACAACAAATAGTATTCATATATTAAATTTGTGACTGACAAAATATTAGGCCTTAAAATACTAAACTATATAATACAACTATGCTAGCTGGCTCACCTCTCATAAATATAATTGCAATATTCACACACTGACCACAATTAAGATCTGTCTTTTTTATAGATGGTGGTATCTAAAAATGAACTTGCATTGTAGAGTGATTAGGGCTTAATTGTGGGGTGAAAAATATTAAATCTTTCAGGGAACTGGAGGAGACTTATTTGCGGAAGAAAGCCACAGATTTGGTGTTGCAGGTGGATAGGAAACCATTCTCAAGTTTTGTCATGAATAGGTTTCCATATTGTGGTACAAAACATGGCGCCATGGCAGTCCTAGTCTCTTGTAAATTTATATCCTCCCCAATAGAGAAATAGTTGTGTGTAAGTATAAACTCAGTCAGTTGTATAATACTCTCTGTGGGTAGGTAGTGTTGGTCTAAAATTATTTGCAAGCTACTAGGTCATCACTGTGGGGAATTTTAGTTTAAATGGCTTCTACATCAATGGTTGCCAAAATGACAACTGTTACTGGCCCAATGTCAGCCAGTTTATTTAGGAGGTCAGTGGTGCCTTGCAGGAAGCTGGCTGTACTCCTTACCAAAGATTTCATAATGTGTTCCACCCTGCCAGAGATGTTTTCTGTTAGTGTGCCAACCCCAGATATTATTGGTCTTCCTGGGTTGCCTTGTTTATGTATTTTTCGTAGCATGTGAAAGTACCCTGTTTTTGAGGAGTCTGGTATTAGTTGTTTGATATGAAAACTCCCCGCTTAACTGACACATATTCATTCTCTAAGTTTAATAGCAAATTTTTGTGTTGGGTCCTTCTGTAGTTTTCTATAGTGGGCAGGATTAGAGAGATGCCTCAAATCTTCCTTATTGTAGTAACTTGTAATCATGATTGCAATTACTCCACCTTTGTCCAGTGATGGAAATATCTTTGCTTCATTTTAGTACCCTTATTGCATTTCTTTCTTGATCACTTAGGTTGTTTAATCGTGTGGTGTTTCTGTTCAGAATGGTGTTTATAACCATATATCTATGTATCAATGTATATTTCCAGTTGTGGGTTATGTCCAGAGGGGGTAAACAGTTTGAGTCCTTTCTTGCTGTGTTGATTTCTTGGTTCCTTCTACAATGCGCTTCCAACTTTTTCTCATCATAGAAATATTCCATAAGGTGTAGTTTCCTATTCCATGTCGCTGCAGAGTTCTGTTTTGTCCAGAGGTTTTTTGGGAAAGAAAGACAGTCCTTTGGAGAGTACATAGTTTTCTTCTCTAGTTGGTGTGCAATGTGAGAGGTTTACTAAACAGCTGGGTTGTCCTGTGGTTCTTTGGGTGCTGGGATCTTGAGATGCTGATTTTGTGCATAGGCATGCCTTTAGTTTCAGTCTGTTGAGCTTCTTAGTTTTGTTGTAGATCAGAAACTTAAGTAGATCTATATAGTATTGTTTAAGTTGAATTTTCACTTCTTCTGTTCCAGTTCTTTGTAGTGTGCTATTAAAGGGACAGTATACTGTAAAATAGTTTTTCCCTTAATGTGTTTACAATTGCTTTTTTTACCAACTGCAGAGTAAAAAATGTATGAAAATTAGCTTTTTAAGGTTTATTTCTGTATATTAAAGCTCTGATTTTGTGTTTTGAAGCCACAACCTAATAAAATAGGTTGAGCTTGTAGGTATAATCAGATCTCATTACTGTATCACATTGTGCACATATACCTGCTTCTTTATCTTATATCTGTCCTTAAAACAATCACCAATACTTTGAGAGAACAATGGAAAATCAACATTTTATTACCTTATCTCTGCTTTATCACACTGGGAGTGTAATTTCTTCTGCTGGCTGTGTTTACAAAGCTTATCTATAGCTGGTACGCGCGGCCACAAACTTTCAGAATAGGTGGGGATACCACATGTTAAATTAACAATTTCAAATGCCAACATACTCGGCACTGAGATAATTCAACCACTCAACAAAAAGAATGAATATAGAATTTGATGTCCTTCACCTGCACCGCAACAAACGCACCAAATGCACTAATGGAGGCCATTATATTGGGGAGACAGGTCAAAAATTGTGCAAGAGAATGAACCTGCGTTGCTATACAATTAATAACAAGAAAACATCCATACTAAAGAGCAGCAACAAATCACAGAATGAAAGAAAGACATGGGAAGTCAAATTTATAAATAAGCTTGATGCTCTGAATTGTTGTTTAAATATGACAGGGGTTCATCGATGCCAATTTGATATAACAGATAACTGAATTCAGTTTAAACCAATAGCCTGTCTTAATTGGACCCGACTAAAGCAAACTTTACATAACCATGTGAATCACTGAAGACACCAAGACCATTTCTCATCACAAAATAAATGTCCCATATGGACATTTACAGTTGTAGCAGCAGCGGGTGAAACTCTTCAAAAGAGCAAAGATACGGCTATTGGTCTGTACAAGATGTATATATAAATAAATAAATATATATATATATATATATATATATATATAATCCCAGAGTCTCAGGGGATTACCACTCTCACTACCCAAAATCACTGGAACATAAATCACATAGAAGAAGTTGCAGATCCGCACTCACTGGACTTTTAAATAAATATCTTTATTTGTGAACAGTGACGTTTCAGGGTTTGATCCACGAAATGTCACTGTTCACAAATAAAGATAGATGACGTAGGCTTGTACTACGTGGTTGCAGGACTTCCGAAACACCATCTGCAGCACTGTGGGTGGGAGCAAGGAAACTTTATATGTAGGTAAGTGTATAATGTTCACTATCATGTTTGTCTCAGGACAGGGGCAACCCAAAAACGTCACTTTAATAAAGAAAAGTTTGCTGATTAAGATATATTTTGATATGTTTTACTTTTGGTTTATTATACTTTTATTATAGTCTTAACACTTTACTTTAGGTCTCCAACCGTGCTAATGTTTTAGTGCTTTTATATGTTGAGTTTGCATGCGACTTATAACTCACAATTTGTAATGTTAGTGATCTTTAGTATGGATGTGCTCTTCATTGAAAGTATTGGTTCAGCTAAAGAGATGTCAGTTGTGATAAACATTCTCTAGTAATAATGTTTTACCATGAGCTTGTGATACCAGGCTGTGCGCTATTCTAAACATGGGCCCACAATATTGATAGGGCACCCTGTGCTATCAACAGAGTCTTACTAATAATCCAGGTCTATATGTATAACATCAATCACTGCTGCCATTTAGTGGTCTCGAAACATGCATGCTTCTAAGCATACCTCAGTATTTGTTTATGAAAAAAGTGCTACATTTAAATAAACTTTAATTTTTACTTTCACGTCCCTTTAAGAACATTAGTGGTCAATTATGCATCTACTTAAAGATAAAGAATAAGATCTTTACTTATAAATCTCTGTATACAGTACAGTAAAAATTAGTAATTAACATATACCCTAGGTGTATTTTTACTTTGCCTCAGTTCTATAATGTAATTGCCTTTTCAGTATTTTTCCATTTGTGATAAAATATAATGAAGACAACAAGCCAATGCATTGTTACTGTTTATTAAGCTACATGATGTGATTATCATTAACATTTAAAAGAAATACAGAAGAAATTGTGAATGTTGTTATAAAATAACAAGCTTTGGTTATTAATGGGCAGCTTATTATAATTGCTGCATAACTATGGCAGTTTGTCTCCTATAACAATTTAAGTAACAGCTAGCTAATTAGCATGCAAACAGAAACTCCTTGTTTTCCAGAGACCTTGATAGAATGTCTGTTTTTGTAAAATTCATTTCTAAAAGTTACATTATATAGTGCATTTTTACATTTTATGCCATGTATAATCTGGTAAGATATTTGTAAAAGCTACAGCTAAGAACAAACAAGTATTAGATGACAATGTTAAATAAGAAGTTTGTGCACTAAGACAGATGTGGTCTATCCTCAAATGACCATAATCGGGTAAAATACTCCACTTATAAACTACTTTTCTATACCCCAAAATTTTGACACAAGTAATAACTTGCTAACAACTGCATTAAAATAAAAATAAAATTTCTTAAAATATTATAACAAGGGGAGGCACATGTCTTTGTATGTAAATTTCCAACATTTAAAATGTAATCATTTCATTATCTGCAGTAATATTTTATGAGCACAACATTACTTCCGATGGATGTTCAGAATCCTGACTATATGCAGAGCTGATTCCAGTGTCTGAGTCAGTATCGTTTAAATCCAAACTTGATAAGACAGAGGAAACACCTTCTGCTACATTGCTGCTATTAACTAAAGGCTCATTTACAGATATATGATCTTTATGGTGCAAAGGGAAATTTGAAATGCTTTCACCTAACATTTTAAGATTTTCTTCTAGGCATTTATATTCTTTTTCTTGTTCATATAGCCTTGCATCACTGTATTGTATTTGTTTCTCAATATAGTTAGAGAGGGAATGTAATTTTAGACCTTCTTGAGTGACTTTGACAAGGTCAAATTTGATGCTCTCTAAATTATATTCTTCAGTTTTTTTGGTACACCCTTCATCAACAAACTTAATTTCCATGTTTGGTTCTGTGTAAGATAGCTCTTTATTAATTTCGACAGAGAGTTTTTCTATAAGACTACAATGATAACTTAATTTTGCTTCTAAATGTTCATATATATTTTGCTCATGGTGCTCTTCAATACTATCATCGATTAGTGTTAAGTTTATGTTTTCAGCATAATTTTCTCCAATGTTCTCAGTCCTTTCTAAATGTAGATTGGCTTCATATACCTCAATCTCATTTTCTAATTCTTGCATTCTCTTTATTTGTTGCTTGATAGTTTGATTTTGGGAAATGATCACATCAATAATTTTTTCTATGTTGTTTCTATCTTGAAAATCATTGTCCATTTTCATCATAGCCAGTTTTCTAAAAGTTTTTTTGACAATTCGTTTTTGCTTATCCAACGGTAACGACTTAATAATATGTCTTTGGTTAAAAATTTGTTTTTGTCCTAAGTTATGGATAACTTTGGGTTTACCAGTTCTCCCTATTGGAAAAGGAAGAAAAGCATCTGTTTTAACCAGAATAAATGTGATATTAACTTGTTCTTTTCCCCATGATCGCAAGAGTTTTAACATTTGTGTTGTGGGTAGCAAAACTCGCTCACAATCTTTCCATTTCTCCACTATACAATAGTTACTTTGATCGCTGATGAGGGAGCAGCTATTTTGTGAGATAGCTGCATGTTCTTCCAAAAGAGCTTGTATAACTTGAGATGCAGTTGTGCTCTTTATCAGTCCACAAACTATTTTTTCTTCTTTACCAACCGAAACAACTATTTGTCTTTCATCAGCATTCATGCTTTTGTTTAATAAGCTATAATGACAAAGACAGAGAAATATACAATCGTATTATTAGTTTAAGGGTAAAAGCACAACAAAAGTACTTTCACTACTTATACAACATTTAAGTGTAGATTATTATAAAGTTATTGTGACTTCATCAACTTATAGTTTACTTTTTTATTTATTCTAGTTACACACCAAGAATTATAGAAATAATTATTGCTTTACTATTTAAACCCACTTCTGTTATATACATTTTTTAAACCAATCCAGAGTGCGCTAAAGAAAAGTAGCATTTAATAAGTTAAATTAAAAACAAAATATATATCACAAAGCTATATGCATTTATATACCACCTGTGGTTCAAAAAATTCCTTGAAAAATATTTATTTCATGTAATTGGCAAGAGTCCATGAGCTAGTGATGTATGGGATATACAATCCTACCAGGAGGGGCAAAGTTTCCCAAACCTCAAAATGCCTATAAATACACCCCTCACCACACCCACAATTCAGTTTTACAAACTTTGCCTCCTATGGAGGTGGTGAAGTAAGTTTGTGCTAGATTTCTATGTTGATATGCGCTTCTCAGCATGTTGAAGCCCAGTTCCTCTCAGAGTACAGTGAATGTCAGAGGGATGCGAAGGGAGTATCACTTATTGAATACAATGGTCTTCCTAACGGGGATCTATTTCGTAGATCTTTTCAGATTGACGATATACTCTTATATACCATTACCTCTACTGATTCTCGTTTCAGTACTAGTTTGGCTATCTGCTATATGTGGATGGGTGTCTTTTGGTAAGTATGTTTCATTTACTTAAGACACTCTCAGCTATGGTTTGGCACTTTATATATAAAGTTCTAAATATATGTTTGTACGTATATTTGCCATGATTCAGGTTTATCAGTATATTTCCTTTTTGCAGACTGTCAGTTTCATATCTGGGAAATGCTTTTTTTTTAAATATATATATATTTTTTCTTACCTGAGGTTTTCAAATTTACTCTTTCTAAATTGTAGGCTGTATTAGGCTTGCGAGAGCACAAAATGCTATAATTTATTGCATCATTCTTGGCGCGAGACTTTTTTGGCACGAAAATTATGATTGTTGACGCAAATTCGTCATTTCCGGCGTCTTAGTTGGCGCCGAGTCTTTTCTCGAGGTTGCGTCATTTATGACGTTCGAGTTTCGTTCCTGACATTTTTGCCACCAAAAAATGTTATTCAGTTTGTGGTGCGTCATACTTGGCACCAAACATTTTTTCATTATTTAAGACCTCATTCCTTTTGCCTCTGGTCTTTCTTTTTTTCTATGTCAGAGGCCTATTCTGTTTGCATTTTTCCCATTTCTGAAACTGTCATATAAGGAAATTGATAATTTTGCTTTATATGTTTTTTTTCTTTTACATACTGCAAGATGTCTCAATCTGATCCTGTCTCAGAATCTACTACTGGAATCCTGCTGCCTGATATCAGTTCTACCAAAGCTAAGTGCATTTGTTGTAAACTTGTGGTAACTGTTCCTCCAGCTGTATTTTGTAATAGTTGTCATGATAAACTTTTACATGCAGAGAATGTTTCCATCAGTAGTAGTTCATTACATGTTGCTGGTCCTTCAACATCTAATGCTCAGGATATTCCTGTAAATTTAAGATAATTTATTTCTGATTCCATTCAGAAGGCTTTGTCTGCCATTCCGCCTTCTAATAAACGTAAAAGGTCTTTTAAAACTTCTCATAGAGTTGATGAATTTTCTAATGACCGACAACATACTGATTTATCTATCTCTGATGAGGATCTGTATGATTCAGAGGATCCTGCCTCAGATATTGACACTGAAAAATCCTCTTATTTATTTAAAATTGAGTATATTAGTTCTTTATTAAAAGAAGTGTTGATTGCATTAGATATGGAGGAGACTAGTCCTCTTGATACTAAAACTAGTAAACGTTTAAATTCGGTTTATAAACCTCATGTAGTTATTCCAAAGGTTTTTTCAGTTCCTGATGCTATTTCAGATATGATTTCTAAGGAGTGGAATAGACTGGGTACTTCTTTTACTCCTTCTTCAAGGTTTAAAAAATTGTATCCTTTGCTTACTGATAGATTGGCGTTTTGGGAACAGATCCCCAACGTTGATGGGGCCATCTCTACTCTTGCTAAAAATACTACTATTCCTACAGAAGATATTACTTCTTTTAAAGATATTTTAGATAGGAAGCTTGAATCTTATCTAAGGAAAGCTTATTTATGTTCAGGCCATCTTCTTAGGCCTGCTATTTCTTTGGCTGATGTTGCAGCTGCCTCAACTTTTGGTTGGAAACTTTAGCGCAACAAGTATCAGATCATAATGTGTATAGCATTGTTAAATTAATTCAACATGCTAATAATTTCATTTGTGATGCCATTTTTGATATCATCAGAATTGATGTTAGATTTATGTCTTTAGCTATTTTAGCTAGAAGAGCTTTATGGCTTAAATCTTGGAATGCTGATATGACTTCTAAATCGACATTGCTATCTCTTTATTTCCAAGGTAATAAATTATTTGGTTCTCAGTTGGATTCTATCATTTCAACTGTCACTGGGGGGAAGGGAGCTTTTTTGCCTCAGGATAAAAAATCTAAGGGTAAATTTAAAGCTTCTAACCGTTTTCGTTCCTTTCGACAAAATAAGGAACAGAAACCTAATCCTTCCCCTAAGGAATCTGTCTCCAATTGGAAGCCTTCCTCAATCTGGAATAAATCCAAGCCATTTAAGAGATCTAAACCAGCCCCCAAGTCCGCATGAAGGGGCGGCCCTCATTCCAGCTCAGCTGGTAGGGGGCAGATTAATTTTTTTCAAGGATGTTTGGATAAAATCAGTCCAAAATCATTGGATTCAGAACATTGTCTCTCAGGGGTACAGAATAGGTTTCAGAGTAAGTTTGTTTCTCTCACGAAATCCAGTGAATCCAGAGAAAGCGCAGACTTTCCTGAAGTGTGTTTCAGACCTGGAGTTAACTGGGGTAATCGTGCCAGTTCCTTTTCAGGAACAGGGTTTGGGGTTTTATTCAAATCTGTTCATTGTCCCAAAGAAAGAAAATTCATTCAGGCCAGTTCTGGATCTAAAAGTCTTGAATTGTTATGTAAGAGTACCAACATTCAAAATGGTGACTATAAGAACTATTCTGCCTTTTGTTCAGCAAGGGCATTATATGTCCACAATAGACTAACAGGATCCATATCTTCATATTCCGATTCATCCAGATCCCTATCAGTTCCTGAGATTCTCTTTTCTAGACAAACATTACCAATTTGTTGCTTTTCCTTTTGGCCAAGCGACAGCTCCAAGGATCTTTTCAAAGGTTCTCAGTGCCCTACTCTCTGTAATCAGAGAACGGAGTATTGCGGTGTTTCCTTATTTGGATGATATCTTGGTACTTGCTCAGTCTTTATGTTCTGCAGGAATCTCACACAAATCAACTAGTGTTGTTTCTTCAAAGACATGTTTGGAGGACCAATTTACCAAACAGTTCTTTGATTCCTCAGACCTTTTTAGGTTTCCAAATAGATTCAGCATCCATGACTTTGTCTCTAACAGACAAGAGACATCTGAAATTGGTTGCAGCCTGTCGGAACCTTCAGTCTCAGTCATTCCCTTCAGTAGCTATGTGCATGGAGGTTTTTGGTCTCATGACTGCAGCATCGGACGCGATCCCCTTTGCTCATTTTCACATGAGACCTCTTCAGCTTTGTATCCTGTTCCAATGGTGTAGGGATTATACAAGGATATCACAATTAATATCCTTAAATCCCAATGTTCGACTATCTCTGATTTGGTGGTTAGATCACCATCGTATAGTTCAATGGGCCTCTTTTGGTCGTCCAACCTGGACTGTGATCACAACGGATGTGAGTCTTTTACATTGGGGAGCTGTCTGGGGATCTCTGACAGCACAAAGGGTTTGGAAATCTCAAGAGGCGAGAATACCAATCAATATTTTGGAACTCCATGTGATTCTCAGAGCTCTTCAGTTTTGGCCTCTATTGAAGAGAGAGACGTTTATTTGTTTTCAGACAGACAATGTCACAACTGTGGCATATGTCAATCATCAGGGTGGGACTCACAATCCTCAGGCTATGAAAGAAGTATCCCGGATACTTGTTTGGGCAGAATCCAGCTCCTGTCTAATTTTTGCGGTCCATATCCCAGGTATAGACAATTGGGAAGAGGATTATCTCAGTCGTCAAGCTTTACATCCGGGAAAGTGGTCTCTTCACCCAGATGTGTTTTTTCAAATTGTTCAGATGTGGGGGCTTCCAGAAATAGATCTGATGGCATCTCACCTAAACAAGAAACTTCCCAGGTACCTGTCCAGGTCCAGGGATCCTCAGGCAGAAGCAATGGATGCATTGACACTTCCTTGAAATTATCAACCTACCTATATTTTTCTGCCTCTAGTTCTTCTTCCAAGAGTGATTTCCAAGATCATCATGGAGCAATCGTTTGTGCTGCTGGTGGCTCCAGCATGGGCTCACAGGTTTTGGTATGCGGATCTTGTTCGGATGTTCAGTTGCCAACCATGGCCACTTCCACTAAGGCCAGACCTTCTATCTCAAGGTCCATTTTTCCATCAGGATCTCAAATCATTAAATTTGAAGGTATGGAAATTGAACGCTTAGTGCTTAGTCATAGAGGTTTCTTTGACTCAGTGATTAATACTATGTTGCAGGCTCGTAAATCTGTTTCCAGAAAGATTTATTATCGAGTTTGTAAGACTTACATTTCATGGTGTTCTTCTCATAAATTTTCTTGGCATTCTTTTAGAATTCCTAGAATTTTACAGTTTCTTCAGGATGGTTTGGACTAATCTCTGCTCTTTCTGTTTTATTCCACAGAAAAATTGCTAAACTCCCTGATATTCATTGTTTTGTACAGGCTTTGGTTCGTATCAAGCCTGTCATTAAATCAATCTCTCCTCCTTGGAGTCTTAATTTGGTTTTGAAGGCTTTACAGGCTCCTCCGTTTGAGCCTATGCATTATTTGGACATTAAATTGCTTTCATGGAAAGTGTTGTTTCTTTTGGCCATCTCTTCTGCTAGAAGGGTTTCTGAATTATCTGCTCTTTCTTGTGAGTCTCCTTTTCTGATTTTTCATCAGGATAAGGCAGTTTTGCGGACTTCATTTATATTCTTTCCTAAAGTTGTGAATTCCAACAACATTAGTAGGGAAATTGTTGTCCCTTCTTTGTGTCCCCATCCTAAGAATTCTTTGGAAAGATCTTTACATTCTTTGGATGTGGTTAGAGCTTTGAAATATTATGTTGAAGCTACTAAAGTTTTCAGGAAGACTTCTAGTCTATTTGTTATCTTTTCTGGTTCTAGGAAAGGCCAGAAGCCTTCTGCCATTTCTTTGGCATCATGGTTAAAGCTTTTGATTCATCAATGTCAGGGTGCCAGGAATCAGACTGAGACGAGAAGTGCAAAAATAATCACACCTTTATTCATAGCAAAAAAATAATAAAAATTCCACCAGTCAAATAACAAGCCAGGAGTCAAAACCAGAGCTGGTAGTCTGATGAGCCGAGTCAGGAGCCAAAGCAAATAGTCAGACGAGCCTGAATCAGGAACAAGGAAAACTGCAGAGACAGGAACAAGCCAGGGATCAGGAACCAGGAAGGACGTCCGGCAGCCAGGTATTACACAGGAACTCTCACAAACAGGTCTGAGACAACGCAAAGGCAAAGCATACAGAAGAGAGGCCCTTTAAATAATAAGTGATGACATCACAATTCTGAGACTGCATCCTGTCTCACATGGATGATGCACACCAGTCTGGCCATAAAAGGAAGTGTAGGAAATGAGCAGCATCCCCACAATGCACCATAGTCAGGAAGAGAGGTGAGTAAAATGGCTGCCAGCAGCACATGGCAAACAACAGGGAAAAAACCCTGACAATAACGCTTATTTGGAGTCGGGTAAATCCCCGCCTCAGAGGATTACAGCTCATTCTACTAGGTCAGTTTCCACTTCCTGGGCTTTTAAGAATGAAGCTTCAGTTGATCAGATTTGCAAAGCAGCAACTTGGTCTTCTTTGCATACATTTACTAAATTCTACCATTTTGATGTTTTTTCTTCTTCATAAGCAGTTGTTGGTAGAAGAGTTCTTTAGGCAGCTGTTTCAGTTTGATTGTTATGCTTATAATTTCAGTTTTTTTCTTTTCCATTATAAGATTAACACTTATGATTTGGGTTGTGGATTAATTTTTTCAGTGGAATTGGCTGTCTTTATTTTTTATCCCTCCCTCTCTAGTGACTCTTGCGTGGAGTTCCACATCTTGGGTATTGCTATCCCATACGTCACTAGCTCATGGACTCTTGCCAATTACATGAAAGAAAACATAATTTATGTAAGAATTTACCTGATAAATTCATTTCTTTCATATTGGCAAGAGTCCATGAGGCCCACCCATTTTATGGTGGATATGATATTTTTGTGTAAAGCACAATTATTCCAATTCCTTTATGTTTTTTGCTCCTTTCTTTATCACCCCACTTCTTGGCTATTCGTTAAACTGAATTGTGGGTGTGGTGAGGGGTGTATTTATAGGCATTTTGAGGTTTGGGAAACTTTGCCCCTCCTGGTAGGATTGTATATCCCATACGTCACTAGCTCATGGACTCTTGCCAATATGAAAGAAATTAATTTATCAGGTAAATTCTTACATAAATTATGTTTTTCTTGGAACAAAAATTTAAAGGGAAATGGATTACAAGTATTTGCCTTTAACCCTTTATTCCAAGAAAATATTTTTTTTAAGGAATTGTATTGGAGGAATCCTCTAAGGGGGTTACTTAAATTATAAGGTGAAATAAGGGTTAATATACCAGTATATTTCTACTTGTTTAATAAGATCTATGCAGTTTTGTGTATCCTTGATATACATTTTTTAAACTGAACTTAACGTAAACACACACACATTTTGGTTATTTATTTTCTACATATGTTACCCTAAACAGGAGTTGTTGTATGAATACTTTACAAAGAATGACTATAATTTTACAAATATGTGCTCACCTCATTATAAATAAATACTAATATTTTTCATGGCATAAGATTTATGAATTATATACTAAGGCTATTAGTACAATCCAACAACTCAAAGTAAAAATTAATAAAGAAATAAGAAATATATATGCCTATCTATAATTTTATTTATATATGTATTTATATTTATATATGTGTATATGAATATATATATATATATATATATATATATATATATGCTACAGTTTGTTGAAGACATCAATGCATCAATGACAGGCCTAAGATTTACACTGACTTACTCTACCGAACAGATTAATTTTCTGGATACAACTGTATACAAAGATGGTAATACATTAAGTACAGATCTATATGTTAAGCCAACAGATAGAAATACTTTGTTGCGGTATGAAAGTTTCCATCCTGAAACTGTTTTTAAATCCATACCGAGAAGTCAGTTACTTCGTACTAAAAGAATAGTTAGGGACCATGAGATATTGCCAGAAAGATTAATGTCTATGGGAAATGATTTTCATTCAAAGGGGCTATCCAAGGGAGGTTATTGACAAAAGCATCCAGGAATTGGACAGAAAACATGATAAAAAACAAGATAAAAAACAAACCCCAACAGAGAAAAACACAGATAGACTAGTACTCTCAATGGAGTACAGTGATAGGAGTAATGATGTCTTCAAAATAGTGAGAAAATATTGGCATTTGTTGTCAAAATACAACCCAGAGGTTAAATCTTTTAAATTACCCCCTATGCCATCATACAGAAGGGTAAAAAATCTAAGGGACCACATTGTTAAAGCCGATGCGGGTACAAATAAACTCTCTGATATTAACTATTTGACCACACCAAATAAAGGCTGTTATCCTTGTCTTCATTGTGCCCAATGCAATTCTGTTATAAAAGGAAAATTCTTAGCACAGAATGATAAGGCGGAAACAATATACAATTAATGGGCTCTATACATGTCAAACTAACTACGCAATTTATTTGCTTAAATGCCCATGTGGCCTTTGTTATATTGGCGAGACCATCCAGGCCGCCAGGGACAGGTTCAGCCAACATAAAGCCTCCATTAAATTAAAGGATTTATCACTCCCAGTATCTGCACATTTTACTAACATGGGCCATACAGTTAGCCAATTACGCTTCAAAGTAATTGACCATATTCCTCATCATAGAAGAGGGGGCAATAGGGAGCAGAAACTGAAACAAAAAGAAGTATGGTGGATTAAATGTTTAAACACAGTACATCCCTATGGTCTGAATAGAGATTATGATCTGTATTTGTTTTTATAATGTTTTTAAAATGTAATATATTCTGGTACCACTAGAGGTCACTATGCTATTGAAATTTGGATACCTGGACAGGTATAGGTTAAATCAATTAACAATGAGAACTAATACCTGATTGGTTCAGATACCCTTTTTAATGTCTGTTCATTTGGTTTTAAACTATGCATGATTAAGGACCATGTAGGTCCGAAATGTCGCTTCTATGGTTGTTATACCTCAATAAAGAACATTTTTCACCTTTAAGGAAGAATTTTGCACTGTGGTGCTGTTACCTTATTTTCTACATGGATTATATATATATATATATATATATATATATAAATAGAAATATTTATTTAAGAACATATTCTTCTATGTGAAGAACATTACAATCTGAATTATTCATATTTCTTGTTGGGTTTAGTGGGTTTTTTTTACAGTTTGTTCGCACCATTGAAATCTATGGGAGAATATTATGTTGCGATATTAAAAGTTCAACTTTTTGCGCACGTCGGGTTTTCGCTTTTGCTCTAAGTTTTTACTTTCAACATACAATACAAGCACAACCCGACACTCACAAAAAGCCTCCGTCCAGCAAAGTTAACATGCAAGTGGGAACACAAAATATTAGAGCATAAAAATATTTGTGCTATTGTGTGTTAATATCCAATAAATGCAATCAATAGCACAGAATAATAAGTACAATCCAATAATATGCACTCCCTGGATTTAAGCACAGCACACTTTATTCAGCAGTGACATTTCGGGGCATTCACCCCTTCCTCAGAAAATTCAAATGTGATACAAACAGTGTATAAAAATGTAACAAGCCCCTCCCCCATCCCCATTCAGTCAATCAAACAGGAGGCAGACCACATTACTTCATGTGCAAATAATCACTTAATCAAATGTGTAGCAAAACAACAACAAGTATCATATCTATATGGATAGCTGTGCATCAAGGTGCATTAATATCTTTATATGTATATTGTATATGGCTGTTTATGTATATTGCTGTATATGTATATTGCTGTATATATTTATATGTATATTGCTGTATACCTTGGGTTACTTCTATAGTGTGATTTTGATATTTAGGTTTATCCAGATTAATGTTACAGATCCAGGTCCACTATATTAATGTCACTAGTTTTTAACCCTTTAACGACGCATGTCCTACAGGGTACGTTGCACACCACCTGGTCTTTAAAGACCAGTGACGTACCCTGTACGACATCAGGGTTTAAAGCGGCTGGAAGCGATCCTGATCACTTCCAACCGATTCAAGGTATTGCTGTGATTCCTCGATATTGAGGCATCACTGCAATACCTTTTTTCGAAAACTGATGCAGAGAGAGCCACTCTGTGGCCCTCTCTGCACCGGTAGCGATGGGCCCGATCGTTGGTGGGTGGGAGCAGCTGCAGGGAGGCGGGTGGGCAGCCCATCACTACCCGGCATCCGGTTCCTGAATGTGCAATGTGCACGCCGGGTGCCGGGAGTGTGCGGGGGCCTGCAGGGAGCACGCGTGCGCACGCATGTGTGCATGCGATTGCATAACAGCCACTGCCACCAATGAATTAATGAATGGGAGAGAGGGAGGGGGGTAAATAACTGTCAAAAGGATCTGGGAGGGGGAGAGGGAGGAGGGTATTGAGGGGGGGGGCAGCTACACTACAGAAAAAATGTAATTACATAAAAAAAAAAAAAACATTTTTGGGAGGCAAATTGGGTACTGGCAGACAGCTGCCAGTACCCAAGATGGCAGCAAATAGGATGTGGGCAAGAGTTATAGAGCTGTTTGGAAGGGATCAGAGAGGTTGGGGGAGAGGTTGTTAACAGATATTTAAAAAAAAAAAAAATTCATAAAAAAAAAAAGCCTTTTATTTTAGTACTGGCAGACTTTTGTGGGGTGGGGGAGGGAAGAGAGATATTTGGGAGGGATCAGAGGGTGGGATCTCTCAGGTGGGAGGCTGATCTCTACACTAAAGCTAAAATTAACCCTGCAAGCTCCCTACAAGCTATCTAATTAACCCCTGCACTGCTGAGCATAATACACGTGTGATGCGCAGCAGCATTTAGCGGTCTTCTAATTACCAAAAAGCAACACAAAAGCCATAAATGTCTGCTATTTCTGAACAAAGGGGATCCCAGCGAAGCATTTACAACCATTTATGCCATAATTGCACAAGTTGTTTGTAAATAATTTCAGTGAGAAACCTAAAATTGTGAAAAATTTTACATTTTTTTTATTTGATCGCATTTGGCGGTGAAATGGTGGCATGAAATATACCAAGATGGGCCTAGATTAATACTTGGGGTTGTCTACTACACTACACTAAAGCTAAAATTAACCCTAGAAGCTCCCTACATGCTCCTTAATTAACCCCTTCACTGCTGGGAATAATACATGTGTGGTGCGCAGTGGCGTTTAGCTGACTTCTAATTACCAAAAAGCAACGCCAAAGCCATATATGTCTGCTATTTATGAACAAAGGGGATCCCAGAGAAGCGTTTACAACCATTTATCTCATAATTGCACAAGTTGTTTGCAAATAATTTCAGTGAGAAACCTAAAGTTTGTGAAAAAAATTATGAAAAAGTTAATTTTTTCTTTATTTGATCTCATTTGGCGGTGAAATGGTTGCATGAAATATACCAAAATGGGCCTAGATCAGTACTTTGGGATGTCTTCTAAAAAAAAATATATACATGTCAAGGGATATTCAGGGATTCCTGAAAGATATAAGTGTCCAATGTAACTAGCGCTAATTTTGAAAAAAAGTGGTTTGGAAATAGCAAAGTGCTACTTGTACTTATTGCCCTATAACTTGCAAAAAAAAGCAAAAAACATGTAAATATTGGGTATTTCTAAACTCAGAACAAAATTTAGAAACTATTTAGCATGGTGTTTTTTGGTGGTTGTAGATGTGTAACAGATTTTGGGGGTCAAAGTTAGAAAAAGTGTGTTTTTTTCCATTTTTTCCTCATATTTTATAATTTTTTTAATAGTAATTTATATGGTATGATGAAAATAATGGTATCTTTAGAAAGTCCATTTAATGGCGAGAAAAACGGTATATAATATGTGTGGGTACAGTAAATGAGTAAGAGGAAAATTACAGCTAAACACAAACACCGCAGAAATTTAAAAATAGCCCTGGTCCTTAAGGGAAAGAAATTGAAAAATGGCCTTGTCCTTAAGGGGTTAATGATTACTTGATATACATGCCACATATGAATTATCACACAATAGATATAATGATACTTATTGTTGTTTTGCTACACATTTGATTAAGTGATTATTTGCACATGAAGTAATGTGGTCTGCCTCCTGTTTGATTGGCTGAATGGGGATGGGGAGGGGCTTGTTATATTTTTATACACTGTTTGTATCACATTTTAATTGTCTGAGGAAGGGGTGAATGCCCCGAAACGTCACTGCTGAATAAAGTGTGCTGTGCTTAAATCCAGAGAGTGCATATTATTGGATTGTACATATATATATATATATATATATATGTCCATAGGGCACTGCACGCACTTTCAAGGATTAAAGCTGCCCGGGGTGCATTCAATCAAATGCATATAAGTCACAAAAATTAGGAGCGCACTCGCCGGGTCTTAAATAAGATATTATTTATTCATACAAAGTGACGTTTCGGGGTAGTTAGCCCCGTCCTCAGATCATTACATAAGTTAAGATACAAAGAAAACATTTATACATTACCCTCCACCATCACCACGTACTACCGGAAGTGCCGCCAGCGTCCTGCAGAGCTCAGTGCGCAGGTCCGCCGGTTGCCCTAGCAACCAAAGTACACAACCCTGAAACGGAACAAGAGTGGTTATATAATACATAAATAAAGTATACCTGCCATAAGAATTATTGTGCGATCTATCGTTATATAGGAGGATTTGTTTAGGCTATGTGTTGCTTACTGTTTGTATCTTTAGTGTGCACCACCATGTAAAAATGTACCCGGTTGTCTAGACAACCGTTGTAATGGCACTAAATCAAATGAAGACTCAGACCGTCTATGTATGTTAAACCAGTAATTATTAACCCAATAGGATCATTTACCAACATTTTATATACCTAGTTATAACTAATCTATAGACAACTCCCCATATATAGATACTCCCTTAAACTATAAACATTAATTAATGTGGGACTATACTAGGGCTAAGACTATAGTGAAGTATCAAAGTTATATTTTTATCATTTAGCACTTAAAACATAAGACATAGTTGTATATAGATCACCTTATAAGAAACAATGCCAATCCAATTGTGTATTTAACCCCTTGGGGGATAGGGTCCCCAAGTTGTAAATCCACCTGGACTCTTTTTGCAACAGAAGATTGGCTCTATCACCACCCCTACTGAGTTTAGGTACGTGATCTATGATCACATATCTCAGATAACTAACCATATGGCCACTCATCGCGAAATGCCTGGCAACTGGCTGCTCTGATTCTTTCTCTCGAATTGCTAGCCTAATGGCAGCGCGATGGTTGGCCATGCGGATACGGAGGGTATCAATAGTCTTGCCCACATAAAAAAGGCCACATGGGCAGTGCAAGAGATAAATGATGTATTCTGTAGTACACGTTACTCTCTATCTGATTGTGTACTTTCTGTTGGTATGGGGATGTGTAAATGTCTTTGTGTTGCTCAAGCCACTGCACGTAGTGCAGCCAAGACATCTGTAACAGCCCACTTTTGGAGATTGGAGCCAAGTTGTCTTCTTATAGCTGTCCACAGGATCTACTTTAACTAGAGAGTCCCTTAGTGATCTTGCTCATCTGTAGGTCACTCTTAGGGGTCCCATAGTAGTAAATGGCAATGTTGGATCACTTGTCACTATATCCCATTGGTCTCTTACAACTCCGGGTATTCCCTTCTTATCAGCGGTGTATGTAGTTAGATAGGTCAGACGATTTTCCGTCTCCAGGGGTTCTCTTGTACATAGGGCCTCATCTTGCTTCATATTCCAGAATTTTGAAAGATGTTGATCAATATGAGCTCGTCGATACCCTCTTTGTAGAAATCTTTCTTTCATCTCCAGTAGTTGTTCTTTGGCCTTATCGGGATCACTATTATTGCGAACTACCCTCTTAAATTGTGATATCGGTAGCGCTCGCTTTAGGCCAACTGGGTGGCAGCTTGTGGCTTGTAGTAATGAGTTTTTATCCGTAGTCTTTCGGAAGAGGGTGGTGCCCAATACATCCCCCTGGATTGAGATTCGTAAATCCAGGAAATCCACTGTAGTTTTGTTATACTCCATTTTAAATTGAAGATTTGGTAAGACCTGGTTCAATTGTTGGAACCAATCGGAAAGTTCATTTTCTGTGCCATCCCAGATCAAGAACAAATCGTCAATATAGCGACGAAAGAATCATATCTTATTATCCTGGAATAATTCTGTTTGATGTTGTTCGAATTCAGCCATATATAAGTTGGCGTACGATGGGGCCACACTCGACCCCATCGCCGTTCCAAGCAATTTCAAAAAGTACCTATTCTCAAAACGAAAATAGTTCATCTTGAGGCAGAATTCCAACAGTTCCAATAGCCAGTCCATATTTGGACCTACATAAGGGTATCTACACAGGTGATTACGCACAGCCTCTATACCTTGGTGATGTGGTATCACTGTATAGAGGCTTACCACATTGAGCGTAACTAAGTACTCAGTTCCCTTGAATCCTTTAATAGCCTTTAGTTCCTTAATTAGGGAAATAGAGTCCAGTAGGAATGATGGCATATTGTGGACGATAGGTTGCAGAATAGAATCTAGATATACTTCAATTGGTTGTAGTAGGGATCCGATTGCTGACACTATTGGTCTCCCTGGTGGTCGGGTGGCATGTTTATGCACCTTAGGTAGTGTATAAAACACTGGTGTCCTCGGGAACTGTACTGTTAGATAGGTCAGCAATTTATCATCAATCAGTCCGCCCGTTAGGGCATTATGTAGAGATGCATCCACTTGTCTTTTAAACGTCCAAATTGGATCCCCAGGTAGTTGTCTGTAGGTGTTATTATCCTGTAACTGGGACATAATCTCCTGTTGGTAGTATGTGTAATCCAGGAGTACTACCGCCCCACCCATATCAGCTTCGTGAAAGATAATGGAATGATTTGACTTTAAATCCTGTAAAGCTTTCTTTTCCATCTTCGTCAGATTATTTCTGCAGACATCTTGAGCCGCCATGCATCCTTTGCTTACTTGGTCTGCTAATAGGCAGCTGTAAGTTTTTATACTAGGGTTAGAGCTATGTGGATCATATTTTCCTTTAGCCCAGAACCTGGGTATTTCTGAAGTATTAGTACCAAAATGTTCTCGTAGTCTGAGCGTCTGACCTATCTAACTACATACACCGCTGATAAGAAGGGAATACCCGGAGTTGTAAGAGACCAATGGGATATAGTGACAAGTGATCCAACATTGCCATTTACTACTATGGGACCCCCAAGAGTGACCTACAGACGAGCAAGATCACTAAGGGACTCTCTAGTTAAAGTAGATCCTGTGGACAGCTAGAAGAAGACAACTTGGCTCCAATCTCCAAAAGTGGGCTGTTACAGATGTCTTGGCTGCACTACGTGCAGTGGCTTGAGCAACACAAAGACATTTACACATCCCCATACCAACAGAAAGTACACAATCAGATAGAGAGTAACGTGTACTACAGAATACATCATTTATCTCTTGCACTGCCCATGTGGCCTTTTTTATGTGGGCAAGACTATTGATACCCTCCGTATCCGCATGGCCAACCATCGCGTTGCCATAAGGCTAGCAATTCAAGAGAAAGAATCAGAGTTGCCAGGCATTTCACGATGAGTGGCCATACGGTTAGTGATCTGAGATATGTGATCATAGATCACATACCTAAACTCAGTAGGGGTGGTGATAGAGCCAATCTTCTGTTGCAAAAAGAGTCCAGGTGGATTTACAACTTGGGGACCCTATCCCCCAAGGGATTAAATACACAATTGGATTGGCATTGTTTCTTATAAGGTGATCTATATACAACTATGTCTTATGTTTTAAGTGCTAAATGATAAAAATATAACTTTGATACTTCACTATAGTCTTAGCCCTAGTATAGTCCCACATTAATTAATGTTTATAGTTTAAGGGAGTATCTATATATGGGGAGTTGTCTATAGATTAGTTATAACTAGGTATATAAAATGTTGGTAAATGATCCTATTGGGTTAATAATTACTGGTTTAACATACATAGACGGTCTGAGTCTTCATTTGATTTAGTGCCATTACAACGGTTGTCTAGACAACCGGGTACATGTTCACATGGTGGTGCACACTAAAGATACAAACAGTAAGCAACACATAGCCTAAACAAATCCTCCTATAGAATGATAGATAGCACAATAATTCTTATGGCAGGTATGCTTTATTTATATATTATATAACCACTCTTGTTCCGTTTCAGGGTTGTGTACTTTGGTTGCTAGGGCAACCGGCGGACCTGCGCACTGAGCTCTGCAGGACGCCAGCGGCACTTCCGGTAGTACGTGGTGATGGTGGAGGGTAATGTATAAATATTTTCTTTGTATCTTAACTTATGTAATGGTCTGAGGACGGGGCTAACTACCCCGAAACGTCACTTTGTATGAATAAATAATATCTTATTTAAGACCCGGCGAGTGCGCTCCTATTTTTTGTGACTTATATATATATATATATATATATATATATATACAGTATATAAAATATGTTTATATGTGTGTACATAAGTATTTATGTATTTATATATTTACAGACATATATAAACACATATAAAACCATAAATACATATGTACACACATAGAGAGATATATATATAGAAGTGCACTGGAGCCCTTTGCAGTTAATTAAATGAAAACATGTAACGTATAAATATATATTTGTGCAAGAAAATCATATATATATATATATATATATATATATATATATATATACAAAAGATAAATGAACCAGTAGAAAGAATCCACTGGATCACTCATAGGCGCTCACTATCAGATAAAAGCTATGCCACAATGTATATATATTGTGTATATATACCCAGCACCTAATATAAAGATTCTAGCAAGATATATCCAGCTGCCAAACCCCAAATAACAGAGGAGACCTATCACCCCTCCAAAAGAAATGAAAGTAGGAAGAAGCAGGGTGGCGCAGAGAACCCAAACTTGAAAACACAACAAATATAATACACAGTGATAATGTGACAATATATGGTTAAAACAATACAAATATTAGTCAATAGTAAAATAAAGAGAGAACAGGAATAATCCAGAGCACATCAAATGTAGAAAACACAGTCTTCAAGCGTTACTCCCCTATTAGATGTACACTTACTTCAGGGAACCTCAATCAAATGAGGTAAGAATGTAGCACTTTCATAAATGGGCAAGGCACCTCCTGTAGAATAGATATAGAACGATCAACTGGTTCTCCCAGTGTGTAGCCTTCTGTGTCTTGGAATACAGATAGTAGAATCCTCCAAGTATCCTTGTGCTCTCTTTAGTGAGTAGTAACTTCCAATTCCAGTGTAGGTGTCACATAAGGAGAACCAGAAAAGCAAACATAGTGTAAAACTGCTTTAATAGGACATAAATGACACACAATAAGTTACACTCACATAAAAAACCTCAACTAATGAGGTATGTAGAAAGCACATAGACGTAATAAAACTGTAGCCCAGAAGTCCAATGAGCATCCGTAGTGGGGATAATAGTTCAAAGAACAATTACAGGCTCCACAGTCACAGAGGCACCAAACGGTTCATAAAACAGGTCATGTACCTTCCTCTGATGAAGAAGGGAATCTAATTTGCTCTACCCTTCAAAACGCGTAAGACAATTGAGGAAGGTACATGACCTTTTTTATGAACTGGGTTACAGTTTTATTACGTATGTAATTCTTTCTAAGTCGCAGCCTTACAAATCTGTTCAACAGAAGCATCATAAGCCAAACGGATTATGCTTTTCAGCCAAAAGGAAAGAGAGGTAGCCGTAGCCTTTTGACGTCTACGCTTTCCAGCATAGACAACAAACAAAGAAGATGATTGGTGAAAATCTTTGGTTGCCTGCAAATAAAACTTCAAGGCATGAACCACATCCAAGTTGTGCAACAGACGGTCCTTCTTAGAAGAAGGATTAGGACACAGAGAAGGAACAACAATTTCCTGATTGATATTCCTGTTAGTAACAACCTTAGGAAGGTTTGGTACGCAAAACCACCTTATCAGCATGGAAAACAAGATAAGGCGAGTCACATTGCAATACAGATAGTTCCGAAACTCTTCGAGCTGAAGAGATAGCAACTAGAAACAGAACTTTCCAAGATAGAAGCTTAATATCTATGGAATGCATGGGTTCAAACGGAACCCCTTGAAGAACTTTAAGAACTAAATTGAGACTCCATGGTGGAGCAACAGGTTTAAACACAGGCTTAATTCTAACTAAAGCCTGACAAAAAGCCAGAACGTCTGGGACATCTGCCAGCCGCTTGTGCAACAGAATAGACAAAGCAGATATCTGTCCCTTTAAGGAACTAGCAGACAATCCTTTCTCCAATCCTTCTTGGAGAAAAGACAAAATCCTAGGAATCCTGATCTTACTCCATGAGTAGCCTTTGGATTCACACCAAAAAAGATATTTATGCCATAACTTATGATAGATCTTCCTGGTGACAGGCTTTCGAGCCTGAATCAAGGTATCTATGATTGACTCAGAGAAACCCCGCTTTGATAAAATCAAGCGTTCAATCTCCAAGCAGTCAGTTGCAGTGAAATTAGATTTGGATGCTTGAATGGACCTTGGATCAAAAGGTCCCATCTCCGTGGCAGAGTCCATGGTGGCAGAGATGACATTTCCACCAGGTCTGCATACCAAGTCCTGCGGGGCCACACAGGCGCTATCAAAATCACTGATGCTCTCTCCTGTTCGATTCTGGCAATCAGACGCGGAAGGAGAGGGAATGGTGGAAACACATAAGCCAGGTTGAATGATCAGGGTACTGCTAGAGCAACTATCAGTACTGCCTGAGGATCCCCTGACCTGGATCCGTAACGAGGAAGTTTGGCGTTTTGACGAGATGCCATAAGATCCAATTCTGGTGTGCCCCATAGATGAACCAGTTGAGCAAACACCTCCCACTCCCCCGGATGAAAAGTCTGACGACTTAGAAAATCTGCCTTCCAGTTCTCCACCCCTGGGATATAGATCGCTGATAGATGGCAAGAGTGAGTATCTGCCCATCGGATTATCCTGGAAACTTCTATCATTGGAACTCCTTGTTACCCCCTGATGATTGATATAAGCTACAGTCGTGATGTTGTCCGACTGAAACCTGATGAATCTGGCCGAAGCCAGCTGAGGCCACTCCTGAAGAGCATTGAATATCGCTCTTAATTCCAGAATATGTATCGGTAGGAGGGCCTCCTCCTGAGTCCACAAACCCTGTGCTTTCAGGGAATTCCAGACTGCACCCCAGCCCAGTAGGCTGGCATCCGTCGTCACAATAACATATGCTGGCCTGCGGAAACACATTCCCCTGGACAGGTGATCCTGTGACAACCACCAAAGAAGAGAGTCTCTGGTCTCTTGATCCAGATTTATCTGAGGAGATAAATCTGCATAATCCCCATTCCACTGTTTGAGCATGCATAGTTGCAGTGGTCTGAGATGCAAGCGAGCAAACGGAACTATGTCCATTGCCACTACCATAAGTCCGATTACCTCCATACACTGAGCCACTGACGGCCGAGGAATGGAATGAAGAGCTCGGCAGGTGGTTAAAATCTTTGATTTCCTGACCTCCGTCAGAAATATTTTCATGTCCACCGAATCTATCAGAGTTCCCAGGAATGGAACTCTTGTGAGAGGAATAAGAGAACTCTTTTTCACGTTCACCTTCCACCCATGAGATCTTAGAAAGGCCAACACTAAGTCCGTGTGAGACTTGGCAAGTTGGAAAGTCAACGCTTGAATTAAGATGTCGTCTAGATAAAATAAAACTAACAGTTTAATACCTCTTCTCTTTACCCTTCCTGCTTAGAGCCAACAAAGAGAATGACTGGGGGGTGGAGTTAAGGGGGGATCTATATAGACAGCTCTGCTGTGGTGCTCTCTTTGCTACTTCCTGTCAAGAAGGACAATATCCCACAAGTTAGGATGAATCTGTCGACTCGGTACATCTTGCAAAATAAATTAGTTTTGGCAAATTAGTTATGTTAGTTATGTTAACTTAAATCGTTTTTCTGATCCGTTAATTTTTTTTGATCCATTCCTTATTCATATGCATTTTTCTATTTTGAAGTTTAGAAAAGAATAAAGCATATGAATAAAGAATGGATCTGAAAAAACGAAAGGATCCGAAAAAACGATTTAACTAAACATACTGTAACTAATATGCCGGCGATTGCCGAAACAAAATTATCTAAAACTGCCGCCGCCACCCACATCGCCGCCACTAAATAAAGCTATTAACACCTAAACCGCTATCCCCCCACATTGCCAACACTAACTAAATCACTAAATACAGCTATTAACCCCTAAACCGCAGTTCCCCGACATCGCTGGCACTAACTAAACCTATTAACCCCTAAACCGCAGTTCCCCAACATCACCGACACTAACTGAAACACCTAATAAACCTATTAACCCCTCAACTGCCGTTCCCAAACATCTTCAACACTAACTAAACCTATTAGCCCCTAAACAGCTGTTCCTAAACATCGCCGACACTAATAGTTTCGGCAAATTAGTTATGTTAAGTTAAATCGTAGAAAAGAATAAAGCATATGAATAAAGAATGGATCCGAAAAAACGAAAGGATCCGAAAAAACGATTTAACTAAACATACTGTAACTAATATGCCGGCGATTTCCGAAGCAAAATTATCTAAAACTGCCGCCGCCACCCACATCGCCGCCACTAAATAAAGCTATTAACACCTAAACCGCTACCCCCCCCCCACATTGCCAACACGAACTAAATCACTAAATACAGCTATTAACCCCTAAACCACAGTTCCCCGACATCGCTGACACTAACTAAACCTATTAACCCCTAAACCGCCATTCCCAAACATCACCGACACTAACTAAACCTATTAACCCCTAAACCGCAGTTCCCCGACATCACCGACACTAACTGAAACACCTAATAAACCTATTAACCCCTCAACTGCCATTCCCAAACATCTTCAACGCTAACTAAACCTATTAGCCCCTAAACAGCTGTTCCTAAACATCACCGACACTAACTAAACTTATTAACCCCTAAACCACTGGCCCCCACATCCCAACAACCTAAATTAAACTATTATAACCCCTAAACCTAACACCCCCTAACTTTAACATAATTAAAATAGACCTAAATTAAAGTTACAATTATTAACTAACTACCAACCTAAGGGTTGCAAGACTTTTAATTTTCGCTCCTTTCATAACTTCAAGCGACAAAAGTCTCCCTCTTCCTCCTCTAAACCGGAGCAATCCAGGACCTCATGGAGTTTTTTTTTAAAAGTTTTATGTGTCTGTATTATCAAAATTACAAGCTATATTGACATTTAGTACATACTCACACATACAGAAAATATTTTGTTTACATCTTTGCAAGTATATGGACTTGTAAATTCATGTGCCCTTTTACCTTTTTAACTTGCAGTAATATTGTTGGTATTTTTTTTTTATAATGATATTCTTTATTCTTTCTCCTATAATAGATTTCAAAATTGGATCAAATTTTAAAACTCTCCAATGCTTATTTAAAATCGTCCTAATCATGTAATGACCCTTATAGGTGGTAACAAGACTAATGTTGTTGGATTTTTCTATAATGTGTGGAGCTTTTTTTCAGTTCTAATTATATCCTCTTTTTTCATCTGTGACAACCTTTTCATGGAGTTATCCGATAAAAGACTGTTTGTAACCCTTCTCTAAAAATGTATCGCAAAGGAGCTCTGCTTCATCAAGATAATCCTTCTCCTGGGTGCAATTTATTTTTATGCTTTGGAACTGCCCTAACGGTACATGATTTTTTTTCTCTCACCAGATGATCACTACTTGCAACTAGCAAAACATTTCTATCAGTCAGTTTCCCATTGTTGCTTACAGCATCTTGTAATGAACTAGTATCTAAATATAAAATAAAGAAACTGACAGTTAGATTACGAGTTATGCGCTCTATAGGGAAATTAAGGAATGCAACAAAAATTGCGTTATTTCACCCCCTATATATTACAAGTTTTGAAACAATCGGCTTGTGTGTTGCGATATGGTTGAGATGAGCTCCATACCACACAAAATACAAGCGCTGTTTTGACGTGCTCGTGCATGCTTTCCCCATGGACATCAATGGGGAGAGTAAGTCAGAAAAAAACCTGCGATCGTGGAATGAAAAGCTCCCTAACGCAACCCCATTGATGTCTATGGGGAAAAAAGTTACGTTTAAACCTAACACCCTAACATAAACCCCTAGTCTAAACACCCGTAATCTGCTGCCCCGACATCATCGACACCTAAATAAACTTATTAACCCCTAATCTGCCACCCCCGACATTGCCGCTACCTAAATAAATCTATTAACCCCTAATCTGCCGCTCCCGGTATCGCTGCCACTATACTAAAGTTATTAACCCTATTCCCCTGCAACCCAACTTTGCCCACACTATAATAAATCTATTAACCCCTATATTGCCACTCCCCAACATCACTGCCCCTAAATAAAGCTATTAACCCCTAAACCTCTGGCCTCCCACATCACCACCACTAAATAAATATATTAACTCCTAAACCTATTCTAATACCAATTAAAAAAAAAAAAAATAAGTAACCTAATCTACAATAAACTACCAATAGCCCTTAAAAGGGCCTTTTGTAGGGCATTGCCTTAAGTTAAACAGCTCTTTTACCTGGAAAAAAAAAATACAAAGTCCCACTAACATTACAAACCCCCACCCCCCAAACCCACAAAATAAAAAAAATATCTAAAAAAAACCTAAGCTAACCATTGCCCTGAAAAGGGCATTTGTATGGGCATGTAGCTCTTTTGCATTGCCCTGAAAAGGGCATTTAGCTCTTTTGTGAAAAGCCCAAACCCTAAACTAAAAAAAAAAAAAACCCTTAAAAAACCTATCACTAACTCCCGAAGATCCACTTATAGTTTTTGAAGTCCCACTTGATCGATCTTCATCAAGGCGGCAAAGTCCTCATCCAGGCGGCCTCTTTAATCTTCATCCAGGTGGCATCTTCTATCTTCATCCCGGCGGCGCGGAGCGGGTTCATCCTGAAGACATCCAGCTTGGTTTACAGGCTAAAAGGCTTGCGGTACAGCTATACCGACAAAACTTGAAATGAAATTTTTTTCAGCATTAAAACACGAATGGAAAACTCGTAATCTAGGTGTAAATCCTTTCTTGAGAAGGTTTGTGGGTTAACTTTTGATTCCAATCGTTATTATTTAAGTGTTATATAAATTGTCTTGCTGTTGATTCATCCCCTTACCAGATGAGGATAATGTCATCAATATAGTAATAGTATCCAACTAGATTACCTACAAAGTGATTTTATATTTTATATTTTAAATAATATTTACTTTCAAAACAAAAATATCTGTTTTTAAATATATAGTTGATGCTATCAGGAACTTGACATGTATGTCTGCAATCTACTATGTATGTCTCTATTGCTATTAACCCTTTCTCATGTGGATTTCTTGTGTAGAGTGCAGATACATCACATAAGATTGTATCTCTGAGAAAGGACCTAGAATTCATAGTTATTGATTGCAAATAAAAGTCTATAGACTGCAATAGTCCATCTGTAAGGGAACCTGTTTCTGAGATGATGAGAGGGATTGCAGGGATCCTAAGAAGATGACTGGGTAATCACAAGCTCAAATGAAGGGAGTATTCCAATTACTTATTTCTTATATATATGAGTATCCTGTCTAGAAACATACAACATTGAAAGACAAAACACTTAGAGGAAGCTTCTCCTTTATATGCCATCTTAGTTTCACCAACGCCACTCGGGGTGCATATTTATTGCTGGGCGGCAAGGACTAGATATACTGCTTAGGATGCTTTTGAGGGATACTTCCCAAAATATCCATATATGTCATACTTTTATTGTGTTTACTCTTGTGAGTGTATTTTCCAATATGGTCTTAGGTAAAGTGTATTGCATTATTTTATAGGATTTAGCACATTTTATTAGATTCAGCACATTTTGCTTGTTAATTATAAATGTATACATTGCGCAATAGGGCACAACAAATGTAATTATGTCATGAAGATTAACATTTAATTACATAATTTATATTGTCTAGAATTATTTTTTCGCACACCTTAGATTAAGTATATCCACTTGGTGTGCCGCACATATATAATTTGTTTTCATTGATCAATTATTTAAGTACAAATGTGGTGCTAATTATTTATACACCACATTTTTGCACATTACTATCATTCTACCTGTAAAATACTTTGGTGTTCTTGTAATAAATTAAGTGATATAGCATTTATTTATTCGTTGTTATCTAACTAATTCAACTAACTTCATTCATTAATATTGCGAATCAGAATGGTAAACAACAAGTAAATACATTATAAACAGCTTGAACTTATTAAAATACATCCTTTTCATATGGTGCATTACAGAAATTCAATATCGGATATAGAAACCAGGCAAAAAAAGGAAAATAATCGGTGAATGGTTGTCTAAAATCCTTTTAAACCATACATCTAGCCACCACATCTGCATTCAGCATTCGTTTATACAAACAAATGTCGAATGCACATGTCTAATTATCAGCCCCTAAAAAAATCCTGGTATATGAAATAATAATTATTTAGCAATAGAAACTCTTTAGAACATTGTGGAATACAGAGGCTAGTTTTAACTCGGATATTTATATGCAATGTAACAAGAAGTAATAAGTATTATAAAATGCATAACAAAAATGCCACATATTTTTAATTCAAAGAAGTCACTAATTTATATAATATCCACAATATTAAGCAGTATATTGAACTAAAAATGGCACCAAAGTATGTTGAGTGTTTGTGCGTGCACTTTCATATTTTTATCTCAAATAGCAGGAGCTATGGCCCTCATTTAAATCTATTTGAGTTTTATATAAGAAAAGTTTGTATTCAACTCAGAAGGTTTTTGGCTTTGTTTCCTATGGCATTCCAATTTATCAGAAGTGCCATGACTTGAATTAGTTGAGCAAATTATTTATGAGTATAATAAAAAAGGAAAATTAGGGTTTATTATGCTTGGATTGGGCAATATTATTAGTCAACCTCAAAGTAAATGCAGATTCTTTTTCACGAAGCCTTTAACTATAAAATGTTAATACCATTTTATGCATTTTTACAATTAAAGGGAGAGTAAAGTCAAATTTGAACTTTTATAATTCAGATAAAGCATAAGATTTAAAAAAACAAACAAACAATATACTTCTGTTATCTAATGTGTTCATTCTCTTAGTATTCTTTGTTGAAATGCATACCTAGGTAAGCTTGAAAGAGAATTCTGGGGGTGATAAAAGGCAGTCAAATATTTATGTTTTGCCTATATTTAGGTAACAATAAATTATTCAGGAAGTGATGTTGGTTGTTGATACACCATAGGAAAGAACTTTTAAGACATTGAGAAGGATGATTGGTTTTAATGTCAAAATCACAGATAGTAGTGGTTATATACAAATTATTAAAAATGAAACATTTCTGTCAAAGAGCTCACTTCCACTGAGCCGTAAAAAATGGAGCCGTAAGCTACCGAAGCGGCTGACAGCTAAAATTAAATTAAGGCTCCATTTTAGTTCCAGGTTTCCATTGAAAAAGTTTCTGCTTTGCGTGCAGTCGCTCTTTTTGTGTAGGTGTAAGTTAGCTTTGTGTTAATGCTTCCACCCGATGCCAGATTTAGAAAACATTAATAGGTTACTATGGTAACCCAACCTTACAATACACTCAATAACATTTACGGCGCTGCATACAAGTGCGGTGCGTATATGTTCCCGTCACTCGCTGTTAAAATCAAACACCTAACGGATGTGCAATATCTACCTCTCAACCGCAAACCCACTACCGCAATAACTTATAAATGCATTAACTCCTAATCCGCCAACCCCCATATTGCAAAGTATCAATTTAAACTATTAACCCCCAAACCGCCATGCCCCCATATTGCAAAGTATCTATTTAAACTATTAACCCCTAAACCGCCATGCCCCATATCACAAAGTATCTATTGAAACTATTAACCCCTAATCGTCCATGCCCCCATACCACAAAGTATCTATTTAAACTATTAACCCCTAATCCGCCATGCCCCCATATTGCAAAGTATCTATTTAAACTATTAACCCCTAATCCGCCATGCCACCACAACACAAATAACTAATCACTAAGCCCCCTAAACTAACACCCCCTAAATTAACCCCATTACATAAATTAAAATAATTCTAAATTACAATTAAAATAATAAATCCTTAATTACAATTAAAATAAAAAACCTAACATTAATTTAAAAATTAAACCTAAAATTAAATTACAATACTTAAATCTAAAATTACAAAAAATAAAAAAGTCTAAAATTACAGAAAAAAATAAACCGAATTATCCAAAATAAAAAAATTAAACCTAATCTAATACCCTATAAAAATAAAAAATAAATAAAAATAAAAACACCCCCTAATCTAAACTACACTACCAATAGCCCTTAAAAGGGTCATTTGTAGGACATTGCCCTAAGTTAAACAGCTATTTTACATAAAAAAAACTAAGTTCCCCCTAACAGTAACCCCCCCCCACCGACCAAACCCCCCAAAATATAATAAAACTAACACTAAAAAATCCTAAACTACCCATTGCCCCTAAAGGGGCATTTGTATGGGCATTGCCCTTAAATGGGCATTCATCTCTTTTACTGCCCAAAAAAGGGCATTCAGCTCTTTTACAATTGCCCATTAAATCCCTAATCTAAAAAATAACCCCCCCAAAAAATTAAAAAAAGAAAGCCTAAGTCTAACCCCCAGATAGGTACTCACGGTTCCTAAAGTCCGGCGGTGAAGTTTACTTCCAAGTGGCGACCTCTTCTATCTTCATCTAGGACCACGGAACTGAAGACCGGTGACCGCAGAACTGAAGACCAGAGACCGCGGAGCCATGGAGGATCCTCTTTGTACAATCAACACCGTACACTGAATATTGAATGCAAGTTACGCGTTTAAATATGGTGTACCTTGCATTCCTATTGACTGATGTGATTCTTCAAATTAAAATCATCCAATAGGATGAGAGCTACTGAAATCCTATTGACTGATTTGGGATTTAATGGGCAATTGTAAAAGAGCTGAATGCCCTCTTAAGGGCAGTAAAAGAGCTGCCTTTAGGGGCAATGGGTAGTTTAGGATTTTTTAGTGTAACCTTTTGTTATTTTGAGTGGTTTGGTTGGTGGGTGGGTATTTATTGTTAGGGTGAACTTAGTTTCTTTTAAATGTAAAAGAGCTGTTTAACTTATGGCAATGCCCTACAAAAGGCCCTTTTAAGGGCTATTGGTAGTTTCATTTAGATTAGGGGAGTGTTTTTATTTTGAGGGGCTTTTTTATAGGGGTATTATATTAGGTTTAATTTTTTATTTTAGATAATTGTGTATTTTTTTCCGTAATTGTAGACTTTTTATTTTTTGTAATTTTAGATTTAAGTATTGTAATTTAATTTTAGGTTTAATTTTTAAATTAATGTTAGGTTTTTTATTTTAATTGTAATTTAGAGTTCTTTATTTTAATTGTAATTTAGGATTATTTTAATTTATGTAATGGGGTTAATTTAGGGGATGTTAGGTTAGGGGGCTTAGTGATTAGTTATTTGCGTTGTAGGGGCATAGTGGATTAGGGGTTAATGTTTTCAATAGATACTTTGCGATATGGGAGAATGGCGGATTAGGGGGTTAATAGTTTAAATTTATTATAAGTTGCGATGTGGGGGGAATGGCGGATAGAGGGGTTTTGACGTGTCGGGTTAGATTTCAATGGGAAAAAGGTCTCAAAAAACACCTTTTTCCTATTTTACACCTATTTTTTAATTTTTTTAATTTTTGTTACTGTATCGGTAGCCTTCCGACAGTGTATTAATGGTTTGCGTGGGCATTGAAAACCTGGTATTATTTAAAGATTAGCGGCTTCTGATAATTTGTATGGGACACAATAATTTTTTCAGCAGCTGGAGTCCAGTTGCCGAAATTGAGTTATAACGGCCGTTGGAAGCAGTCGTGAATGATATTGCTTCCAACAGCTTATTTAACGGTTTGCAAATGCACACAAACCTAATTACGGCTCAATGGACATGAACCTAGTCTTGAAGAGACATCCCAAACCTGTAAAATGTAATTAAGTTTTTGTACAACATCCTTATTTCATTATTTTCTTTCTTTAATTAGCCTCTCTCACCTTTCTTTGATGTGTAGATCTATGAAATACATATTCAATAACATTATTGAACAAGGAAGCTGTAAATATCTGTGTTTGTTTACAACCAATGAATTATATAAAGAATTTGCAACATAATATACGATTAAAAATACAAAAACAAATAAAGAAATCCGGAGTTGGCACAAATAATGCCTACTTAATATAATAAAATATTTTCATTTAAATTCATACTTGTACCATATATTTATTCAGGGTTATTTTACTGATTGTTGAATGATAATGCCATTCTTTTTCGAGTATAATCTTGGTTTGCTTTTTTAAAATGTTAAAGGTCAGACTGTTGAAATCAGTAACCTGTATGTTATTTTATACACGTTAGATTGAGCTTTGAAAATAAATACTTTGCAATTTAGATAACATAACATTTTTATTTTATTTTATTAATTTATTTATATATTTAATTTTAATAAAAAAAAAAATATAGATAGAGGAACGTTGACAAAGCTAAGAAATGTCTTGTATGAGAAACACTGGTTCCCAATTTTGGATGTTGTGAACACACAAAGAGTTCAGCTTCTTGTCTTAATTAAGTGGTTATGTCAGATGTAGAAAATAATAAAGTAAAGCTTTTCAAACAGTTACCTACATAAGAGACTTCAATAACAGAATTAGTCTTTAAAGAACGGGAAAAAGCAAATAAATATATCAGAGTGAGATAAAATATAAAGCTAACAATAGAAATGGAGGTTACATATAAGGGTTAGAAATCTTAAAAAGTGTTGAGAGTACATTCTCTTTGCCTATTAGCCTTTAGAACTCCCTTTTGAGACTAATGATGTCCTTAGTCACTAGACTAAGAAATTGACTTTTCCTGGTTGAATCTTAGCTTAAAGGGGTTGTGTACACCAATTGTCATCTAACTGCATGTAATAGACACTAGTATAAAGAGGAATATCCACAGATACTGACCTAAAAATCCAGTTAAAACCTTTTAAAAATGACCTAGAAGCTCCCAGTTTAGCACTGTTGATGAGGTTAGGCTGGGACACCCAGTGAAAGGGGCTGGGAAAGCAGGAAGAGCAGACACCCGCCTCCCTCCTCCCCTGCATATGAAAAGACAGATTACACAAACAGGAACAAACAGAAATGTGTAGACTTCAGGCTACATATGATACTTTGGGGCTTGGTTAGGAGTCTGAAAATCAGCACAATGTTATTGTCGCGCCATGCCGCTCTAGCTGTTGCTAGGGACGCAGCGCTTGCTGCTCGTTGCCTAGGGGGAGTCGACTCCTGTCTGCGTGCGGCCGTGACGTCATCGCCACACACTCCCTCCTTCCTGATGCCGGTCTGGATTCCTCCTGTGGCGTGAACCCTGCAGCTATGTAAGTACTTCATGTACATTCACCTGTGCCCAAGTATAGCTGTTACTTTCTGTTCTCCTGGGTATTATTGTTGCAATATTGCTGGATTGATATACTGCTGATGAACTCTGCTTGTCTGACCACTCTACCTCTTAACCGCTTAATAGCTGGATTGATATACTGCTGCTGAACTCTGCTTATCTGACCACTCTGCTTGATTAACCCCTATTGTTCTGGTTTGCCTCTCTGTTGCCAAACCCTGCCTGCCTGACCATTCTAGTGGTTTACCCTTGTACTGCTTTACCGTTGAAATACCCTGCCTGCCTGACCATTCTAGTGGTATACCCTTGGACTGCTTTAACATTGCCAAACCCTGCCTGCCTGACCATTCTATTGGTTTACCCTTGGACTGCTCTGATTCCCTGCCTGTTGCCGCCGAAGATTACCCTGCCTGTGGCGAGTGCCGCCTACCTCATCTTGCAAACTTTCTCTGCTCTGGGATATTCCCTATTATTCCGGCTCGACGTTGGGATAAGAAGACTACTGGCCGAGTTCGGTCTGATAGTGAAATATCCCACGATCATTACAGTTATTTAAAAAAAAAAAAAAGCAGAACTAAACATTGTTACAAAAACACCCGCAGATGAGCTATATAAATGGATCATCTACAAAACATTTATGCAAGAAAAATCTAGTGTAAAATGCCCCATTAATCCTGAAACTATATTGGAAAACGTGTATGAAAATGGTATAAGCCACCTTGTAATTGTAAATGTAACATTACTGGAAAAAAATAAACAAAAAACGTATTCTGGGAACATCCTTTTCCTGCAAAAGTAATACACAAATAAAACAGCTTTTGTAAATAGTATTTTAGTTGAGAATGACTGATAGATTTTTACAGTTATGTTTATAGTCAAAATTTGAACCTACTAGATAAAATGTTTAAAGTAGGAAAAAAAATCTGGGCATCAAATCTCTAGGTAAATATCTGCTAAAAAGCATTCAAATAATGCAGGAGACGACTGAATTGATTTGGGAGGGTTGTTTTTTTTTTTCTTCAAATAAAGGATCACATGACCATTTATGTAACAAGTGGATGACCTGACAATGGTAATGATTCAAACCTCTAGATATAAAGATAAAGGTAAGACAAGGGGTTTGGTTTTAAATTGAGCTCTGTTTCCCAGAAAACCCGGTATTAAATATTTTGTCATCTGTACCTCTCTATCGGTCTATTTGAATCATTAGAAATGTCATGTGAAATATTTTATATGGCTTTTGCAATGTTTAAAATGCGTTCTTTCCACTTCGAACAGTTACCATTGTGCAAGCAAATGCTTTGCAGCTGCTACCCCTGTTTGTGAGCAACCAATCTCGTGTAAGCAAGCCTATCCCGATTATATCTGTAACTCCGCCACCTCAAGGGTTAAGTAGCAGCAGTCTTTAAACCGTAGTTATTTAATTAGCATTTCAGGGTCATTCACACAAGCCTGAAACACTTGGGCTCCAAAGCTGCATCTGCAGCTTCATAACATGTGCCCATAGAGTTTTGTTTAAAGGGATAGTAAAGTCCAAATTAAACTCCCTTGATTTACATAGGGCATGCAATTTTAAACAACTTTCTAATTTAATTTTCTCATCAAATTTGCCTTGTTTTCTTGGTATTCTTAGTTGAAAGCTAAACATAGGTAGGCTCATATGCTAATTTCTAAGCCCTTGAAGGCCACCTCTTATCTGAATGCATGTTACAGTTTTTACAGCTAGAGGGCGTTAGTTCATGTGTTTCATATAAATAACATTGTGCACATACACATGGAGTTATTTAAGAGTCAGCACTAATTACCTGAAATGCAAGTCTGTCAAAAGATCTGAGATAAGGAGGCAGTCAGCAGAAGCTTAGATACAGGGTAATTACAGAGGTACACATTATATTTCTATGACAGTTTTGGTTATGCAAAGCTGGGGAATGGTAAATAAAGGGATTATCTATCATTTTAAACAATAACATCTCTGGGGCACGATCCGATAAAGATCATAGTTTGCGGCGCAAACGAGGGAACCCCCGCCACCAGCAGTTTCAGCTCGCAACTCGAGCTATCCTATATACGGCGCCGTCAGAGGCTAAAGTGCCCTAAGTCTCACAAACCAGCAAACCAGCGATGTCCAGAAATCTGCGTAAGTACAAATTTCTGGAGTCGCCAGTGACTTACGGCACTTTAGAAACTGCCGGCGCCTACAAAACCTGACTAAAGTATTAAATCTCCCGCAGTGGCGTAGCGTGGGTTGTCAGCGCCCAGGGCAAGGTAAGAATTGCGCCCCCCCCTAACCCATTAGCACTGACTCTCTTCCACCAGTACAGTAGGTACTTGCTCATAGGCTAATAAACTCCATTGGTAAACAGGGTCATACCTCCTCATACATATAAAAAAATGTAGATTTAGGAATCAGGAATATCCAAACAATGTTATGAATTGAATATATTACATTTTAGATTCATCATGTACAACATATAACATATTACTTTAATGATCTTTTAAGTGATAACTAATGGATTAGACAGCACATAACATGATTTTTTCCATTTTGCTGCATGTGTATTCCTTGGTGCCATACATCATCCCAGATAAACTGAATACAACAGTGTATATACTATTTATATATATCAATCTGAAAAGACACAAAAGCTAGGGCCTCCTCTCACATGTCCGTTTACATCCTCTCACATGTCTGTTACAATTAGATCCCAGGATGCAATCGTGTCCTGTCCTGGCTGGACCATGTTAACATTTTTCTCTTACCAATGGCATGTTTAATCCTGACAATTTGATTTTTCAGTCAATATAGCCACTAAGCCGCTGCCACTGACATCCCTTTCCTCTCCTCCCCAAATTACTTACCTTTTATTCTTTTAAAGTCACGGGCAGGCACCAGGCAGGCACGACGCGCTAGAGACAGTCCTCAGGCTCTTCCTCCACTACTTGCTCCCTCGGTCCCTCCTGACCTGCGCACTGGGAGTGGGAGGAGTCAGGACCCGCCGTGCTACGTAAACTATAACGCTGCGGCTAGACAGCAGGTAACTTTCAGACAGAGTCGGATAAGATTACACTTACAGGTGGGGGCACTGGCACAGAGAGACTCACAGACCGTGACGAGTCAGACGATTGAAGTTCACACTTGCATTGAGAGTGACTCAAGAAGACAGAACAGCAGGGTTGCCAAAATCGCCGCTGGAGTCTGGGACAGTGGACTGTCACAACAGTCTACTGTCTGGTGGAGGCTTTTGCGCCCCCCATAATAATGCGCCCGGGGCCATCGCCCCTGTGGCCCCCCCCACGCTACGCCACTGATCTCCCGTACTGTCTAACACGCCTCCCAAACATAGCCTGACACGTCTAACCCTCTATCCGCTATCCCCCCTCACTATCCTAACAATAAAAAATGCATTAACCTCTAAACCGCCGCTCCCGGACCCCGCCGCCACCTAATAAAGCCAGCTATATTAAATCTATAAACCCCTAAAGTGAGCCCCTACCCCGCCGCCATCTACTTTACCTACCCCCTAAAGTGAGCCCCTACCCCGCCGCCATCTACCTTACCTACCCCCTAAAGTGAGCCCCTATCCCGCCGCCATCTACCTTACCTACCCCCTAAAGTGAGCTCCTACCCCGCCGCTATCTATTTTAAAAATATTAACCCCTAATTTAATCCCCCTACACAGCCGCCACCTATATTAAACACATTAACCCCTAATCTAATCCCCCTACACCGCCGCCAGCTATATTAACTATATTAACCCTAATTATATTAGGGTTAATATAGTTAATATAGTTATTATATTATATATATTAACTATATTAACCCTAATTATATTAGGGTTAATATAGTTAATATCGTTATTATATTATATATATATATATATTAAGTATAATAACCCTATCTAACTCTAACATCCCTAACTAAATTCTTATTAAAATAAATCTAATTAATATTAATATTATTAATTAAAATATTCCTATTTAAATCTAAATACTTACCTATAAAATAAACCCTAAGATAGCTACAATGTAATTAATAATTACATTGTAGCTATTTTAGGGTTTATATTTATTTTACAGGTAACTTGCCATTTATTTTAACTAGGTACAATAGCTATTAAATAGTTAATAACTATTTAATAGCTACCTAGTTAAAATAATTACCAATGCAACTGTAAAATAAATCCTAACCTAAGTTACAAATACACCTACACTATCAATAAATTAAATAAACTACAAATATCTAAACTAAAATACAATAAAATAAACTAAACTAAATTACAAAAAAACAAACACTAAATTACAAAAAATAAAAATAATATTGCAAGATTTTTAAGCTAATTACACCTATTCTAAGCCCCCTAATAAAATAATAAAGTCCCCCAAAATAAAAAAAATTCCCTACCCTATTCTAAATTAAAAAAGTTCACAGCTCTTTTACCTTACCAGCCGTTAAAAGGGCCTTTTGCGGGGCATGCCCCAAAGAATTCAGCTCTTTTGCATTTAAATAAACATACAATACCCCCCCTCAACATTACAACCCACCACCCACATACCCCTATTCTAAACCCACCCAAACCCCCCTTAAAAAAACCTAACACTACAACCCTGAAGATCTCCCTACCTTGTCTACACCCAGCCGGGCAGAGCTCTTCATCCGATCCGGGCGATGTCCAATCAAGTGGCAGAGAAGTCTTCTTCCATCCGGGCGATGTCTTCAATCAAGCGGCAGTGAAGTCTTCTTCCATCCGGACGATGTCTTCAATCAAGCGGCATTGAAGTCTTCTTCCATCCGGCGATGTCTTCAAGCAAAGCGGCATCTTCAATCTTCTTTCTTCGCTCCTCCGCCGCTGAGCATCCATCCTGCACGAAGACTGAACGAGGAATGAGGTAACTTTAAATGACGTCATCCAAGATGGCGACCGTCGAATTCCGATTGGCTGATAGGATTCTATCAGCCAATCGGAATTAAGGTAGAAAAATCTGATTGGCTGATTGAATCAGCCAATCAGATTCAAGTTCAATCCGATTGGCGGATTGGTTCAGCCAATCGGATTGAACTTGAATCTGATTGGCTGATTCAATCAGCCAATCAGATTTTTCTACCTTAATTCCAATTGGCTGATAGAATCCTATCAGCCAATCGAAATTTGACGGACGTCATCTTGGATGACGTCATTTAAAGGTACCTCATTCCTTGTTCAGTCTTCGTGCAGGATGGATGCTCCGCGGCGGAGGAGCGAAGAAAGAAGATTGAAGATGCCGCTTTGCTTGAAGACATTGGTTCAGCCAATCGGATTGAACTTGAATCTGATTGGCTGATTCAATCAGCCAATCAGATTTTTCTACGTTAATTCCGATTGGCTGAGAGAATCCTATCAGCCAATCGGAATTCGATGGACGCCATCTTGGATGACGTCATTTAAAGGTACCTCATTCCCGCGTTCAGTCTTTGTGCAGGATGGATGCTCTGCGGCGGAGGAGCGAAGATAGAAGATTGAAGATGCCGCTTTGCTTGAAGACATCGCCGGATGGAAGAAGACTTCACTGCCGCTTGATTGAAGACATCGCCCGGATGGAAAAAGACTTCACTGCCGCTTGATTGAAGACATCGCCCGGATGGAAGAAGACTTCACTGCCGCTTGATTGAAGACATCACCCGGATGGAAGAAGACTTCTCTGCCACTTGATTGGATATCACCCGGATCGGATGAAGAGTTCTGCCCTGCTGGGTGAAGACAAGGTAGGGAGATCTTCAGGGGAGTAGTGTTAGGTTTTTTAAGGGGGGTTTGGGTGGGTTTAGAATAGGGGTATGTGGGTGGTGGGTTGTAATGTTGGGGGGGGTATTGTATGTTTATTTAAATGCAGAAGAGCTGAATTCTTTGGGGCATGCCCCGCAAAAGGCCCTTTAAGGGCTGGTAAGGTAAAAGAGCTGTGAATTTTTTAAATTTAGAATAGGGTAGGGAATTTTTTTTATTTTGGGAGGCTTTATTATTTTATTAGGGGCCTTAGAATAGGTGTAATTAGCTTAAAAATCTTGTAATTTTTTTTTTATTTTTTGTAATTTAGTGTTTGGTTTTTTTTGTAATTTAGTTTAGTTTATTTTATTGTATTTTAGTTTAGATATTTGTAGTTTATTTAATTTATTGATAGTGTAGGTGTATTTGTAACTTAGGTTAGGATTTATTTTACAGGTAAATTGGTAATTATTTTAACTAGGTAGCTATTAAATAGTTATTAACTATTTAATAGCTATTGTACCTAGTTAAAATAAATGCCAAGTTACCTGTAAAATAAATATAAACCCTAAAATAGCTACAATGTAATTATTACTTACATTGTAACTATCTTAGGGTTTATTTTATAGGTAAGTATTTAGATTTAAATAGGAATATTTTAATTAATAATATTAATATTAATTAGATTTATTTTAATAAGAATTTAGTTAGGGATGTTAGAGTTAGATAGGGTTATTATACTTAATATATATATAATATAATAACTATATTAACTATATTAACCCTAATATAATTAGGGTTAATATAGTTAATATAGCTGGCGGCGGTGTAGGGGGATTAGATTAGGGGTTAATGTGTTTAATATAGGTGGCGGCGGTGTAGGGGATTAAATTAGGGGTTAATATTTTTAAAATAGATGGCGGCGGGGTAGGGGCTCACTTTAGGGGGTAGGTAAGGTAGATGGCGGCAGGGTAGGGGCTCACTTTAGGGGGTAGGTAAGGTAGATGGCAGCGGTGTAAGGGACTCACATTAGGGGGTATGTAATGTAGCTTGCGACGGTGTAGGGGGATCACATTAGGGGGTTATACTTTTAATGTAGGTGGCGGCGGGGTCCGGGAGCGGCAGTTTAGGGGTTAAATACTTTATTAGGGATTGCGGCGGGGGATTGCGGTTGACAGGTAGATAGACATTGCGCATGCGTTAGGTGTTAGGTTTTATTTAGCAGGTAGTTTAGGGAGTTACGGGGCTCCAATACACAGCGTAAGGCTTACTACGGCTGCATTTTGTGGCGAGGTGAAAATGGAGTAAGATTTCTCAATTTTTGCCACGTAAGTCCTTACGCTGTATATTGGATACCAAACTGTGCTGGTTTGGTATACCTGCCTATGGCCCAAAAAACTACAGGCGAAAGGCAGAAATATACAAGCGTAACTTCTAGGTTACGCCGTATATAGGATACCAAACCAGCGCAAATTTCGGTGTCGCCGGCTTTTGCGGGCGACGCTGCATGTCGGATCGGGCCCCTGGTGTCTACTATCCCTTTAAGAAATCGAAGATCTGAAGTAGTGGAAAGATATCAATACACCCTTTCAAAGTCTCCTAGTACTGTACAAGCTGGTGAAAGATTACTTGATAATAATAATGGAGTAGACATCAGCTATTATTTGCATCATGTTGCTATTATTTGCTTTATGTTGTATATAAATCTAAACTATTTTTCCATTACAGTTGCCTTAAAGGGATATGAACCCCATTTTTTTCATGATCCAGATAGAAAATGCAATTTTAAGCAACTTTCTAATTTACTCCTATTATCAATTTTTCTTTGTTCTCTTGGTATCTTTATTTGAAAAAGCTGGAATGTAAGCTTAGGAGCCAGCTCATTTTTTGTTCAGCACCCTGGTTAGTGCTTGCTGATTGGTGGGTCCTAATCTTACATGTCTGCTTTTTCAAATAAACATACCAAGAGAACGAAGAAAAATTGATAATAGGAGTAAATTAGAAAGTTGTTTAAAATTGCATGCTCTATCTGAATCATGAAAGAAAAAATCTAGGTTTCATATCCCTTTAACCTTGTGCTAATTATGCTTTTTTTTTTATATTTGCTTCATTCTTGTTTAGTTACATCTATCTGGAAGTTAATTTGTGTGCAGTATCCCTTACATTAAATGAATATTGTGTTTTATTTATTTATTTTACTTTGATGACTTGATACTTCTTTTTGTAAAATTGGGTGAAGAGGTATATGATAAGGTTTGCAAGTCACATCTATTATTAACATCCGTTATTTTCAATTCTGTTAGTACAACACTTGTTTATTATTCAATTTTGTATTTAACAAAAAATGATATGTGACATGATTTGCCTTTTGCTCTGTCTTAATATTGTACAAAGAATGACTCATCTATGAAGAAATGTTATGTGATCTATAATACCCTCTTGACCAGAATCTATTTTTGTAGTGTTTGAAGGCTGGCTTACCTCATCTGTCTATTTTATTACTGCTGGTTAACAAGTTAATACTATGTTAAAGACATCAAGGTTATTTTCAATCCAGTTAGTACAACTCTTGAATATTATTTTACCCTGCATTAAAAAAACATGTGTTGTCTTCTAAATGATATTTTAAAATCTGTTTATTAGACATGTGCAGCCGCGAAAAATTCGGTTCGGTTCGATTCGGACCGATTCGAATTTCGGTTCGGATCGATTCGAATTCGGAAGAAATTGAATGAATTCGTTTCGGATTCATTCGGATTCTTTCGGATTTGTGTGAAATTCGGTTCGATTCGGTTCGATTCGGTTCGAATCGATTTGGATTTTCGGAATTTCGGCACTGTTAAGTGGGATGTGCTGTGTATTACACTAGTATACTGTACAATACTAGTGTAATACATGGTCATCCGAATAAATTCGAATTGATTCGGATTTATTCGGTAGATTCGGCACTGCCGCAATTCGGAAATTCGTATCGATCCGAATTCCGAATTCGACAAAATTCGTCCGAATTTCGATTCACACCGAACCGAATCGCACATGTCTACTGTGTATCTCCATTCTCCCTCTGTTCTCTTTAAACATTGGGCTAAGAAGGACTAAAGTATGTAGAAAGTGCCACTGCCCAGCAGATCTTGTATGATCATTTGTTATGCAGTATCTATTTAAACGCAATCTATGTATTTAGTATTTAAATGCTGATTTACCTCAGTCTGTTCTTTTTCCCTGAGTTGGCTATTTCACATTCATTATGTACATTGCATTGTTGGTTGTTTTTAAGCTGGTTATGGTAAATCATTTGATGATGACATGTAAAGTCCAGGCAAGACTCTTGGTGAAGCTTATGTTGCTTTTTCATCTTCTGTTCCTTGCTGTCATGCTGTTCAATATGATCTGGGCTGGCATTTGTTTTATGCAAATTTAAAACTTTGCTGATGCTTTGGAGATTGTTTCATTCTTGCATGATTGTTCTGCAAAAGACAATATAAAAAGTACTTTTAAAAGAAAGCATTTCGAATCGTATTACCTTAAGATATTTGTCCATAAATGGCTGCTATGTCAGCCAAAGGGATTCTATAAATAAAAAGGTCCCTTTATTTACAATGTCAATAGCAGAATTAAGTAATTAAACATTTATCCTTTTGCTAGTATATAGAGCTTTATTGGTCAATATACTATTACAGACTTTTAAGGCAATCAAAGAATGTCATGTAAATATTTATTATCTAGGTATGCTTTTCAACAAAGGATACCACAAGAACAAAGGCAAGATAGATAAAAGAAGCAAATTGCAAAGTTTTTTTAAAACTGTATACTCTGTCTGAATCATGAAAGAAAATGTTTGGGAGTCATGTTACTTTAAGGCTAGATTACAATTGGAGCGCAAATGATAGTGCAGAGTATTGGCCTTGAGTAAAGAATAAAGTGCAATTAGGTATTACAAAGGGATAATTAAAAATGTTAACTAATTGGATAAAACATTTTTAGCATATGCTATACTTTTAATGGATAGCACAGAGCGATATTAGTGCACTTTTACTAGTATTACAGTGGCGAGATAAATGTTGCACTCCCTTGCTAACTTGCATAACAATGCTATGGCGATAAAGGATTTAAATCACATTTGGTCTTAATACTTAGGATACAAAGGTTTACTAATGAAGAGATAGTTTTGTTGATGAATGATAGACGTATGTTATGTGAAAAGCGGTGGGAAGGGGTCAAACATAGCTGTGTATATTTGTGTGTGCGTACATGCTTGCGAGTGTGTGCGTGCGTTCGTGCATGTGTGTGCACATGTGTGTTTATGTATATACAATATGTGGGAAGTGTCTTATGCTTATGTTTCATTGAAATAGTATAACATAGAACTAAATGAAGAACTTGAGTGGTTTATTGAGCTTCTTCGACTTAGCATTATCTGACAAGAAATGTACTGCATGCCCCCATAGTCTATTATTTAAGAGAATTAACACCTTCGCTATCCAACATCAAGATGATAGAGGACACTAGACTATAGCAAGAAGAAAGAAAAACTATTCACCGATAATATAAGACCAAAAAAATGGAAGCAGTAAGGATTGCGCTCAAGCAATCTTAACGCACCTTTAATGTTCAATTATGCACATTTATTTAAAAAATGTAATGTACTTAAAGGGCCATAATACCCAAATGTTGAAACACTTGAAAGTGATGCAGCATAGCTGTAAAAAGCTGACTAGAAAATATCTCCTGAACATCTCTATGTAAAAAAGAAAGATATTTTACCTCAAAAGTTCCTCAGTAGCCACCTCCCATTGTAAAGGATTTCTAAGCAGCATTTTAGTGTGTCTGTCCTGGGACATCTGAAGGGATGAGCATCGTGCACTCTCATATTATTTCACCAATCAGGTAAAGGAAATTTACAATGAAATCTCATGAGAGTCAAGTCAAATCTCATGAGATCACAGTAAAAGTTCATGACCTCAGAACTGCTGATGCTGATTGGCTGCTGTTCATTTCTTCATTTTTTTTTTATTTTTTTACCTGCAGCTGGGAGCAGTTGAGTATAACTTTTTACACAGAACTTACTCTGCTGAGCTGAGGAGATTGTGAGGTAAAATATCTTCCTTTTTACATAGAGATGCTCAGGTGATATTTTCCTGTCAGCTTTTTACAGTTATACTGCATCAGTTTCAAGTGATTTAGCATATGAGTATTATGTCCCTTTAAGTATTTTAGAAATTAATGTTTGTTTTTATAATTTCTCCCAGAGATGTTGGAATTCTTACTGCAGACTTTACAATATTATACATAGATGTTGTTTGATCAGTAAAGTGCTGATATCCAGCCATAACTAAGTAGAGATGATAAGGTCCCTAAATTGCAAAACAATTCAAATTTTGATAACATAACATAAAATAAACAAAAAATAAAAATACTATGCAAGAGACCAGAAAAAAGACATTATTCAATGTTTTGAATACTAAATTCACATATAGAGTTAAAGGGACATGAAACCCCAAAATTTTCTTTCATGATTCAGATAGAGAATACCATTTTAAACAACTTTCCATTTTACTTCAATTATTTATTTTGCTTCCTTCTCTTGTTATCCTTTGCTGAAAGGTTTATCTACGTAAGCTCAGGAGCAGCAGATAACCTAGGTTCTAGCTGCTGATTGGTGGCTGCATATACAGTATATAACGATTGCTATTGGCTCACCCATGTGTTCAGTTAGAAACCAGTAGTGCATTGCTGCACCTTTAACAAAGGGTACAAAGAGAATGAAACATATTAGATAATAGAAGTAAAATAGAAAGTTGTTTAAAATTGTATTCCCTATCTGAATCATGAAAGAACATTTTTGGGTTTGATGTCCCTTTAAGTTACACAATGAACATAAGCAAGATAAATATTAAATTGCATTTTATGATTATGAAATGATTTCAGACACTAATGAATTGAAAATAATCCTATAAAACCATACATGAGTGCAGAGGGATATTGAAATGAATGTGCAACTGGATTTAGGCCTGTGTTGGGTCACCTGTTGCAAGTTTATTTATTCCTTAGAAACTGTTATTTTAAAAATGTGATATATTGCTAAATACAATTACTAGGCACATTTACACTCCCATAGAAACAAAGATTTTGTTGGCAGATAATAGCCACAGGCCCAACATGACCTATAAAGTATAAACTTAATTAGCTCATAGGATAGCCTTAAAGGGATGCTAAACCCAAATTTTTTCTTTAATGATTCAGCAAGAGCAACTTTCTAATTTACTCCTACTATCAATTTTTATTCGTTCTCTTCCAATCTTTATTTAAAAAGTAGTAATTTAAAGCTTAGGAGCCAGCCCATTTTAGGTTCAGCACCATGGATAGCGCTCGCTTATTGGTGGATACAGTTAGCAAACCAATAAGCAAGCATAACCCAGGTTCTCAACCAAAAATGGGTCGACTCTTAAGTTTTACATTCCTGCTCTTTAAATAAAGATAGTAAGAGAAAGAAGAAAAATTAATAATAGGTGTAAATTAGAAAGTTGCTGAAAATGGTATGTTCTATTTGAATAAAGAAAAATGTGAGTTTAGTGTCGCTTTAAGCTTATCCAAAACATTCTTGAAATGCCCCCTAGTGTGTGCTTATTCCATGAATCGACCACCCTTTCTGTTAAGAAATGTTTCTGCAAATTATTCCTGAACCTACTGGCCTTCAACTTGAGATCATAACTCCTTGTTCTGGTGTTCTTCTTGTGAAAGACTCAACTTTATTAGGCCCCTTAATATAATTAAATGTTTATTTGATATCATGTCTTTCCCTTCTCTTCTCTAAGCTATACATATTAAGGTCACTGGGTTACAACATTGCCTCTTCGTAAGAAAATCTGTATATTGCCTATTTTTCATGATTCAGATAGAGCATGTAATTTTAAACAACTATTCAGTTTACTTCTGTCATGAAATTTGCTTTCTTCCTTTGGTATCTTTTATTGAAGAGTAAAACTAGGTAGACTCAAAAGAGCTCAGGAGAGTGCACGTTTCTTTAGTACTGTATGGCAGCACTGTTTTGCAAAATCGTTTGTAGCTTTTTTATACAATGTTGCAAAACACTGCTGCCATACAGTACAGGTAGCCCTCAGTTTACGCTGGGGTTAGGTTCCAGAAGGAATGGTTGTAAATCGAAACCGTTGTAAATTGAAACCCACTTTATAATGTAAGTCAATGGGAAGTGAAGGAGTTAGGTTCCAGGCCCCTCTCAAAATTGTCATAAGTAACACCTAATACATTTTTAAAGCTTTGAAATGAAGACTTTAAATGCTAAACATCATTATAAACCTAATAAAATAATCACACAACACAGAATATATAATTAAACTAAGTTAAATAAACAAAAACATTTGCAAAACAGCATTATAAACCTAATAAAATAATCACACCACACAGACATCACTTCAATCTGGACTGATTTATAGACAGGAAGTTCTTGTTCCTTTGAAATCTGCTCGATAGCTCAGGTCTGGTTAAACTGATTAATTTCAGCTTGCTTGGCTTTGCTGCAAAACAAGCGGACAGCTCCACCTACTGGCTATTTTAATAAATGCACTGCTTCTCAATGCTTTTCAATAGCAGTCACATGACTGGAAAAAAAGGTTGTTATTCTGAAACGGTGTAAATTGAACCGTTGTAAAACAAGGGCCACCTGTACTAAGATACCAAGAGAACAAAGCATTTTGATAACAGAAATAAACTGGAAAGTTGTTTAAAATTGCATGCCCTATCCGAAAAATTAATTTTGACTTTACTGTTTAAATTTAAAGTGAAGGGATGTGGGGTATTAGAAAAAAAATGGCACTGAAAAGTGCCTTTACATTGCGGTCTATGGGGACTGTGTTATCACTTTTAAATATATATGTATTTGCTTATATACATATATATTTATGTGTGAATATGTATATTTACTGCAGATACAGGTGAATCAGTTGATGTGATTTAATAAAAAACTCAAAAGTACAGAAATTCACTTAGTGCAAAACAAAAATACAATATAAAGTGAATAGTGAGAAACAAATTCAAATATTAATATAAATGTAAGGATATGAATCCTCCACAGAATGTTTCCAATTGTGGTTGATTCAGGTGATTTCTTGCCTTAAATAAAACATAAAAAGGAAATATAGTGAAGTATGTTAGAGCTAGTGTACTATCGCACAGTGGTCACTCCAAGGGATTACTCACATTTTGCAGAGCCACCCAGGCTCTGTTATAGACGCACACCCGGTTTTATACTGCCAGGTTTCCAGTATATCACCAAACAATATTTATTTTAAAAACTTTAAAACATATAAAAAGCCACAAATAAGCCCCTTCATACAATGCCACTCGGGTATCTGTCCACCTGGTTAATACGGTGGGAGCAAAATCACAACCCCTTTCCTTGATGGAAGTGGATGGCCTGCTGGAATGCTATGCAAACAAAGTCGCTTGGTGAGTGATACGCTCGATACCTGTCCTGGTGACTAGTAGTGGAGGCATGGATCTGGGGTTCCGTTACGACGTACGTTTCGCTGTAAATGTACAGCTTTTTCAAGGAAGTGGGATTTACTTAGATTTTGAAAAGGTTTTTGATACAGTGCCACATGAAATATTAATCCAACCAAACATCTTCAGACTAAGTGCACCATTAAACAACCAAAGCTTTAAAAGGACAGTATACACCAATTTTCATATAACTTTATGTAATATACACTACTATAAAGAATAATATGCACAGATACTGATATACAAATCCAGTATAAAACCGTTTAAAAACTTACTTAGAAGCTCCCAGTTTAGCTCTGTTAAAAAGGTTAGCTGGAACACAAACTGAAAAAGGTTGTATAGCAAAGAGAGCAGACGCCCCCCTCCTCCTTCCTCTGCATATGAAAAGACTATTTACAGAAACAGAAGCTAGCTGGAGTAGGTATACAGCAAAATAAAGGTATTAACCCCTAATCTGCTGCTCCCGATATCGCCGCCACTATACTAAAATTATTAACCCCTATTCCGCCGCACCCCAACATCGCCGCCACTATATTAACATTATTAACCCCTATTCCGCCGGTCCTCAACATTGCCGCAACTAAATAACGTTATTAACCCCTAAACCTCTGGCCTCCCACATTACTACCACTAAATAAACATATTAACCCCTAAACCGCCAGCCCCCCACATTACAACAACTTTAATTAAACTATTTACCCCTACACCTACCCCTAAACCTAACCCTAACCCTACCCCTAAACCTAACCCTTACACCCCCTAACTTTAACATAATTAAAATAGATCTAAATTAAATTTACAATTATTAACTAAATACTACCTATTTAAAACTAAATACAAGCGTACCTAAAAAATAAAACCTAAGCTAGCTACAATATAACTAATAGTTATATTGTAGCTAGCTTATGTTTTATTTTTATTTCACAGGTAAGTTTGTATTTATTTTAACTAGGTAGACTACCGTAGTTAGTAAATAGTTATTAACTATTTATTAACTACCTAGTTAAAATAAATACAAAATTACCTGTGAAATAAAATACTAAAATCACAAAAATAAAAAAACCTACCATTACAAAAAAAAAAAAAACGAAATTTTTTAAAAAAATATCTATATTCCTATTATAATACCCTTTAAAAAAAATACCCCAAAATAAAAAGCCTAATCTAGAATAAACTACCAAGGGCCCTTAAAAGGGCCTTTTGTAGGGCATTGCCTGAAGTTAAACAGCTCCTTTGCTACAAAAAAACCCCCCAAAATAAATACATTACACAAAATAACAAACAAATTATCAAGAATAATAAAAATTATTCCTATTCTAATACCCATTAAAAAAAAAACACCCCAAAATAAAAAAAAAACTAATCTAGAATAAACTACCAATGGCCCTTAAAAGGGCCTTTTGTAGGGAATTGCCCTAAAGATATCAGCTCTTTTTGGGAAAAAAAAAATACAAACACTAACATTCCAAACCCACATCCCCCAAACCCACAAAATAAAAAAAAACTATCTAAAAAACCTAAGCTACCCCTTGCCCTGAAAAAGGCATTTGTATGGGCATTGCCCTTAAAAGGTCATTTAGCTTTTTTGCTTCCCAAACCCTAATCTAAAAAAAAAAAAACCTTATTAAAACCTAACACTAACCCCCGACGATTCCCTTACAGTTTTTGAATTCCCGCTTAAACAATCTTCATCCAGGCGGAGAAGTCCTCATCCAGGCGGCGAGAAGTCTTCATCCAGGCGGCCTCTGCAATCTTCATCCCGGCGGCGAAGTCCTCATCCAGACGGCCTTTTCAATCTTAATCCCGGCGGTGAAGTTTTCATTCAAGCAGTGAGAAGTCTTCATCCAGACGGCCTCTTCAATCTTCATCCAGGCGGCATCTTTTATCTTGATCCCGGCGGCACGGGATCAAATAGGATTTAAGCAGCTCTCAATCTGTTGGCTGATTCGTCATCCAGTAGTATTAGAGCTGCTTAAATCCTATTGGCTGATTTAAATAGGAATGCAAGGGAAGCCATCTTGAATCGTGTACCTTGCATTGAAGATTCAGTGTACGGGGGTGACCGTATGAAGAGGATGCTCCGTGCCGGATGTCTTCAGACTGGACCCGCTCCGCGCCGCCGGGATCAAGACAGAAGATGCCGCCTGGAAGAAGATTGAAGAGGCCATCTGGATGAAGACTTCTCGCTGCTTGGATGAGGACTTCCCCGCCGGGATGAAGATTGAAGAGGCCGCCTGGATGAAGACTTCTTGCAGTCTGGATGAAGATCGTTCAAGCGGGACTTCAAAAACTGTAAGTGGATCTTCTGGGTTCGTTTTTTTAAGGTTTTTTTGAGTGGGTTTTTATTTTAGATAAGGTTTTTGGCATGTAAAAGAGCTAAATTACTTTTTAAGGGCAATGCCCATTCAAATGCCCTTTTCAGGGCAATGGGTAGCTTAGGTTATTTTTAGAGTTAGGTTTTTTTATTTTTTGGGGGGTTGGTTGGGTGGTGGGTTTACTGTTGGGGGGGGTCTTTGTATGTTTTTTCAGGGAAAAGAACGGATATCTTTGGGGTAATGCCCCACAAAAAGCCCTTTTAAGGGCTATTGGTAGTTTATTGTAGGCTAGGTTTTTATTTTTATTTTGGGTGGGCTTTTTTATTTTGATAGGGCTATTAGATTAGGTGTAATTTTTTTGTAATTAGAAACTTTGTAATTTTTAGAGTAGTGTTAGGATTTTTTTAATGTGCAGTTTAGTTTTATTTAATTGGTAGTCAGTTTAATTTAGTTTAATAATTATATTAGTTTAATAGTTAGTTTAAACTTAGATTTTTTTAATTTGACAGGTAAGTTTTAATTTAATTTAAGATAGGGAAATTGTAATTTAATATAAAGTTAGGGGGGCGTTAGGTTTAGGGGTTACTAGTTTAAATTAGTTTACTGAGATGTGAGGGGCTTTTGGTTTAGGGGTTAATAGTTTATTTTAGTATATTTTGTTGTGGGGAGATTGCGGTTTAGGGGTTAATAGGTTTATTATAGTGGCGGCGGTGTAGGGCTTAATAACTTTAGTATAGTGGGGGCGATGTGGGCAGACTAGGGGTTAAAAATATTTAAATAGTGTTTGTGATGCGGTGTAGAGGTTAATAAGTTTATTATAGTGGTGACAATGTCAGGGAGCGGTGGAATAGGGGTTAATAAATTTAACATAGTGTTTGCGATGCGGGAGGGCCTTGGTTTAGGGGTTAATAGGTAGTTTATGGGTGTTTAGTGAACTTTGTAGCAGTTTAGTTATGAGTTTTATGTTACAGATTTGTAGTGTAAAACTCATAACTACTGCTTTTAGATGGCGTTACGGATCTTGTCGTTTTAGGCTGTAACACCGTTTTTTTAGCCTCACCGCAAAACTCGTAATGGCAGCGCTATTGAAATCCCATTAAAAAACGTAATTTTTACGAGTGTGGTACTGACGTTGCGTTACAGGCTAAAAGACTTGCGGTACAGCTATACCAACAAGACTTGTAATGGTTGTGTTGCTTTTTTAAAGCTAAAATTACCATATTTTCAGCGTTAAAAGACGAACACACAGACTTGCAATCTAGCTGAATGTTATTTAAAAATAAGTAAAACTTTACAATAAAAAACAAACTGTATAGGGTATATAATGGATCATCTACAAAAACATTTATGCAAAAAAAAATCTAGTGTATAATGTCCCTTTAATACAATAATAATTTTCCTCACATAGTAAAACCTCAAATAGGTGTAAGGCACTATTTAAAATGCATGCAAAATACTGTATGCCCAGGTCCATTTTTTAGACACATAGGTACTCAAATACTGTCCACAGTCTGTCAGTTTATGGAGTGTAGTACCGGTATACCAGTCATCAAAAAACGGCTTGTTTGATTTAATACTGAATGAAGCAAGAATCATATTAATGTGAATATTTTTAAGACTGCTGAAGCAACTGCAATTTGAGATTAAAGACCTATTTTACACTGTCATGAAAATCATCCTCTCTTTTTACTGATTGAAAAATGCTATGAACATCTTTCAAATATGTAACAATTACTATTATTATTATTATTTTTTTAAACCACAGAAATATATTAGGATACTGCTCCAAAACAGCTTAACTCTGCAAAGACTGTTAACCATTCTGTCTTTTATTTAAAACTTTACGAAGCTATAATTTGTTATAAACTAGCTCAAAATGGGCATCACAATTAAAGGAACATGAAACACAAATTGTCTTTCATGATTCAGATAGATCATGCATTTTAAAGCAACTCGCAAATCTATTTCTATTATCAGTTTTATTTAATTCTCTTGGTATCCTTTATTAAAGTAGCAGCAATGCACTACTGGGCGCTAGATGAACAAATCAAGACAGCCAATGAAAACATGCATATTTGTGCAGCTACCAATCAGTAGCTAGCTCCCACGCTCAGAATAGTGCACAACCTGGTATTAGAAGTGAATGCTAAAACATAATTACCGAAGAATATTTAGCGTTAGCGCCCTATGCTTTCGATGGATAATGCAGCCTTGCTAAACAACGCTCATATTACAATTTGTAAGTTATGTATTATGTGCAAGCTCAACAAATAAGAGCACTAAAGAATTTATTGTGACTTGAGACCTGAAGTAAAGTGTTAGAGCTAAAATCCTATACTATAAAAGGCCAAGTGTGTTTGTTCGAAGCTGTCATGCGCAGTAGAGACAGCAGGAGGACAAACACACCTGGCCTTACAGTCCCTAAGTCTCTGCAGTGCGAGCAGAAGTGGGCGAGACCGAGCATGGCTGGGGGCGTGACCGAGCGTGAAGGGGGCGTGACAGAGCGTGAGGGACGTAAAGGGGGCGTGGTCGAGCGTGAAAGGGGCAGGGCCAGGCGGGCCGTGAAAGTCTGTGCGGTCTGAGAGCTCAAAACAGCTCAAAAGAGGGGAGAGAGGGGGTAGGGAAAAGATAAGAAAGGTTAGAGAGAGATAAAGAGGGGAGAGAGAGATCAAGAGGGGAGATAAAGAGAGCACAAGAGAGACAGCAAAAGAGAGGAAGAGAGACAGCAAAAGAGAGGGGAGGGAGAGCAAAAGAAAGGGGAGAGAGATCAAAAGAGAGGGGAGGAAGAGAGAGAGAGGGGGACGGGGAGAGAGATAGGGGGGGTAGAGAAAGGGGGAGGAGAGAGAGAAGGAGGAGAGAAAGAGAGGGGAGGGAGAGTGAGAGAGAGAGGGGAGGGAGAGTGAGAGAGAGAGGGGAGGGGGAGGGAGAGAGAGGGGAGGGGGAGAGGGGAGGGAGAGAGGGAGGGAGAGGGGAGGGGGAGGGAGAGAGGGTGGAGAGGGGGAGGGGAGGGGGAGGGGGGAGAGAGGGGGGGGGGAGAGAGAGAGAGAGGGGAGATAGAGAGGGGGGGGAGAAAGAGAGAGGGGGGAAAGAGAGAGAGGGGGAGAGAGAGAGGGGGAGAGAGAGAGAGGGGGGGAAAGAGAGAGGAGGGAAAGAGAGAGAGGGGGGAGAGAGAGAGGGGGGAGAGAGAGAGGGGGGGAGAGAGAGAGGGGGGGAGAGAGAGCGAGGGGGTAGAGAGAGCGAGGGGGGGGAGAGAAAGGGAGAGGGAGGGAGAGAAAGAGAGGGGGGGGAGAGAAAGAGAGGGGGGGTAGAGAAAGAGAGAGCGGGGAGAAAAAGAGAGAGGGGGAGAGAGAGAGAGGGGGGAGAGAGAGAGAGAGGGGGTGAGAGAGAGAGAGGGGGAGAGAAAGAGGGTGGGAAGAGAGAGAGATAGAGGGGAGAGAGAGAGAGAGAGGGGAGAGAGAGAGAGAGGGGAGAGAGAGAGAGAGAGAGAGAGAGAGAGAGAGAGGAGAGAGAGAGATAGAGGGGAGAGAAGGGGGGGGAGAGAGAGACAGGGGAGAGAGAGAGAGAGAGAGAGAGAGAGAGAGAGAGGGGGGGAGAGAGACAGGGGAGAGAGAGAGCGCAAAAGAGAGGAGGTAGAGAGCACAAAAAAAAGAGAGGGGGAGAGAGAGAGCACAAAAGAGAGGGGTGAGAGAGAGAGCACAAAAGAGAGGGGTGAGAGAGAGAGCACAAAAGAGAGGGGGGAGAGAGAGCGCAAAAGAGAGGGGGAGAGAGGGGGGGGGAGAGAGGGGGGAGAGAGAGGGGGGGAGAGAGAGAGAGAGAGATAGAGGGGAGAGAGAGAGAGATGAGAGAGAGAGAGAGAGAGAGAGAGGGGAGAGAGGGGAGAGGGAGAGAGAGAGGGGAGAGAAAGGGGGGGAAAGAGAGAGAGACAGGAGAGAGAGAGAGAGAGAGAGGGGAGAGAGCGCAAAAGAGAGGGGGGAGAGAGAGCGCAAAAGAGACGGGTGAGAGAGAGAGCACAAAAGAGAGGGGTCAGAGAGAGAGCACAAAAGAGAGGGGGAGAGAGAGCGCAAAAGAGAGGGGGAGAGAGAGAGCGCGCAAAAGAGAGGGGGAGAGAGAGAGAGAGCAAAAGAGGGGGGATAGAGAGAGCACAAAAGAGGGGGGATAGAGAGAGCGCAAAAGAGGGGGGGGGGGAGAGAGCACAAAAGAGGGGGGGAGAGAGCGCAAAGGAGGGGGGGAGAGAGAGAGCGCAAAAGAGAGGGGGGAGAAAGAGCACAAAAGAGAGGGGGGAGAGAGAGAGCTCAAAAGAGAAGGGGAGAGAGAGAGCTCAAAAGAGAGGTGGAGAGAGAGAGCTCAAAAGAGAGGGGGAAAGAAAGAGCTAAAGAGAGGGGGAGAGAGAGAGAGCAAAAGAGGGGGGAGAGAGAGCGCAAAAGAGGGGGGAGAGAGAGAGCTCAAAAGAGAGGGGGAGAGCGCAAGGGGTAGGACCGCTGTACTCTGCAAAAAATGGCCCATGTGAACGGGCTTTAGGAATAGTAGAAGTATAAAAAAATTAATGTTAAGCATTTGTAAATTAACATGTATGTTTAGTATTGAAATAAATGTTTAAAAAAGTGTTTTTCCATGATATGGTATCTGACAAAGTGTTGCACTGGGAAGGACTCATAGGTGTTTTTGAATATGTGAGTGGATTGGTCTGTGTGTATGTTTGTGTGCACGTACATGTATACATATACCAATATGTATACACACATGTCAAGCTACATAAATATACAAAGTCCTTTGAGACCTTACCAGTCCAACACCCTGTTAACACTAATTCATTTTTGGGAAACAAAACTAGTTGAAACACCTTTGTTCATTACTTAGAAGAATCTGAAATATTCATGAGGGCTATTTAAATGTTAACCACTTCAAAGCACATAATGATGAGAGTATTTGGAGTGAGCTTTCCAGCCCAAGATAAGGTTGTTACCAACTCATTTTTTTCATGAGCTTTAATCTCACCCTAGTGCACATGCATATTTAAATATTACAGACACATTATTAAAAAAAAAAAAGAGTGGATTGCTATGTGTATAGCATAATGATTATATGTTTGCTTAATTGTGACAGTATGCAGCACAGTATAATTTTTAAACATTGAGGGCTAGATTACAAGAGGCACGCTAACTGTTGCACGCAAGCGATATCGGCTTTTTATGCATGACGGAAAGAGCGCTTGTATTACAAGTTGAAAGGAAATGCAATCAAGAGTACGCAATCACATTTAATGCTAGTTGTGTTAGCGTGTAAAGGGTAGTACGTTAAAAAAGTTGCACTAAACACATACAACATAAATATAGTTATATGACAAGGTGTTTGACTGCAAAGGGCTGTATTTTATTTATACATATATACATATGCATGCCTAAATATATATATATATATATATATATATATATATATATATATATATATATATAAAACACGAAAGGGAACTGCACTCTCATACTGGACCAGGCACACATCCCATGACCCTGCAACATGCTCAGCCCTGGGTGCCACTGGCACTCACAGGAAGCTGTGCTGTCCCCAGAGCCACAAGCAGTTAACCCCAGACAGGTCTGGGTGCAAGAACCATAGGGAAAATTACAAAAGGTTTTGTTAGCATTATCAAAAATAAATGTTACAAAGGCAGTGGGTCCTGATAATATTCATCCAAGGGTTTTAAAAGAACTTCGATCAGTGCTAACTGTCCCATTAACTGATCTGTTTAATCAGTCACTATTAACAGGAGCTGTCCCAGATGATTGGAGAATAGCAAATGTAATACCCCTTCATAAAAAGGGCAGTAGAGAAGAATCTGGCAACTACAGGCCAGTTAGTTTAACTTCAGTAGTAGGGAAATTAATGGAAAGCCTCTTAAAAGAAAGAATTATGACTTACATAAAGACAAACAATTTAGAGGACCAAAATCAGCATGGTTTTACTTCAGGGAGATCATGTCAGACTAATCTAATTGACTTCTTTGATTATGTAACAAAAGTATTAGACAAGAGAGGAGCAGTTGATGTAGCATATCTAGATTTCAGCAAAGCATTTGACACCGTCCCACACAATAAACTTATTCACAAACTATATCTCCTTGGTCTAGATTCAAAAATTGTGAACTGGGTGGAATGCTGGCTTAAGGACAGAAAACAAAGTGTCTTAGTAAATGGAGTTCATTCAGCAGAGGGGGCTGTTACTAGTGGTGTTCCTCAGGGGTCAGTTCTGGGGCCTGTTTTGTTTAACATATTTATCTGCGATATCAGCAAAGGGCTACAGGGGAAAGTATGTCTCTTTGCAGATGATACAAAAACAGAGTGGATGTTCCAGGGGGGGTAGACAAAATGAGAAGTGATATACAACAATTGGAGGATTGGACAAATGACTGGGGTCTAAAGTTTAACACAGCAAAGTGTAAAATAATGCATTTAGGGAAGAAAAATCCAAATGTTAATTACAGACTCAATGACACTTTACTGACTGTTACAGACGAGGAACAGGACTTGGGAATTATTATTTCAGATGATTTAAAACTTAGTAAACAATGTAGTAATGCAGCGAGTAAGGCTAGCAGAATGCTTGGATGTATTGGTAGAGGTATTTGCAGCAGAAATAGTAAGGTTCTTATGCCACTTTATAGATCATTAGTTAGGCCTCATCTTGAGTATTGTGTGCAGTTCTGGAGACCATATCTTCAGAAGGATATTAACAAACTTGAATCTGTGCAAAGGAGGGCTACCAAAATGGTACATGGTCTAAAAAATAAAACCAGGATAGGCTCAATGACCTAAATATGTATAGCTTAGAGGAGAGAAGGGAAAGAGGTGATATGATAGCAACTTTCAAGTACATTAAAGGGTTTAGTAAAACTGAGGCTGTGGGTATTTTACATAAAATGGAAAATTCAAGAACAAGGGGTCATGAGCTCAAGCTAAAGGGTAGTAGATTCAGAAGTAATTTGAGGAAGCACTTCTTTACAGAAAGAGTGATTGATTTATGGAATAAACTTCCTCAAGAGGTAGTAGCAACAAACACTGTGGGGGACTTTAAAAATGCATGGGACAAGCATAGGGCTATCCTACGAACTAGATAAGTTTATACTGTTAGGTAAGGTCGGGCAGACTTGCTGGGCCTATGGCTCTTATCTGCCGTCAATATCTATGTTTCTATGTTTAAAACAAATTAATACAACACACAGAGAAAACCCAGCACTCACTTACAAGCTCTCAGCTAAGATTTAAAAGCAAAAATGGAAAGGTTAGTCACCGCATCTGGCCAAATGGGACAAGCTCAGGTACCACGTCAAGGTCCTCTCCAATACCTGAGACCCTAAAACAGCCACACAATGCAAGCTTTCAAATCCAAACAAACTGAAAACAAGGGAAGGGTGCACAGGAATATGTAACCACCCTAGACATATACAAAACACGGAAGGGAACTGCACTCTCATACCGGACCGGGCACACATCCCATGACCCTGCAACATGCTCAGCCCTGGGTGCCACTGGCACTCACAGGAAACTGTGCTGTCCCCAGAGCCACAAGCAGTTAACCCCAGACAGGTCTGGGTGCAAGAACCATAGGGAAAATTACAAAACAAATTAATACAACACACAGAGAAAACCCAGCACTCACTTACAAGCTCTCAGCTAAGATGACGGTGACTAACCTTTCCATTTTTGCTTTTAAATCTTAGCTGAGAGCTTGTAAGTGAGTGCTGGGTTTTCTCTGTGTGTTATATATATATATATATTATATATATATATATATATATAAGGAGGCACTCTCTGATCTTTTAGCAAGTGAAATTTAATAGAACAAGCGTGACACACTCCCCTTCCTCAGACAAACAAACACTAACCACAAGTGGCCTTTTAAACAATATAAGCCCCACCCACAGTGAAGTGAAATTGCGCCAAAACCGTAGTCATGGCAATCCTCCAAAACAATAACATCAGTAGATACATGTTATATAAAATACATATATCTTATATATAGTGCACATCACAGTAATATATAGTTCAGAGCAATCAAAAGATATGCTCTATAAATATAGTGATGATTAAAGGGACACTGAACCCACATTTTTTCTTTCATGATTTAGATAAAGCATACAATTTTAAGCAACTTTCTAATTTACTCCTATTATCACATTTTCTTCATTCTATTGGTATGTTTATTTGAAAAGCAAGAATGTAAGTATAGATGCCGGCCCATTTTTGGTGAACAACCTGGGTTGTCCTTGCTGATTGGACAGCACCAATAAACAAGTGCTGTCCTTGGTGCTGAACCAAAAAATTGCTGGCTCCTTAGCTTAAGGAGACAAAATTACTAATGAGCTTACTCTCTGGTAGAATAGTGTACCATGACTCCCTACCACACGTTGTTCTCTAGTCCTGATTAACCATATATATATGTATATAATAAAAAAAACTTATAAAAAAAACTTTTAAGCTGCTATCCGCAACTAAACAGATATGCCTACTCACTCACTGTATAGTCTAAACATTTTAGTTTAAAAGAAAATGTTGCCAAAGATGTATTTATAGCATAATGTGTTCATAGATATGGATTACTTTATTCATCACTTTGTAGTGTACAATGTTAATCCTTTACGATATAGTGCTAAATGTATTGATCATGGAGATTAGTTTTGCTTTGAATAATCTGCAGCTATTTAATAGTATAAAATTTTTTTTGAAGCTGCAGTATTCGCACTCTATTCATGTATTGTAATTATAAATCTATACTTTGGAGCATTTAACAACAAGTTTTGATATATGAATTAACATACCATATCAGCTAAAAGGAGCTAATTTTGATATAACAATTAGATGTAGCAATGATGATGTTATTTGTATGCCATTCTTGCATTAATTTAGTATGCATTAGTCCACAGCTGTGCACCCTTTCACTTTGATTTGACCAGACTAGTTGATAAATTCAGATTGGAACTTGACAATTTCAAGCTCCGTAAATTTAATCGTGATAATGAGGACTACCTCAATAATAGAGTATATATCTGGCACACAAACACTAGAAATTCTAGGAACAAGAGAAGGTGGGGTAGTAACAAACAAAAACACACTAGCAAAGAGAAGAAAGTCACCTTTAGTGATTCAGAGGGTACAGATTTAGAACAATCTGGTTATTCTTCTAGAAGTGGTTCAAGTGACCAATCGGATGAGGAAGAACAAGTTGTTAAACCAAAACAAAAGAGCAAAAACACACGCAGCAAAGGGGACATGGTCCCAGGTAGATCTGAACCGGTACTGACTAGAAATGCTAGACACAGAGATGAATCGCAAGACAACTTAGAGAGTAGACGTAGAGAATTTCTCAGTGATAATGAGAGTGATACTCCCATAATTAATGTACAAACTAAGTCTTGTCTAAAGACAAGTACCCAATCTCTCCAACACCCTTTAGGGTTGGCAGGGATGGAAACGGCATCGTCATCAAGGCAGCTGACAAGGGGGGCAGCATTGTGGTATTAGACAGGGAGGCTTATATAGGCGAAGCGTTGAGACAAATAACAGATGATGAAGTTTATCTGGCCCTTCCTAGGGATCCCACTGACTTGTTTAGAACTCAGTTCTTGGATCTGTTGGATGATGGCCTGCAGGAAGGGATAATTGATAGAGACACGTTCGACTATTTGTTTGTCAAATTTCCAGTTATTCCCATATTCCATCACCTCCCCAAGGTGCATAAATCCTTGGAGGGGGTGAAGGGAAGACCAATTGTCTCAGGGATAGGCTCCCTATTTGAAAAAATGTCAGGTTGGATTGAGTCCCTACTGCAGCCCATCGTCCAGCAGATGCCTTCTTATCTAAAGGACACTACCCACCTATTGACAAGCTTGCACAAAGTGACCTGGGATGCTGATTGCTCCTGGCTCACTGTAGACATGGTGGGTCTTTATTCCTGTATCCCTCATTTCTTTGGATTAGAGGCAGTCTCTCTATCTATGGACATGTACACCAATTATGACACTAAACTAAAAAACTTCATTATGAAGGCTTTGGAGTTTCTACTAGGCCACAACTACTTCAAGTTTGGTTATTCCTTTTTTCTCCAGAGACGTGGGACCACCATGGGAGCAAAATTTGACCCAGCCTATGCCAACATCTTTATGGGCTGGTGGGAAAGGACCCACGTCTTTGGAGAAAATAATCCTTTCAAACATCTAATTAGATCATATAAACGCTTTATTGATGATCTGTTGTTTGTCTGGTTAGGAACCAAGAGTAAAATGGAAGGTTTTGTGGCCTATCTGAACCAAAATAGTGTCAATCTACAGTTTACATATAACTTTGATCAAACTAAAATGCCTTATCTAGATGTTTATTTGATTGGTGATCCTATAAGTCATTTTATCACGACTACACTTTACAGGAAACCAATCGCATCAAATAACATCTTACATGCAAAGTCCTGCCACCCCAGACATACAGGTTTTGGGGTAGCTAAAGGGCAGTTCATAAGGCTTAAAAGAAACTGCTCATCCAATGAGAATTTTCTAAGTGAGTCAGACATACTAAAGGCACAACTCCTGGAAAGGGGGTATTCTCTCAAAGTGGTCAATAGAGCGTTTCTAGAAGTCAACAGGGTAGATAGAACACAAATGCTGCAACCCAAATCTAGGCAACAGAGGGTTAATTTTGATCAAACAAAATTAAAGTTCATTACTAACTATAGTCCACAATTTGGACAGACTTGCCAAATAATCAAGAAACATCTACCAGTTCTAACAGGGGAAGATAGTCTCAAGGGTATTGTCGAGGATGGTCTTAACTTTATTTCAAGGAAGGGACATACGATAGGCAATATGGTAGCACCTAGCCTGTTAAGGAAAACAGCCAACTCAGGGAGTAGCTGGCTTTTAATTAAAGGACATTACAAGTGTCATTTCCATAATTGCATTGCGTGTAGACATGCCAATACTACAGATAGATTCCAATCCAGATCCACTCAGAGACTATTCCTCCTAAATAGCTGTACCAACTGCCGCACCAAGTTTGTCATCTATCTAGTGGAATGTACATTTTACAAAAAACAATACGCGGGGTGCTCCACACGAGAAGCACGCTCACGTATACGTGAACACTTAAACAACATTGATAAAGAGATAGATGTGTCAGACTTAGTTCATCATTTCATATATGAACACAATAAATCAGTCATCTCTTTTAGATGGCAAGTCATAGAGAGTATTCCACATACACCTAGAGGAGGTGATAGACTACACACACTATTGCACAGGGAGGCATTCTGGATATTCACCTTACAAACAAGGAGACCAAAGGGTTTCAATGCAATAGGTGATATCATAAACCACTGGAGACAAAATTACTAATGAGCTTACTCTCTGGTAGAATAGTGTACCATGACTCCCTATCACACGTTGTTCTCTAGTCCTGATTAACCATATATATATGTATATAATAAAAAAAACTTATAAACTTATGCTATCCGCAACTAAACAGATATGCCTACTCACTCACTGTATAGTCTAAACATTTTAGTTTAAAAGAAAATGTTGCCAAATATTTATTTATAGCATAATGTGTTCATAGATATGGATTACTTTATTCATCACTTTGTAGTGTACAATGTTAATCCTTTACGATATAGTGCTAAATGTATTGATCATGGAGATTAGTTTTGCTTTGAATAATCTGCAGCTATTTAATAGTATAAAATTTTTTTGAAGCTGCAGTATTCGCACTCTATTCATGTATTGTAATTATAAATCTATACTTTGGAGCATTTATCAATAAGTTTTGATGCATGAATTAACATACCATATCAGCTAAAAGGAGCTAATTTTGATATAACAATTAGATGTAGCAATGATGATGTTATTTGTATGCCATTCTTGCATTAATTTAGTATGCATTAGTCCACAGCTGTGCACCCTTTCACTTTGATTTGACCAGACTATTTAAGGGTGCTATCCGGATACTCATTATGGTCTATGAATAAGGCTATCTTCCAGCCGAAACGCGTAAGACCGACTGGCCAAGCTGTGGACTAATGGCATACTTTATTCCAACCTTGTTCTTTTAACCCCACAGCTTTTTTTGAGTGATTTTTTTCTGTATGTGTCTTTTTTATTTCATTAAACTCATCGCATTTTTTTGAAGTGGCTCGCTGGATTTTGTTCTTTTTTTACTCCTTAGCTTAGATGCCTTCTTTTTTAAATAAAGATAGCAAGAAAACGAAGAAAAATTGATAATAGGAGTATATTAGAAAGTTTCTGAAGATTGCATGCTCTATCTGAATCATTTTTTGAAAAAATTTAGGTTCATTATCCCTTCAAACATGAAAACACCTGTGTCTAACAATACAAGAGACATAAATAGGGGATACACGCTGTGCAGGTATACATAATAAGCAGAATCAGGCTCCCCTAATCAAATCTAATTATCCAACTAGTCAACTTAGCAAACATATTATTATTCTTTCATATCTTCCATGTGACAAACTATAATATCATTACTGAGAAGCTTTCAGTGCATTATAAAAGAAAGGAAGTTACCTCATGGGGAATGTACTGTACATGAGTCCTATACAGCTCCTGGGTTCCTATGTCAGCGGCGTGCAGCATCGCTGTATTCACGTTCAGTCTGACTCTTAAAGGGACAGTCTACACCAGAATTTTTATTGTTTTAAAAGGTAGATAATCCCTTTATTACCCATTTCCCAGTTTTGCATAACCAACACAGTTATAATAATATACTTTTAACCTCTGTGATTATCTTGTATCTAAGCCTCTGCAAACTGCCCCTTTTTTCAGTTCTTTTGACAGACTTGCAGTCTAGCCAATCAGTGCCTGCTCCCAGATTACTTCACGCGCACAAGCACAGTGTTATCTATATGAAATATGTGAACTAACACCCTCTAGTGGTGAAAAACTGTTAAAATGCAATCTGAAAGAAGTGGGCTTCAAGGTCTAAGGCCTAGATTTAGAGTTTTGTCGGTAAGGACCCGCGTAGCTAACGCCGGCTTTTTTCTGGCCGCACCATAAAAATAACTCTGGTATTGAGAGTCCACATAAAGGCTGCGTTAGGCTCCAAAAAAGGAGCGTAGAGCATTTTTAACGCAGCTTCAACTCTGAATACCAGAGTTGCTTACGCAAGCGGCCAGCCTCAAAAACGTGCTCGTGCACAATTCCCCCATAGGAAACAATGGGGCTGTTTGAGCTGAAAAAAAACCTAACACCTGCAAAAAAGCCGCGTTCAGCTCCTAACGCAGCCCCATTGTTTGCTATGCGTAAACACTTCCTACGTCTGCACCTAACACTCTAACATGTACCCCGAGTCTAAACACCCCTAACCTTACACTTATTAACCCCTATTCTGCCGCCCCCGCTATCGCTGACCCCTGCATATTATTATTAACCCCTAAACTGCCGCTCTGAAAACTGCCGCTACTTACATTATCCTTATGTACCCCTAATCTGCTGCCCCTAACACCGCCGACCCCTATATTATATTTATTAACCCCTAATCTGCCGAGCGGACCGCACCGCTACTATAATAAAGTTATTAACCCCTAATCCGCCGCACTAACCCTATAATAAATAGTATTAACCCCTAATCTGCCCTCCCTAACATCGCCGACACCTAACTTCAAACATTAACCCCTAATCTGCCGACTGGAGCTCACCGCTATTCTAATAAATGTATTAACCGCTAAAGCTAAGTCTAACCCTAACACTAACACCCCACTAAATTAAATATAATTTTAATCTAACGAAATTAATTAACTCTTATTAAATAAATTATTCCTATTTAAAGCTAAATACTTACCTGTAAAATAAATCCTAATATAGCTACAATATAAATTATAATTACATTGTAGCTATTTTAGGATTAATATTTATTTTACAGGCAACTTTGTAATTATTTTAACCAGGTACAATAGCTATTAAATAGTTAAGAACTATTTAATAGTTACCTAGTTAAAATAATTACAAAATTACCTGTAAAATAAATCCTAACCTAAGTTACAATTAAACCTAACATTATACTATCATTAAATTAATTAAATAAAATACCTACAATTACCTACAATTAAACCTAACACTACACTATCAATACATTAATTAAATACAATACCTACAAATAACTACAATGAAATAAACTAACTAAAGTACAAAAAATAAAAAAGAACTAAGTTACAAAAAATAAAAAAAATTCTACAAACATAAGAAAAATATTACAACAATTTTAAACTAATTACACCTACTCTAAGCCCCCTAATAAAACAACAAAGCCCCCCAAAATAAAAAATGCCCTACCCTATTCTAAATTACTAAAGTTAAAAGCTCTTTTACCTTACCAGCCCTGAACAGTGCCCTTTGCAGGGCATGCCCCAAGAAGTTCAGCTCTTTTGCCTGTAAAAAACACATACAATACCCCCCCCCCAACATTACAACCCACCACCCACATACCCCTAATCTAACCCAAACCCCCCTTAAATAAACCTAACACTAAGCCCCTGAAGATCTTCCTACCTTGTCTTCACCATACCAGGTTCACCGATCGGTCCTGAAGAGCTCCTCCGATGTCCTGATCCAAGCCCAAGCGGGGGGCTGAAGATGTCCATGATCCAGTAGAAGTCTTCATCCAAGCGGGGCAGAAGAGGTCTTCTATCCGATTGAAGTCTTCATCCAAGCGGGGCAGAAGAGGTCTTCCATCCGATTGAAGTCTTCATCCAGGCGGCATCTTCTATCGACATCCATCTGGAACGGAGCGGCAGCATCCTGAAGACCTCCGATGCGGAACATCCATCCTGGCCGGCGACTGAACGACGAATGACGGTTCCTTTAAATGACGTCATCCAAGATGGCGTCCCTCGAATTCCGATTGGCTGATAGGATTCTATCAGCCAATCGGAATTAAGGTAGGAATATGCTGATTGGCTGATGGAATCAGCCAATCAGAATCAAGTTCAATCTGATTGGCTGATCCAATCAGCCAATCAGATTGAGCTCGCATTCTATTGGCTGTTCCGATCAGCCAATAGAATGCGAGCTAAATCTGATTGGCTGATTCCATCAGCCAATCAGAATATTCCTACCTTAATTCCGATTGGCTGATAGAATCCTATCAGCCAATCGGAATTCGAGGGACGCCATCTTGGATGACGTCATTTAAAGGAACCGTCATTCGTCGTTCAGTTGTCGGCCAGGATGGATGTTCCGCGTCGGAGGTCTTCAGGATGCTGCCGCTCCGCTCCAGATGGATGTCGATAGAAGATGCCGCCTGGATGAAGACTTCAATCGGATGGAAGACCTCTTCTGCCCCGCTTGGATGAAGACTTCTACCGGATCATGGACATCTTCAGCCCCCCGCTTGGGCTTGGATCAGGACATCGGAGGAGCTCTTCTGGACCGATCGGTGAACCTGGTATGGTGAAGACAAGGTAGGAAGATCTTCAGGGGCTTAGTGTTAGGTTTATTTAAGGGGGTTTGGGTTAGATTAGGGGTATGTGGGTGGTGGGTTGTAATGTTGGGGGGGGGTATTGTATGTTTTTTTTTTACAGGCAAAAGAGCTGAACTTCTTGGGGCATGCCCCGCAAAGGGCCCTGTTCAGGGCTGGTAAGGTAAAAGAGCTTTTAACTTTAGTAATTTAGAATAGGGTAGGGCATTTTTTATTTTGGGGGGCTTTGCTGTTTTATTAGGGGGCTTAGAGTAGGTGTAATTAGTTTAAAATTGTTGTAATATTTTTCTTATGTTTGTAGATATTTTTTTATTTTTTGTAACTTAGTTCTTTTTTATTTTTTGTACTTTAGTTAGTTTATTTCATTGTAGTTATTTGTAGATATTGTATTTAATTAATGTATTGATGGTGTAGTGTTAGGTTTAATTGTAGGTAATTGTAGGTATTTTATTTAATTAATTTAATGATAGTGTAGTGTTAGGTTTAATTGTAACTTAGGTTAGGATTTATTTTACAGGTAATTTTGTAATTATTTTAACTAGGTAACTATTAAATAGTTCTTAACTATTTAATAGCTATTGTACCTGGTTAAAATAATTACAAAGTTGCCTGTAAAATAAATATTAATCCTAAAATAGCTACAATGTAATTATAATTTATATTGTAGCTATATTAGGATTTATTTTACAGGTAAGTATTTAGCTTTAAATAGGAATAATTTATTTAATAAGAGTTAATAAATTTCGTTAGATTAAAATTATATTTAATTTAGGGGGGGTGTTAGTGTTAGGGTTAGACTTAGCTTTAGGGGTTAATACATTTATTAGCATAGCGGTGAGCTCCGGTCGGCAGATTAGGGGTTAATAATTGAAGTTAGGTGTCGGCGATGTTAGGGAGGGCAGATTAGGGGTTAATACTATTTATTATAGGGTTAGTGAGGTGGATTAGTGGTTAATAACTTTATTATAGTAGCGCTCAGGTCTGCTCGGCAGATTAGGGGTTAATAAGTGTAGGCAGGTGGAGGCGACGTTGTGGGGGGCAGATTAGGGGTTAATAAATATAATATAGGGGTCGGCGGTGTTAGGGGCAGCAGATTAGGGGTACATAAGGATAACGTAGGTGGCGGCGCTTTGCGGTCGGCAGATTAGGGGTTAATAAGTGTAGGTAGGTGGCGGCGACGTTGTGGGGGGCAGGTTAGGGGTTAATAAATATAATATAGGGGTCGGCTGTGTTAGGGGCAGCAGATTAGGGGTACATAAGGATAACGTAGGTGGCGGCGCTTTGCAGTCGGCAGATTAGGGGTTAATAAGTGTAGGTAGGTGGCGGCGACGTTGTGGGGGGCAGGTTAGGGGTTACTAAATATAATATAGGGGTCGGCGGTGTTAGGGGCAGCAGATTAGGGGTACATAAGGATAACGTAGTTGGCGGTCAGCAGATTAGGGGTTAAAAAAATTTAATCGAGTGGCGGCGATGTGGGGGGACCTCGGTTTAGGGGTACATAGGTAGTTTATGGGTGTTAGTGTACTTTAGAGTACAGTAGTTAAGATCTTTATGAACCGGCGTTAGCCCAGAAAGCTCTTAACTACTGACTTTTTTCCTGCGGCTGGAGTTTTGTCGTTAGAGTTCTAACGCTCACTTCAGCCACGACTCTAAATACCGGAGTTAGAAAAATCCCATTGAAAAGATAGGATATGCAATTTACGTAAGGGGATCTGCGGTATGGAAAAGTGAGTGACTCCAAATACCAGAGTTAGCCTAAAACCAGCGTTAGGAGCCTCTAACGCTGGTTTTCACGGCTAACGCCAAACTCCAAATCTAGGCCTAAGAAATTAGCATATGAACCTCCTAGGTTAAGCTTTCAACTAAGAATACCAAGAGAACAAAGCAAAATTGGTGATAAAAGTAAATTGGAAAATTGCTCTATCTCAATCATGAAAGTTTATTTTGGCCTAGACTGTCCCTTTAACGCTGACGTCAGTGCCCAGGGACATACCTGAAATGTTTGCATGCCATTGCCATAGGGATCAACAGGAATCTGCGCCCCCTCCAGTTAAGCTATGTATAACATGCTAATATATTGCGGCTAAACAGTGCTGAGAATAAGGGAGACAAATATTCAGGGAAATACAAGGATAAAACAAATAAATACACACATATACTGTATACATGAGAGTTGCAGCCACAGCATGTGAGTAGATGCACAGAGTGGAGGGCACATGAAAGATACACACTGGATATGCACACAGAATACAGAAAATGAGACACATCGATGCAAATTCCACCTTTCATACAACAGAAACACCTGTTCTGTATTAATCAGTATTCTGTGGAATAAGAAACTGTATACCTGTCCATTGCACCATACCATACTACACAGAGGGTTCACACAATATTATTATAAGTGAAAGCAGGTATTACACCAGCAACTCAATTAGAAATATCCTTTCTTCCAACTACATAAGACCTATATTATAACAGGAGGTCTAGAAATGTGAAATACATAATGGGTAAAATAATCGGCTAAATGCACTAAGATATGGTATAGAGGCCAGAACCATTAACTACTGTTCTAAGGGGGGGGGGGGGTGTCTCTCTAGTTTATGAATCAAGTTACTCTTATGCATAAAAAACACACATATTATGTGCCATCCAATTAGAGAATCGCATATACTCAATATATCTACAGACTAATACTAGAAATTGGAAAGGTGTCTCTCATAGGTTATGGATTAAGGTACTCTCATGTGTTCAAAGTGTACTTGATGGGCATCATTATAGGGTTACATCTTCTCCATCAGATAATCCCTTATAAGAAGTAATGCCAATCCAGGCGGACATTTAGTCCTTAGGACATAGGGTGTTGAGTTTGAACATCCACTTGGACTCTATTTGGAGCATTTTACGATGTCTATTACCTCCCCTAGATAATGTGGGCATGTGTCCACTTATGGCAAAGTGGTGGGCCACCGGTTGATTAGATATAATGATGCCCATCAAGTACACTGAACCTTTTAAGTGGACGATCTATAACACCTTTAAATAAATAATAAAAATTACATTTATTTCTATGTGAAGAACATAGGAATGTAAAATATGCATAACAAGCTTTGGGTTTCAAACTTTAGGTCTAACACGGTGTTGGGTTAGTGCACATGCAAAATTTGTAATCTTAACCCTTTGAACACTTTTCCACCTGGGTGCTAAGATTTTTTAATGTTTTTTTTTATTTTTTATTATATAATAAATAATAATAATAATTTGCGATTTATATAGCGCTTTTCTCCCTGTGAGACTCAAAGCACTTTACAAATATACCAACATAAGACATGAAAGTTAGGAGTTTCTGAAGGTCAGATAAGCGGACTGAATGCCTGATGGAAGAGGTGGGTCTTTAGCTTTTTTTTTAATTGTCTGTAAGGACGGTGCCTCTCGGATTGCGCACGGTAAAGAGTTCCAGAAAGTAGGGACAGCGTGGCCGAATGCTCTCGAGCCCGAGTTTGTCCTTATTCTTGGCACTGAGAGGAGGGATGTGTTAGCTGACCTAAGTGAACGGGATGGGATGTAGGGTGTCAGGAGCTCTTTCAGGTACTGTGGGCCTTGGTTGTTTAAGGCTTTGAAGGTCAGCAGGCCAATTTTAAAATATGTTCGCCATTTAATTGGAAGCCAATGCAGGGAGTGGAGAACAAGTGTTATGTGGCAGGAGCGAGTTTGATTGGTTAATAGTCTGGCTGCTGCGTTTTGTACTATCTGAAGGCGATGGAGTTCTTTTTTTGGGAGGCCCAAGTAAAGTGCATTGCAGTAATCTAGCCTAGAGGATACAAATGCATGGATTAATGTTGGCATATCATCCGGTGGAATTAGGTGTTGTATCCTGGCTATGTTTTTCAGATGAAAGTAGGAAGATTTTATTACGGAGGAAATCTGCTGTTTAAAAGATAGTCCAGCATCAATCAGCACTCTGAGGTTTCGTACCTTTGCTGAACTAACGAGTTTAGAGCCTCCAAGCTCCAGGTCAGTTGGGTGATCGTGGGATATTTTTGATGCCCGGAGTCCCCTCACCAAGAGTAACTCTGTTTTGTCCGGGTTCACTTTGAGACAGCTAGCATTCATCCATTCTATGAGGTCTGTTAAGTAATTGTTTATGCGGCATGCTGGGTCTGTAGTATCTGGAGCAAAGGAGAAGTAGAGTTGTGTGTCATCAGCGTAACAATGATACCTTAGGCCATGTCGGGTAATGATGTCCCTCAGTGGTAGTAAGTAAATTGCGAATAGCATGGGAGACAGGATAGATCCTTGTGGAACTCCGCAGGCCCGTTCTGTTGGTGCTGATGAGCTTGATCCTGATATTCAGAAATTGCCCAAGCACCAAGGGTGTAGCAAAACTTGTTTGCAGGTGTGCCAACTATTGGACCTGCACCAAGGTCCCAAGAAAACAGTCCAAAAATAATAGTATAGCTGCACCACCAATTGTATTAAAACATCATGTCTTTATTTAGCCACTTTAAAACAGACAATGTTTCGGACCCATGAATAAGGACATGGGTCCGAAACGTTGTCTGTTTTAAAGTGGCTAAATAAAGACATGATGTTTTAATACAATTGGTGGTGCAGCTATACTATTATTGTTGGACTTGATCCTGATATTACTCTCTGTGATCTACCAGTGAGGAAAGATTTAAAGCAGTTAACGACTGTGCCTCCTAGACCACAGATGTACTGCAAGCGCTCAATTAGAATTCTATGGTCAATGGTGTCAAATGCAGCTGAGAGATCCAGGAGGATTAGAATGGAATAATTACCTTTGTCTCTTGCCATGAGGAGATCATTTAGCACTCGGACTAGTGCTGTTTCAGTGCTGTGGCGGCATCTGAAGCCTGACTGGAAAGGATCGAATATGTTTAGGTGTGATAGATGGGCTTCCAGTTGAGTTGCCACTACTTTTTCAATTACTTTCCCCAGAAATGGGAGGTTGGATACTGGTCTGTAATTAATCATGCAGTCTGGGTCTAATAAAGGTTTCTTTAGGAGTGCTTTTACCACAGTTTCTTTTAGAGGATCTGGGAAGTCTCCTGTTTTTAGTGAACACTGCACTATTTTTGTGAGGACTGGGGCGAGTGTTTCAATGCATCCAGATATGAGCTGATGTTTTTAACTCCTTTTATATCCACATTTGTAAAAGTGGCCCATAAACTGGGGCAATCTGGCATTCCATTGTAGTGGTTCTGGTGTGTAACTGTTTGGCCTGCTGTGATAGCGGTTCAGATTGAGGAAATCTTGTCTCTGAAGAAGTTTGCAAAATCTTCACATTTATCCTGAGAAAAGTTGGTAGGGCTAAGCATGCATGCTGGTTTGCACAGCCTTTCTACTGTGCGAAACAGTTGCCTGGGTCTATTGTGGGAGAGTGCAATTTTGCGTGATAAAAATGTAGATTTTTTCTGAGTTATCTTGGATTGATATTTATTTAGATGTTTGGTAAGAGCGTCTTTATCCTCTGGATCATGTGTTCTGCACCACTTTCTCTCAAGCTTACGTCCTGTTCTTTTCATTTCTCTGATGGAGCTATCAAACCACGGTGCATTGTTGTGGGTTTGGACAGTGCATATGCGAGATGGTGCAATGCTTTCTAGGGTGTCTCTCATGGTTTTTTTGTAGAGTCGGACTAAGGAGCTGGGGTCTCCACAGGTGCCCATTAGATCACTTAGATCCATATGTGATGCTACATCCAGTAGTGTCACCCCTTTTAATGAGCGGTGTTTGACCAGGTTTTGAGGCTGGTGTCTGGTTGATTGTGATACAATGGAGAAGGGAATGGAGTGGTGGTCTGACCAGGTAACTCGGTTTACAGTTACTGGTGACACTTCTAGTCCAGACTGAAACACTAGATCAAGTGTATGACCTTTTCGCATGTTTCAATAAGGTCAGAAATAATAGCTGTTTTGTTTTTTATTGATCTGGCATTGCATAGGATTGCTCTGATAGGACAGTCTTGGGATTCAGAGTTTTTGCTCTTTACTTTGGAGACAGCGTGTCTTCTAATAGGGATCACACAAAGAGATTTTCTTGATTTGATAGTGCGGTTTTTGTGGCTTTTAGGTTGGATCACTTCAATTGGGCTTGTGGGTGGACAGGGTGGTGGGGCAGCTGTGATAGTGTCAGGATATAGGACTTTAAATTTTGATTTTCCTCCATGACAGCCCCTGTCAGTCCCTTTGAAAATGCTGAGTGATTTTAGGGTAGCCACTAGTGAGGGACTGAGTGTTGTGACCGCTTTTTGGGGTCTTAAGGAGTGCAGATGTGAGGGTGTATAGGTGGTCATTCCCTCTGCAGTGAAGGGGTTAAAATAGCTTCCAGTATTTGTAGGAATGTTAGCAGTGGGGGCTGGTTACATTGCCCTGCTCTATAGTATCCAGGCCAGAGTGAGGTGTGAGATTTTGCACTTCAGGCTGCATTGTAGATAACAGATAAGAAAGCATGCAGGGGTTTTAAAACCAATGTATTTTAGTAAAATAGACTTCATGAATTAGATTTTCTTGTGTTTAGAAATGAAATCTGAGCTTTGCTAAATGGATGATTAAATCCAAAACCCAATTTGTGCATGGGTTGAGTCTGTGTTTTTTTTTTGTTTTTTTTTAGTTTAAGTGTACCTTGTTTGTGGTGTTCAGCTGAAGGTATCTCTTTCTGGTAGTAAGATGGTCCGGTGGGAGTATATTTCCATCCGTTGAGTATCTCACTTTAGTAATGTCATCCGTTCAATTTTCATGAGTCTAGTTGTGCGTTATGTGAAGTCGGTATTGGTCCTTGAAATAATTATGATGAATTTTGAATGTAAGAAGGTTAAAATTAAGATAAATCCAGAAGAGGTCAGGAGCCTGAGGAAAGTGTGGCAGCCAGCAGCGGAGCCTCCCCATAATCATCATATTATTTGAACAATTTTTCTTTTAACTTTTTTTTTCAGACCCACAACTTACACTGTTGAAAAGGTTAGACGATTATCTTTCCAATGGTCGGTCTTGGGGGTCTTTAGCTGCTTAGATGCCTGAGCTACAGGCTTCTAAGCAGCATGCCCCCTGCTCCTATACTTAACATTATTAAGTATAAATAAAGTTGCGTGGCTACGTCATCAACCACGCAAAACAGAAGCCCCGACGATGCCTGTCACTCTACAGGCATGATCGCCGGGGTAGGAGCGGATGGGAGCCCCCAGATCTCCCTCAAGGTGGGAGAGTGCTAGTGACGGTTTTGAGCCGTCATTAGCACCAGATTGGGAAACTCTGTGACGGTTCAGAGCCGTCATTAGCACTCAAAGGGTTAAACCCCGTTATGGAAATATTAAATATAATATATTAAAACATAATTAATAATTATTAAAACAATATTACAGATACTGTAAAAAAATCTAAATAATTCATAGAATATATATATATATATATATATATATATATATATATATATATATATATATATATATATATATACAGTATATACATATAAATATATGACATTATCTATAATAATTTTAATAATTGTTATAGATATTTAATATTTTACATTTAAGAGTTCAAGAATGCGCTTTATAGAAAAAAATTATAGAATTTTTTTTTTATTTTTATTATTAAATTTATGTTTCTATATATACCTGATAATGTTAATGTAAAAAAATATCTATACCTTTATATTTATAAATCAATATAAATTGTTGCACAGGAAATTAGCACATCTAGGTTTCCCCGCTTGCTTTGCAATAATTTATATTGATTTACTTTAGTGACATGGAGGATTTTAATTTCAGATTTTTATCTCCACCATTATTTTAATGAATATATATTTATAGAAATAGATATATAGGTATGTACATATATATATATATATATATATATATATATATATATATATATATATATATATATATATATAAAAATAAAGAAATACATATTTACAATAAAAATAAAAAATGTTCCTATTTAAAGAACATTGGAATGTGAAATGGGTTAGTGTAGGAGCGATAATTGTCTATATGGAGAATAAGTTAACACGGTTGAGATGTTTGAAGTCCTGGTTAGCGTATGTCGGGTTTCACTCGTTCACAAACATTTTACTTTCAACATGTAATACGTGCGCTACCTGACTTATGCAAAAATCTTACTTCTAGCGAAGTTTACGCAAATATATTTTCAGTGTTTACTGTTCCTTTAAACCTATTTTTACAAATAATATATCACAGTCACTTTACACATTATTAATAACCGAAGAGACATTTAAGTCTTAAAAGTTTTTGCTATAGATGTATGTATGTACATATATATATATATATATATATATATATATATATATATATATATATATATAAAGAAAGAAATACATATTTACAATAAAAATAAAAAATGTTCCTATCTAAAGAACATTGGAATGTGAAATGGGTTAGTGTAGGAGCGATAATTGTCTATATGGAGAATAAGTTAACACGGTTGAGATGTTTGAAGTCCTGGTTAGCGCATGTCAGGTTTCACTCGTTCGCAAACATTTTACTTTCAACATGTAATACGTGCGCTACCTGACTTATGCAAAAATCTTTCTTCTAGCAAAGTTTACGCAAATATATTTTCAGTGTTTACTGTTCCTTTAAACCTATTTTTACAAATAATATATCACAGTCACTTAACACATTATTAATAACCGAAGAGACATTTAAGTCTTAAAAGTTTTTGCTATAGATATATCTAGTTGGCCTAGTTAAGGTATTATTGTAACTCCCTTTTGTTGCTTTCTTAGTACAAAATTATTTGATCCTGAAAATACAAAAGTAGCACAGCAATATCATATATATACAGTATATATATATATATATATATATATATATATATATATATATATATATATATATATATATATAGTCTAGACATTTTAAAAGTTTGAGACAATCATTTTGCCAATAATTTAATATCAATATCCAATAACTAGAAGTATTAAAATACATGACACAGTGGGATTAATTTAATTCAAATCAAGCAATAGGTGGCAGCATATGTATAAGATTGCAAACGGGATAGAATATATACACATATTAACACATAAATACTGTATATATATATATATGTATATAAGCATATATGATGAAGAAAAAAAGCATATATGATCAAGAAAAAAACCGGCAAGAATCCTCAATGCTAATTAAAAACTAAGCTTTTATTTTACCAAATTTAAAAAGACAGTTTTTTTGATTCACTATATAAGCATATACATATATATTTACAGGGATAACACACAGTTCCCATAGACTGCAATGTAAAAGCACTTTTTAGTGCCGTTTTTCCCTAACACCCCACACCTGCCACTTTTAACTCCTTAAAACTGCCTTCTGCAGTTATTAATAAAAAAAAAGCTTTGCCTGCTAACGGCACGTGATAAAATAGCGCTCCACTTGTAATCTAGCCCTATGTCATTAGCAACAACCACTCCTGCTTATTCATAAAATAATTTAAATAAACACTAATGAAAGATACTAGGATGAAATGCGGCTGAAATACTAATAAAACATAATTAAGGGTGTGCACCTTAATTTTTTTATTACAAATAATTACAGCATTTTAGTTTCACTACATTTCATAATAGTCTATAATATTTTTTTACATTTATTATTTTGTTCTTTTTTTCTTATCATAAAGCTTTTCATAAATCTGTTGCTATAACATGCCATTAGGGTTTCATCTGCAATGTCAGTTATTATTTTAATAATATTATCATTTATTTAAAAAATGCAATACCTAATAATGCAAAGTGGATGCAATAGATGGAAGTTTATTGTTATTTTTAAAGTGCATAATTAGTAAGATTTAAAAAAAAAAGAGTTTTCAAGAGAGAAATAGAAGTTTTGAAAAATTTGAGAAATGGTTGAAACCTTGGAATACTTTGGCTTGCAACTGACATTAGAAGGTAGAGGAAGGTGAACAATTCTTTTTAAGAAAGAATGGTGGATTAAGAGGTGGGTTCTGGAAAGATTAGTGGGCAGAGAATTTAATTAATTATAAATGTATTGAATCTGAATACTGTTGGTGCCCTGTTTGCAGTAAGGGTGAGATGTTAAAGGGACAGTCTAGTCCAAAAAAAACTTTCATGATTCAGATAGGGCATGTCATTTTAAACAATTTTCCAATTTACTTTTACCACCAATTTTTCTTTGTTCTCTTGGTATTCTTAGTTGAAAGCTTAACCTAGGAGGTTCATATGCTAATTTCTTAGACCTTGAAGGCCACCTCTTAAGAATACATTTTAACAGGTTTTTCACCACTAGAGGGTGTTAGTTCATGGTTTTCATATAGATAACACTGTGCTCGTGCACGTAAAGTTACCTGGGAGCCATCACTGATTGACTAAACTGCAAGTCTGTCAAAAGAACTGAAATAAGGGGCAGTCTGCAGAGGCTTAAATACAAGATAATCACAGAGGTAAAAAATATATAAATATAACTATGTTGGTTATGCAAAACTAGGGAATGGGTAAACAAGGGAATATCTATCTTTTAAAACAATAACAATTCTGGTGTAGACTGTCCCTTTAAGTAGATGGAGTAACACACATTATTACCTGGTTGGGTATAAGAGAAAATGGAGAAGAAATTATGATTACAAGACAATGGACCTGGTCTTAATTTGTAATTGCTGAGTACTGTTGGCTGGAAGCGAACATTGCCCTTCTGGCAATGTTAATTAGGGCCTTATGAGTAGAATTTCTGGTTTAGAAGTGTATTAGAGGGAAGAATAAAATGAAGATCTGTCTGACATATTTATTTTTTAGGTACCAATTGATGACCTGATTGAGCAACAAGAAATAAACCTCAAGAGAAGAAAGATGCATGTGTATGCAATGCATGGACTGTTATGCCATTATCACTAATATCAGCTGTTGATTCGGTTATCAAATTAGAAATAATTTAAATCCATAAAAAAAAAACTTGTGGCAAATATTTATCATAAATGCATATGTAGTGTAAAACACTTTCTATAAAATAAAAAATATAATTAATTGCATGTTCTTTATTATTTGATATTAATAATTAGGTGGGAAAAATTAAATAAATGAAGTGATCATCAAGAAATCCTATTTTACTTTCAAACTGACCATGTAATTTATGTTTTGCTTCTTTGAAGGTCTGTACAATTTCCTAAAGAACAAAAAAAACTTATAAGGTCTTCATTACACCTATGTCACATAGGGTTTCAAATTCTAATCAGATTTTGATGTTACATCCTATACATGATTTGAGCATTTATGTTAATTCAAATTTAGGCTCTTCAAAAGGATTAACATGGTCGAACATTGTAAAAAACTATGTTATTTTTTTACATTGGCGTTTCTCTTAGTCACAAAACAGAAATAAATCAGACATGATTGTATTTCATCATTTGAATTGTCTGCAAAGGAATTCAACATTATTTACTTTGTTACTTTACAATATTTACTTCCTCATGCTTCACACAGCCTCTCCCTCTGTTACCATGATAACTAATCAGGGATAGCTCTGCACTCACAGCATGCGCATAGTTTAGTTTTCATGTTCCCATTGAGTTTCATTTTATGAAACATTATATTTTACTCAGCTGCTTTTTTTTTAGGAAATATAAGATTCTTATTTTAAACATGACTCTCAAAATATTTTCTTCCAGATTTAAGATAATTTATATGTAGTTCTGCAATACATTTTTGCAGGATTGAAATCATGCACTGTAAAACAAATTAGCATGGCTGGATTAGCGTGTGAGTTACAGGCAAAATTGTATCACGCTAATCGGACACTGCGCTAAAGCCAAAGTTCTGTTAAGAAAATGTCTGTTCTTTTATTTCATATATACACACAGAGAGAAGCACACTCACAGGAACAAACAAATGGCTCAATATTATTGTTAGCCTGTTCTATGGCAATTTACCACCTAGGTGCAACTTCTTTAGCCCAGTAATGCTTTTCACAGAGAAGAATTTTGCTGTAGTATATGAGTCTGATCCCGCCTATTACGATCAGTCCAGCGCCGAAATACCAGCCAATTCCTCGCTGAACAAGGAACACAGCAACCCCAGACGATTGTTTCAGACTTTATTGGGCCTCGTCAGTGAGGTGTAGCCATATTCCTCTAAGCACATTGAGCAAGGAGTCCACGTCTGGTTTCCCCTTTTTCCCATAGGGAGACTAAATACACACAGAGAGAAGCACACTCACAGGAACGAACAACTGGCTCAATACTATTGTTAGCCTGTTCTATGGCAATTTACCACCTGGGTGCAGCTTCTTTTAGCCCAGTAATGCTTTTCACAGAGAAGAAATTTCCTGTAGTATATCAGTCTGATCCCGCCTATTACGGAAAGTCCAGCGCAGAAATACCATGCAATTCCTCTCTGAACAAGGAACACAGTAACCCCAGACGATCGTTTCGGCCTTCATTGGGCCTCGCCAGTGAAGTGTAGCCATATTCCTCTAAGCACACTGAGCAAGGAGTCCACGTCTGGTTTCCCTTTTTTTCCCATAGGGAGACTAAATATATACACATTGGAGCCCTTTCTAGTCAACACTTTTTCATATACCATATCAATTTGAACCGTTTTAAAAACTTTTTTATTAATATTAAAAAAAATAATAGTCAAAAAGTGTATATATTAGTGTAACATTTATTTTAGTATATTTTTTGTGCAAATTTTTTTTTAACCCTTAAACTTTACTCTAGTGAAGTTTCGGTTTATGCATGAGTGCAACCTATAACTTTCAACTTGTAATATGAGAGCTATTCAGTGTAATCACAATATCCACTGAAAGTATAGGTTGGTCTAGAGCAAAGTTGGCCGCACTAACCCTTCTAACTAACTTACCATTGACTTGTAATATGAAGTTGCGCATTAATGTTAGCACGGTCTGGCGATATTGTTTATAACGACCTGCACTATTATTAGCATGTCTGGTTAGTTTATATGACATATGATTTACTTACTTGGTTCAGACAGAGCAAGCAATTTTTTTTATTTTATTTTTTAAATATTTTATTTTTTACCAACAATGCAAATAAAATAGTAGTGAGATTCAAATAAACAAATATCACAAAATCAATCATTTTAATCAGTATCCTGAGATAACTGCTCTTAAGCTTTACTAAGTACATTGCTGGAAGTTTTATAATTATAACCTGGTAGCAACAAAAAACTGGTGATTTGTAATATGGTTATCGCAACAACTGGTGGTTGATCCTAAAAAAGTAGTCAGAAAACATAAAGGGAAAAGAGGGAAAGGAAAAAAAAAAAGGAAAGACCCTCACTCCCTCCCTCTCCCCTTCCCTTTAGAGAAGCTTGAAGAAGACTATGTGAAGAAAAATATATGAAGGGATTATATGTATATGCGTTCCTCAATCTAGCTACCAAATACCTAGCAGAACTATTTCAGTATTTCTAAATGGTGATATTAAATAACTGATTTCGCTAGGTGAAAATATTTTTATAAATTTAGCCCATTTTTTAAAAAAAAAAGTATTATTTCTCGATCTTAATTCAAATTTGTAGTTAACTGTTCAACTAAGTATTGTTTTTTAAGATAATACTTTACTTCCAGAAGTGAGGGTAAAAATTTGCTCTTCCATTTCTTGAAGATCAAATTTCTGGCTGCAAGAATAATTACATTTACCAATCTGGAATCTTCTGAAGCTAGGTTACTATTTATCAGAAAGATAATATCTGTCAACATAAGCGCGAGTGGAGTTATTTTCAGCACTTTGAGTAGCCAAAATTCTGTTTTGTTCCAAAAGTGCTGTAATTTAGGACAAGCCCAAATCATATGTATTATATCTGCGGCTGGTAAGCTGCACTTTGGGCATTTATTGAAGTTTTTATTATACCATCTATAACCTCTATCTGGGGTGTAATAAGTTTGATGTATTAGTTTAATATGGGACTCCCTCCAAGTCTCAGCTATAGTAGCACAGAAAAGCGAGGATAGGGAGCGTGCCACATGAAGCTCTTGGTCAATTCTACTAGAGGTAAGATTTGTCCATTTTTGGGCTAAATTCTCCAAATTAAATCCTCCCTTGTATGAAATGAGATAAGAGTACCAAGGAGAAATAGAGAGATGACCTGCTTTTATCAAAATTGGCCAGTTATCAAGCTTGCCCCATGACCAACTCCAGGCAAATTTACTAGCTAGCTGCATGGCATAATTTCTAGCTTGCAAGTATGCAAATAATAAGGTGATAGTTAAGGTTAAACTCTTGTCTCAGCTCTTCAAAAGATTTAATGTTCCCTGACTCTAGACTGAAGAGACAGAGCAAGCAATTTTAAGAGACTTTTCAAAATATTTTTTTATCTTATTGACTTTGTTTTCTTTGCATCCTTTGTTTTAAAAGCATACCTAGCTATGTTCAAGAGCAGCAATATACTACTGGGATTAGTGCCTACAAACATATGCCTCTTGTAATTTATCTCACCAGATCTGTTCAGCTAGTTCCTGTAGTATATTGCTGATATGGAGCTGACTTTAACAATGTGTTTAACCCCTATGCAGGGGTTAAAAATATAGTTATATGCAACACATCATAGTATTTGCATTATGCACTTTTATATCCCTTTAAAAGCTTAACAACTGAACTAATGTAAATGCAAATGTATTATCTATTGCAAGTTCTAAAGCTATGGTAAATATTCAATATAGCAGATCAGTATTAGACTTCAGTGTTTGACAGCATAAAACAGTGATATGTTATAGCCAGTGGATAATGGTAGATATTGACCAATAGTAGAACGTCATATTGAGTGGCCAACAGGACCCACTAGCCCATATTGTACAGTAGACTACAACTAATGACTAGCAGAACATAGAAGTAGGTAATAACATCCGGAATACAGCAGCAGGAAATGGTCAGCAAAATACATATGTGTTCAGCAAGACATATAGGATTACGAGTGGCGTGCTAACTATTGCATGCAAGAGAAAGGGGGTATAATTATCGAGGGTATTACGAATATTACAAGTTGAAAGTAAACACATTGGTTTAAGCGCAATTTAATTTAACATGTGTCGGTATGACTCTGGTTAAGTATTACGCTCGACTAAAATGTGAAGGGAAAAATATAAAAGTACAGTTACAATTATAATAACACTGTATGATAAAAAAGAGAAGAAAAAAAATGCATTAAAAAGTTACCAGGACTCAAATATATAAAATCTCAGAAATAAAGGGCTTTAACATAGAGATACATACTTTTACAGACATATACACATATAAACACTTAAACACATATGTACACACATATAGACATGTATATAAGTGCATTGGATATAATATTTAATAAAGTGTTTAACTATGTATTTAAAGTAAATATTTCACATAATATGTTGTAAATAATTTTAAATATATATTTCTATACATATCTGTATATATCTATACATTAATATATAATTATATATATTGAGACAATGAGATCCGCACAGTCACCACTGAGTATGTCTCAGTATATTTTCATAAAAAGTCTGGTGCAACACCTAAGAGACCATCCTCTAGGCCTCAGAACACATGGAGACAGAACACAAGGTGGCACATGATATACAGGCTATACCTTTTATTAGAGATAGTTTCGGGTCACCTGCCCCTTTCTCAAGCTAATCACAAATACAAACTATACACAACTTATAGGCACAACAATAAAACAGGTGGCCAATCAACAAGCATGGGAGGGGTAAAGAAAAAATTACATCAGCACAGCTCATTTCATTAAACACTAAAAAAAATTTTAACATTAACCCTTAATTCATTATGAGTGAGGTGCCAAATCCATTTGGCTTCCCTATTCAGTGGGTCCCTATCTCTGTCGCCCCCTCTTGGTTTTTAGGGGGACTATCGATAATTAAATATCTCAACTGGTTTGCCTGGTGCCCTATTTCTGCAAAATGTGCTGGTACAGGGAGGTGTAGCATTTTGTCATTGCGTATAGTCGACTTATGTTGGCAAATTCGATCTCTTATCTTTTGGGTCGTTTTGCCCACGTACAGATTCCACATGGGCACTTTAACGCATACACAACATAAGTCGAGCTGCAGGTATAAAAACCCTTGATATAATATTGTTTCCCAGTGTATGGGTTTGAAATGACACCCCCTTAATAATGCTATTGCATTGGGCACAACCCAAGCAAGGAAATGTACCATGCTTGGGGTTCCAAATATTTTTTTACTTTGTGTGTTAGATGTTTTAGCAGTGGACATGGCACAGACCAACTTTTTGCCTATTGTGTTACCTTTACAGTACAAGGCTCTGGGGTACTCCTGAAACTCCTTAATCTCTGGACAGGCTTCCTTTAACAGAAACCAATTTCTTTTGATTATATTAAACACTTTTTTGCTCATTGTGTTGGATGAGCTCACAAAATTTTATCTGGTTGGGTTTGTAATCCTACTTCTGACTGTTTTTTTTTTCAATGAATCCTCAGCTTCCTCTAGCTCCTGTATGCTATAGCCTCTGCTGAAATTTTTTTCCTTCGTGTCCCTGGATCTGGCTTCGCTAGTATCTGGGTCTGACACCATCCTATCAACTCTGAGCAACTGTGATTTCGGCACGCTCTGAAAAACTCTGGGCAAATGAAAACTACTTCTATGTAGCAGGGTATTTCTGTCTGTAGGCTTAACAAACAAATCAGTTATCAACCTGCCATCATGTTTGAGGACCATAGTATCTAAAAATTCCACCTTATTTGCATCTAGTTTACTGCTTTACTTCAAAAAGGAAATAGCGTTAGTTATGCTAATTTATCCGGGGGGGGGGGGGCGCCACACAATGAACATCTATCTATCTATTGGGTACTTGTAAAGCGCAAACTAATCACCCGTGAGGGTCTCAATGCGATATGGGAGGGGGGGAGAGGGGGGCTAAGGGAAGACGATTCAGTCGAAGAGCCAGGTCTTGAGGTCCTTCCTGAAGTTTGTAAGGGAGGTGGATTGTCTGAGGTGCAGCGGGAGGGAGTTCCATGACCTTGCTGCCATATAGGAGAAGGGTTTTCCTCCAGCTGTTTTTTTCTTGATGCGGGGGATGACTGCGAGTGCTTGGTCGGCAGAGCGGAGTTGTCTGGAGGGGGTGTAGAAATTGACACGGTGGTTGATGAATTCAGGACCGATGTTGTGGAGGGCCTTGAATGCATGGGTTAGGAGCTTGAAGGTGATTCTTTTGTTGATGGGGAGCCAGTGTAGGTTCCTTAGGTGTTTGGTGATGTGGTTTTGGCGAGGGATGTCGAGGATGAGTCTGGCCGAGGTGTTCTGGATGCGTTGGAGTTGTTTCTGGAGCTTGATGGTGGACCCGGCGTAGAGTGCATTGCTGTAGTCCAGTCGACTACTGACGAGGGAGTGGGTGACAGATTTTCTAGTTTCTGTGGGGATCCACTTTAAGATTTTTCACAGTAGGTGGAGTATGTGAAAACAAGTCGAAGAGAAGGCGTTGACTTGGCGGTCCATGAAAAGTGATGAGTTGAGGATGACGCCTTAATTTCGTGCATGGTGTGTTGGAGTTGGAGGGTGTCCGAGGGCTGTGGGCCACCAGGAGTCATCCCATGCAGATTTGGTGGGTCAGAGGAGGAGGATTTCGGTCTTGTCAGTGTTGAGTTTGAGACGGTTGTTGTTCATCCAGGTGGCGATTGCTGTAAGTCCTTCATGGACATTTTTCTTGGCGGTGGCGGGGTCTCGGGTGAGTGAGATGATTAACTGGGTATCGTCGGCGTAGGAGACGATGTTGAGGTTGTGTTGTCGGATGATGGCGGTGAGGGGAGGCATGTAAATGTTAAAGAGGGTGGGGCTAAGAGCCTTGGGGATCCATTCCAGGGCCTTATTGCGGATGCCAGCATCGTGTAGGCGCGTCAGGAGGGTGCAGTGGGCTACAGTGTCATCAATGTAGCGGAACCACCCCTCGCAGTACTGACTGAAAAGGGGATTAATGTACACGAGAGAGAGAGAGAGAGAGAGAGAGAGAAAGAAAAATAAAGCATTTATTATTATACATACATATATATTAACAAGACAAAATATATTAAAATCCCTGGGTATTTGTGCAACTGGAAATTAAGTATAAAAAAGTGCAACTGGAAATTAAGTATAAAAAGTTTGAAGTATATAGCCTCTAGTTATCAAGCCATCGACTTTCTTGTATTTGACGGCACCAATACACTCGCCTAAGTTCGCCTAACATCGCTGCCGCGGACCTGAATACGTTCACCAAAATTATCAAGAAAGCTGTCAAAAAGCCGAGCACCAAGTACGGAGCCATGAGCAGTGGACTGTTGTAAACTAACAGTCATCGATCTTGCTGCTCTTCAGCTTATTCGCAGATTTCTTGGTACCCTGTCACTAAGCACCCACACTAAACTAAACTGTTTACCCCCTATACCGCCGCTCCCGGACCCCCCCAACTAAATAAAGTTTTTAACCCCTAAACCGCCGCTCCCGGACCCCGCCGCAACTAAATAAAATGTTTAACCCCTGAACCGCCGCTCACGGACCCCGCCGCCACTTACATTCAATTTAATAAGCGCTGCGGAATCTGTTGGCGCTCTACAAATACCTGATAATAATAATAATAATATTAAACCCTAATTATTCCTATTTAAAATTAAATACTTAACTATAAAATAAACCCCAAGATAGCTACAATATAACTAATAGTTACATTATAGCTATTTTAGGATTTATTTTTATTTTACAGGCAACTTTGTATTTATTTTAACAAGGTACAATAGTTATTAAATAGTTATTAACTATTTAATAACTACCTAGCTAAAATAAATATAAAAGTACCTGTAAAATAAATCCTAACCTAAGTTACAATTACACCTAACATAATAAAATAATTACAAGTTTTTTAAACTAATTAAACCTAATCTAATCCCCCTAATAAAATAAAAAAAGCCCCCCAAAATAAAAAAAAATCCCTACCCTACACTAAATTACAAAAAGCCCTTAAAAGGGCCTTTTACGGGGCATTGCCCCAAAGTAATTAGCTCTTTTACCTGTAAAAAAATATACACTACCTCCCCCAACATTAAAACCCACCACCAACACACCCAACTCTACTCTAAAACCCACCCAATCCCCCCTTAATAAAACTTAACACTACCCCCTTGAAGATCACCCTACCTTGAGACGTCTTCATCCAGCCGGGCACAAGTGGTCCTCCAGAGGGGCAGAAGGCTTTATCCGATCCGGACAGAAGAGGACCTCCAGACCGGCAGAAGTCTTCATCCAGTCGGCATCTTCTATCTTCATCCATCCGGCGAGAAGCAGCTCCATCTTGAAGACATCCGACGCGGAGCCTCCATCCAGACCAATCAGCCAATAGGATTGAGCTTGCATTCTATTGGCTGATTGGAACAGGTAGGATATTTCCTACCTTAATTCAAGGGACTCCATCTTGGATGACGTCATTTAAAGGAATATTCATTTGTTGGGTAGTCGTCGGTCTGGATGGATGCTCCACGTCGGATGTCTTCAAGATGGAGCCGCTCCTCGTCAGATGGATGAAGATAGAAGATGCCGCCTGGATGAAGACTTCTGCCCGTCTGGAGATCCTCTTCTGCCCGGATAGGATGAAGACTTTGGACCATCTGGTGGACCACTTTGCCCGGCTTCGTTGAGGACTTCTGCCCGGTTGGGTGAAGACGTCTCAAGGTAGGGTGATCTTCAAGGGGGTAGTGTTAGGTTTTATTAAGGGGGGATTGGGTGGGTTTTAGAGTAGGGTTGGGTGTGTGGGTGGTGGGTTGTAATGTTGGGGGTATTGTATTTTTTTTTACAGGTAAAAGAGCTGATTACTTTGGGGCAATGACCCGCAAAAGGCCCTTTTACGTGCTATTTGTAATTTAGTGTAGGGTAGGAATTTTTATTATTTTGGGGGGCTTTTTTATTTTATTAGGGGGATTAGGTGTAATTAGTTTAAAATTCTTGAAATTATTTTATTATTTTCTGTAATTTAGTGGGGGGTTTATAATTTAGTTAATTTTATTTAATTGTAATTAATTTATTTTGATTTAGGTAATTAATTTAATGATAGTGTAGTGTTAGGTGTAATTGTAACTTAGATTAGAATTTATTTACAGGTACTTTTGTATTTATTTTAACTAGGTAGTTATTAAATAGTTAATAACTATTTAATACCTATTCTACCGAGTTAAAATAAATAAAACTTGCCTGTAAAATAAAAATAAACCCTAAGCTAGATACGATATAACTATTAGTTATATTGTAGCTATCTTAGGGTTTATTTTATAGGTAAGTATTTAGTTTTAAAAAGGAATAATTTATTTCATGATATGAATATTTATTTAGATTAATTTAAATTATCTTTAAGTTAGGGGGTGTTAGGGTTAGGGTTAGACAGGTTTAGGGGTTAATAAATTTAATATAGTGGCGGCGACGTTGGGGGCGGGAGATTAGGGGTTAATAAATTTAATGTAGGTGGCGGTGGTGTAGGGGGGGTCAGATTAGGCGTTAGTAAATTTAATGTAGGTGGCGGCGGGGTCCGGGAGCGGCGGTTTAGGGGTTAATATGTATAATGTAGGTGGCGTCGGTGTACAGGGGGCAGATTAGGGGTTAATAAGTATAATGTAGGTGACAGCGGTTTAGGGGTTAATACAATTATTAGAGTTGCAGCGGTATAGGGGGGTTAGATTAGGGGTTAATAAGTATAATGTAGGTGACAGCAGGCTCCGGGAGCGGTGGTTTAGGGGTTAAACGGTTTAGGGGTTGGGGGGGGAGATTAGGGGTGTTTAGACTCAGGGTACATGTTAGGGTGTTATGTGTAGAAACTACCATAGGAATCAATGGGATATCGGGGAGTAGCGAACATGAGCTTTCGCTGCTGTCAGACTCCCATTGATTCCTATGGCATCCGCCGCCTCCAGGGTGGCGGATTGAAAACCAGGTACGCTGGGCCAGAAAAGTGGCGAGTGTACCTGATAGTTTTTTGATAACTAGCAAAAGTAGTCAGATTGTGCCGAACTTGCGTTCGGAACATCTGTAGGGACGTAAGCATCAATCTGTGTCAGACTGAGACCGGCGGATCGTATGTTACGTCACTATATTCTACTTTTGCCGGTCTGTAGGGTTTGATAACTACAGCGAATCAGTCTCGCCACAAATACGAATTCCAGCGTATTTGCGGTTGACAGCTTGACAAATAGAGGCCTATGGGGAATACATTAATGGTTTTAAATTATTATACACGTGCTACCCGACGCATACAAAAAACTTTCTTCTGGTTCAGGTAATGCACGTGGGAGCAATAAATAGCAATTCACTAGTAATCTAGCCCATTATAGGAAAGGAATGAGCAAGATGCTCTTAAAATGTAACAGACTGAATAACCCAGAATTTAACAGACAATAAACAGCTTAAACTGACAAAGCTACAAAATATAGAGTCTTTCATTCCTCATTGTAAGCTGGAGGAGCTGGAGATGGACATATAGTAAAAGTGAGTGTGGCGTCAAATGCGACACCATGACAGTATGTCCAGGATCAGTTATAGGAGCAGGTTAAACATAACTACATATCAAGGATAGAATATGTTACTGGTGTGGGGGCTATTATTTTAATTAATTCCTCAGTCTATTTCAACACATTTATCTCTGTTCTTGTTTTGAGTAGGACAAATAACATGTTAAAAAAACTAAATTATGAATTGTATGAAGGATTGTAAAGGGGGCATTCAATGAGGGGGTTGTGTAGATGTTAAAAGTGATACGGCTAGATTTAGAGTTGGGCGGTAGCCGTCAAAACCAGCGTTAGAGGCTCCTAACGCTGGTTTTTACCGCCCTCTGGTATTTGGGTCAGTCAGGAAAGGGTCTAACGCTCACTTTACAGCCGTGACTTTTCCATACCGCAGATCCCCCTACGCCATTTGCGTATCCTATCTTTTCAATGGGATCATTCTAACGCCGTTATTTAGAGTCGTGGCTGAAGTGAGCGTTAGAAAACGACAAAACTCCAGCCGCAGAAAAAAGTCAGTAGTTAAGAGCTTTCTGGGCTAACGCCGGTTTATAAAGCTCTTAACTACTGTGCTATAAAGTACACTAACACCCATAAACTACCTATGTACCCCTAAACCGAGGTCCCCTCACATCGCCGCCACCTACCTACACTTATTAACCCCTAATCTGCCAAGCGGACCGCACCGCTACTATAATAAAGTTATTAACCCCTAATCCGCCTCACTCCCGCCTCAATAACCCTATAATAAATAGTATTAACCCCTAATCTGCCCTCCCTAACATCGCCGACACCTAACTTCAAGTATTAACCCCTAATCTGCCGACCGGAGCTCACCGCTATTCTAATAAATTTTTTAACCCCTAAAGCTAATTCTAACCCTAACCCTAACACCCCCCTAACTTAAATATAATTTAAATCTAACAAAATAAATTAACTATTATTAAATAAATTAATCCTATTTAAAGCTAAATACTTACCTGTAAAATAAACCCTAATATAGCTACAATATAAATTATAATTATATTGCTGCTATTTTAGGATTAATATTTATTTTACAGGCAACTTTGTAATTATTTTAACCAGGTACAATAGCTATTAAATAGTTAATAACTATTTAATAGTTACCTAGTTAAAATAATTACAAAATTACCTGTAAAATAAATCCTAACCTAAGTTACAATTAAACCTAACACTACTCTATCAATAAATAAATTAAATAAAATACCTACAATTACCTACAATTAAACCTAACACTACACTATCAATAAATTAATCAAATACAATACCTACAAATAAATACATTTAAATAAACTAACTAAAGTACAAAAAATAAAAAAGAACTAAGTTACAAAAAATAAAAAAATATTTACAAACATTAGAAAAATATTACAACAATTTTAAACTAATTACACCTACTCTAAGCCCCCTAATAAAATAACAAAGCCCCCCAAAATAAAAAAATGCCCTACCCTATTCTAAATTAAAAAAGTTCAAAGCTCTTTTACCTTACCAGCCCTTAAAAGGGCCCTTTGTGGGGCATGCCCCAAAGAATTCAGCTCTTTTGCCTGTAGGATTCTATCAGCCAATCGGAATTAAGGTAGGAATATTCTGATTGGCTGATGGAATCAGCCAATCAGATTCAAGTTCAATCCGATTGGCTGATCCAATCAGCCAATCAGATTGAGCTTGCATTCTATTGGCTGTTCCAATCAGCCAATAGAATGCGAGCTCAATCTGATTGGCTGATCCAATCGGATTGAACTTTAATCTGATTGGCTGATTCCATCAGCCATTCAGAATTTTCCTACCTTAATTCCGATTGGCTGATAGAATCCTATCAGCCAATCGGAATTCGAGGGACGCCATAGTTTAAATTTGTTGTAATATTTTTCTAATGTTTGTAAATATCTTTTTATTTTTTGTAACTTAGTTCTTTTTTATTTTTTGTACTTTAGTTAGTTTATTTAAATGTATTTATTTGTAGGTATTGTATTTAATTAATTTATTGATAGTGTAGTGTTAGGTTTAATTGTAACTTAGGTTAGGATTTATTTTACAGGTAATTGTGTAATTATTTTAACTAGGTAACTATTAAATAGTTATTAACTATTTAATAGCTATTGTACCTGTTTAAAATAATTACAAAGTTACCTGTAAAATAAATATAAATCCTAAAATAGCTACAATATAATTATAATTTATATTGTAGCTATATTAGGGTTTATTTTACAGGTAAGTATTTAGCTTTAAATAGGATTAATTTATTTAATAAGAAATAATTTATTTTGTTAGATTTAAATTATATTTAACTTAGAGGGGTGTTAGTGTTAGGGTTAGAATTAGCTTTAGGGGTTAATACATTTATTATAGTAGCGGTGCGATCCGGTCGGCAGATTAGGGGTTAATGTTTGAAGTTAGGTGTCAGCGATGTTAGGGAGGGCAGATTAGGGGTTAATAAGTGTAAGGTTAGGGGTGTTTAGACTCGGGGTACATGTTAGAGTGTTAGGTGCAGACTTAGGAAGTGTTTCCCCATAGTAAACAATGGGGCTGCGTTAGGAGCTGAACGCTGCTTTTTTGCAGGTGTTAGGTTTTTTTTCAGCTACAACAGCCCCATTGTTTTCTATGGGGGAATCAAGCACGAGCACGTTTTTGAAGCTGGCTGCGTCCGTAAGCACCACTGGTATCGAGAGTTGCAGTGGCATTAAATATGCTCTACGCTCCCTTTTTTGGAGCCTAACGCAGCCATTCTGTGAACTCTAAATACCAGCGGTATTTAAAAGGTGCGGGGGAAAAAAAGCATGCGTAGCTAACGCTCCCCTTTGGCCGCAGAACTCTAAATCTAGCCGAAAGTTTTGTAAACTTTAAAAAATTATGGCAGCAACATAATGCAATTGGCATAAATAAACATGTAAGTGAAATGTGTCTGAGATACTATTGGGTATATCAGGATTAAATAATTTACCTCATTGGGAACAAACCAACAAAAGATTGACTGAATGTAATTAATTAACCTGTAGTAAATTAGGTGATTCTAAGATTTTACTTTATTTCCGTTTCAAAATGTTTAATTAATTTATAAAAGTAGTATACAGTCAGATGAAATCAGATAGTAGAGTACAATACAATATAAAGAAAATCTAATCTTCCATTAAAGGGATACTGAACCCAAATTTTTTTCTTTCAAGAGTCAGATAGAGCATGCAATTTTAAGCAACTTTCGAATTTACTTCTGTTATCAATTTTTCGTCATTCTCTTGCTAACTTTATTTGAAAAAGAAGGCATCTACGCTAAGGAGACAGCCAATTTTTGGTTCAAATCACTGGATAGCACTTGTTTATTGGTGGGTGAATTTATCCACCAATCAGCAAGAACAACCTAGGTTGTTTACCAAAAATGGACCAGCATCTAAACTTACATTCTTGCTTTTCAAATAAAGATACCAAGAGCATGTAGAAAAATTGGTAATAGGAGTAAATTAGAAAGTTGCTTAAAATTGCATGCTCTATCTGAATCATAAATATCTCAATAGTGAATACAAAGGGGCCTATTTATTAAAGGTCTTGCGGACCTGATCCGACAGTGCGGATCAGGTCCGCAAGACCTCGCTGAATGCAGAGAGCAATACGCTCTCCGTATTCAGCATTGCACCAGCAGCTCACAAGAGCTGCTGGTGCAACGCAGCCCCCTGCTGACTCGCGGCCAATTGGTCGCCAGCAGGGAGGTGTCAATCAACCCGATCGTACTCGAATGGGTTGATTTCCGGCGATTCCTGTCCACCTCATCAGAGCAGGCGGACAGGGTTATGGAGCAGCAGTCTTTAGACACGGGCCCACAAGCACCGTTCGGAGCTTGATAAATGGGCCCCACAGAAACAATAAATTCCACATTTATTTTTAAGTGCATTTTAATTGTTACATAATACAAGGCATTTGGCCATTTGTTTTACTCTTTTGTGAAAATACTGACACATATATATACTTTTTTAGTTTTGCTATTTAAATATGGTGACAAATAATTAGTTTTCATTTGATATTTTATTATTTTTACTGAAAATGACTGGTGTTGATTTCTGTTCTTAGACTAAAGATAATCTCTGTATTATGTGTCTTTACAGTTTCTGTGAATGTTACTTGTTAACTATCAATCATATTATGTGAATTTCTTACAATAGTTTTAATTAGAATGCGCTGTTACATGTTCCTTACCTGATTTTATTGGTATGAGTCAGAATAAAATCTAATGATACTAAGTTTTAAGACTGACATGTTGAGAAATTATTATGTTACAGAATAGTTTTACAATATATATATATATATATATATATATATATATATATATATATATATATATATATATATATATACAGTATATACTGTATATATATATATTTATTTATTTATATAAAGTCCAAAGAGTGTGCACTCCAGAGTTTCAGTCGCAAATTGATCAGACAGAAAAGCACTCCAAAGGTCTTGTGAAATTTAGTCACCTTTAATGTGAACTTTTTTGGGTCAATACGATCCGTCCTCAGATACACAGTGAACCGCTTGGAGTGCTTTTCTGTCTGATAATATATATATATATATATATATATTAGTGATGCACCGAAATGGAAATTCTGGACCGAAACCGAATCCGAAAATCCGGGATGCACTTGGCCGAAAACCGAAACTGATACCGAAAATTAATTTTTTCAAATTAATTTTTTTAGTTTTTTTTTTTTTTTTGCATAATTAGAGCCAATAAAAAAAAAGCCCACACTTTTATTGAAAGTAACACACTAAAATTGGACAAAAATATCTTAAAACAATAATATGCTACACAATAATTTTACCAAGAAAAAAAAAACAGGCAAAAAATAATGCCATTTTCGGCCAAAATGTTTCTGTGACCAAAATTTTGGTGCATCCCTACTTAAAACAATTATAAATATCAATATACTGTATTATTCTTCATTTAGTTCTATGTAACAGAATCATATTTAACAGTTTTTTTACCAATTATCCAAATAAAGTATAGTCCTAGAAAACTCATTATATGCAGAACAGTAAGTCAAGTAATAACCTTAAACAGCAGCTCTAGTCTAGCATCAAATTTGATGCTTACCGAAAATAACAGGCAAAAAAACCGAAAACCGAAATAGCCAAAAATGCCATTTTCGGCCGAAACTTTCTGCGGCCGAAATTTCGGTGCATCCCTAATATATATATATATATACACTGTATGTGTATGTATATATATATATATATATATATATATATATATATATATATATATATATATATATATATATATATATATATATATATATGTGTGTGTATGTATATATTTTTTCTTCTTGGAATGTAGATTTTTTTAAAGGGATTTAGATTTAGCTAAAAGTTTTTTTTACATATTTGACAGACTAAAATAAGACACAAGATGTGTATTTAAATTGAAATAAATATGTTGCTGAATTTTTGGTGTGGTGTATTTTAGTATTCTGATTTTCATTATATTCCTGTGACTTTTTCTATCCCAAAAGATTACAGGTAATCTTTTGGGATAGAAAAAGTCACATGAAGATTATGAAAATCAGGATACAAAAATACACCACACCAAAAATTCAGCAATATACAGTATACTTTTGTTATAAGTCTAATATTTTTAAGATATTATATCTTTGAGGAGGCATAAGAAAATGGATGAGCATTGGTTTATGCAGTTGGATTATCTGTAGCTACAAACTGCAGTTATCAAATGTAATTCATTCACTTGGTATCCTATGTTGAATGAGCAGAGGTGCAATTCCGGGAGCCAGTTAAACCCTTCAGGTTAGACAATGGCAACTGGTAAATATGTGCAGTCACCAATCACCAGCTAGTTAGTGCTACATAGGATATCAAGAAAACAAAGCTAATTAGATTAGAGAAGTAAATTGTTAAAATGTTTTAAATTGCATGGTCTATATAAATCATGAAAATTTAATTTTTACTTTATTGTCCCTTTAACTTTTCAAAACTACAACTCTTCTAATGGATTAGAGTGCCATAGAAAATAAATCCCAAATCAAACAAGTTAAATGCAATGTTTTCACACACACACTCACTCACATCTATCATCTATCTATCTATATGAAAAATGTCTGAGCTAGACTACTCACTCAAACATACAAAGCCATGAAATTCAGAATTTAAACCCTTCATTATCAACCCTTCACCTCATAGAAGAATTTTTGTGATCACTTAAGTGATATAATCAATTAAATCAAGCATCAGATAACAACACTAATGGAAATTTATTCCAGAATGGGGGGGATTTATTCATGGAGTATATTTCCGTTAGACGTGGTAAAGACAAAAGATTGAAAGGAAATTACTGAATTTCTTGGATTTTCATAAGACTTACTTAGGAACCAATTAAAATACACCTATTTATCAATCTATAGTACCAGCAGACGTGCCATGTGATAGAGATCTGGCCAATCTCATACCAGAGTAATACTGAGCATTAGACGTGCATTAGTTTTCAGAAGGATCAAAGAAAACAACGAAAATGGCTTTTTCATTAGATTCTAAAACAGCCAAAAAAAAAAAAAAGGGAGGGAGGGAGGGAAGGAGAGAAGTCAAGGGTAGGGAGAGAAGTCAGAGGACAATTTTAAACTTATTAAAGAGCTGCTCAGAGGCTCAGATCTGTGGAGGAACTGGATGAGGCTATGGACAAACACATCCGGTGCTTTTGTCACAGAAGCATTATACATAGCAATGCTGGTGGTACTGCTTCTTTTATCCAAGTTTATAAGTGGGTCAGTCACACATAATGTTTGTCTAACACTGGTTAAAGATAGTGACCCAAACAATCAGACTGCCAGACACTGATGTTCTTGTGGCTCCTGTGGTAGCTGGTTAAGCAAAGGGTCTGTTCCCAGACAAAATCGTATTTAGTTTTTTATGACACTTAAGAGGAAAATAAAAACTATTTGGCAGACTTAGAACTCTGTAATTAAATCATAAAAAATAAATGTAAAGTGAGTAGTGGAGAACGTATCTATGGAGACATATATTCAAACTGTGTATCTGAATGATCAATGAAAAAAATTTGACTAGATTACGAGTTTTGCGTTATGAGGGGTGCGGTACTAACTTGCACGTTATTCTCACCACTCACTTTACTACAGCCCTGCTATTACAGGTTTTTACAAACCCGGAGTTAAAAGGCAAGAAGTGAGCGTAAAGCAAAATTGTGCTCCATACCGCACTCCAATACCAACGCTGCTTAAGTTAGCGGTGAGCTGGTTGTACGTGCTCGTGCACGATTTCCCCATAGACATCAATGGGGAGAGCCGGCTGAGAAAAAGTCTAACACCTGCAATAAAGCAGCGTAAAGCTCAGTAATGCAGCCCCATTGATTCCTATGGGAAAATAAATTTATGTTTACACCTAACACCCTAACATGAACCCCGAGTCTAAACACCCCTAATCTTACACTTATTAACCCCTAATCTGCCATCTCCGACATCGCCAACACCTACATTATACTTATTAAACCCTAATCTGCCGCTAAGGACATCGCCGCCACTATAATAAACATATTACCCCCTAAACCGCCGCACTCCTGCCTCGCAAACACTAGTTAAATAGTATTAACCCCTAATCTGCCACCCCTAACATTGCCGCCACCTACCTACATTTATTAACCCCTAATCTGCTGCCCCCAACGTCGCCGTCACTATACTAAATGTATTAACCCCTAAATCTAAAACTAAACCTAACCCTAACACCCCCTAACTTAAATATAATTAAAATAAATCTAAAGAAATCCTACTATTAATAATTAAATAATTCCTATTTAAAACTGAATACTTACCTGTAAAATAAACCCTAAGATAGCTACAATATAACTAATAGTTACATTGTAGCTAGCTTAGGGTTTATTTTTATTTTACAGGCAAGTTTGTATTTATTTTAACTAGGTAGAATAGTTACTAAATAGTTATTAACTATTTACTAACTACCGAGCTAAAATAAATACAAATTTACCTGGAAAATAAAACCTAACTTAAGTTACACTAACACCTAACACTACACTACTATTAAATAAATTACCAAAATTAAATACAATTAAATAATTTAAATACAATTAGCTTGTTTTTTATTTTCTGTAATTTAGTGTTTGTTTTTTTTGGTAATTTAGCTAATTATATTTAATTTATTTAATTGTAGTGTAGTGTTAGGTGTTAGTGTAACTTAGGTTAGGTTTTATTTTACAGGTAAATTTGTATTTATTTTAGCTAGGTAGTTAGTAAATAGTTAATTACTATTTAGTAACTATTCTACCTAGTTAAAATAAATACAAACTTGCCTGTAAAATAAAAATAAACCCTAAGCTAGCTACAATGTAACTATTAGTTATATTGTTGCTAGCTTAGGGTTTATTTTACAGGTAAGTATTTAGTTTTAAATAGGAATTATTTAGTTATTATTAGTAGGTTTTCTTTTGATTTATTTTAATTATATTTAAGTTAGGGGGTGTTAGGGTTAGACTTAGATTTAGGGGTTAATAAATTTAGTATAGTGGCAGCGATGTTGGGGGCGGCAGATTAGGGGTTAATAAATGTAGATAGGTGGTGGTGATGTTAGGGGCAGCAGATTAGGGGTTAATAATATTTAACTAGTGTTTGCGAGGCAGGAGTGTGGCGGTTTAGGGGTTAATATGTTTATTATAGTGGCTGTGATGTCCAGAGCGTCAGATTAGGGGTTAATAATTTTATTTTAGTGTTTGCGATGCTGGAGGGCCTTGGTTTAGGGGTTAATAGGTAGTTTATGGGTGTTAGTGTACTTTTTAGCACTTTAGTTATGAGTTTTATGCTACAGCGTTGTAGTGTAAAACTCATAACTACTGACTTTAAAATGTGTTACGAATCTTGACGGGATAGGGTGTACCGCTCACTTATTGGCCTCCCAGGACAAGATTGTAATACTGGCGCTATGGAAGTCCCATTGAAAAAAGACTATACGCAATTAGCGTAAGTTGATTTGCAGTAAGGCCAAAAAAGTGTGCGGTGCCCCTAAATCTGCAAGACTCGTAATACCAGCGGTAAAAGAAAAGAAGCGTTATGAGGCTTAACGCTGCTTTTTACTCATAACACAAGACTCATAATCTAGCCGATTGTGTTTCATGTCCCTTTAAGAATAGACACTTTCAGAAAGTAAGTATACTAGTAGTAATAGTTACTATACGTTTAAGTAAACATTTTTAGCTTTACCAAAATTGGAGTGCACAAAAATTCTAAATAAAAGAATAAGTTTGAAGGGATATGAAAGTCAAAATTAAACTTGTATGAATCAGATAGAGCATTAAAGGAACAGACTAGTCAACATTAAACTTTAATGATTCAGATAGGGCATGCAATTTTAAACAACTTTCCAATTGACTTTTATCTTTAAATTTGCTTTGTTTCCTTGGTGGTATTTTTGAAAAGCTAAACCTAGGCAGGCTCAAAATGATTTCTAAAACCGTTGAAAACCGCCTCTTAGCTCAGAGCATTTTTAAAGTATTTCACATTTAGACAGTAATAGTTCATGTGTGTCATGAAGATAACATTGTGCTCACTCCTGTGGAGTTATTTAGGAGTCTGCAGTGATTGGTTAAACGTTATGTCTGTCAAAAGCACTGAGATTAGGGGCAGTCTGCAGAGGCTTACAAGGCAATCACATAGGTAAAACATATATTAACATAACTGTGTTGGTTAAACAATAAACATTCTGGTGCCCCTTTAAATTTTAAGACACTTTAAAAATCACTTCTATTTTCTAATGTGCTTTTTTTTCTATTGGTATCTATTGTCAAAAATAAATATGCACATATCCTACACTAGTGGGAGCTATTTGCTGACTGGTACCTGGCTAACTAGATGTGTTCAGCTAGCTGTCGTAGTGCAATACTGTTTTTTGAGCAAAGGAAAATAAAAAAATTAAGCATATTTGATAATAAAAGTAAATTTGAAAGTTGTTTAAAATTGTGTGTTCTATCCAAATTATGAGGGACATTTTGAGGGTTTCCTTCCAATTTAAGAATTACATAGAATGACAAAATAAAAACTAATATAGCTGATTACAGCTTCAGATAAAGAATCTGTACTCCAGCTCAACACAAATATTTTAGTTTGAAACAAATTTTGTTTGAAGCAAATACAACCATGAACATAAAAAACAGTTGTTTAGAGTGCATGGCAAACTGTAGACATGGTTTTCTATATAGCAGACCTTAGAGTACCAACCAACTAGGACCAACATAGCTACATTTTCTCATTTACTATAGACCACCAGCCTAGACTACTACCTTTAAATGTCATCATCAATCATTAAGCACAAAGCAGCAGAGCCAGCAGATAACCTTACTCTCCTGCAGAATGAGATTGAAGGCAAATGCTAAGCTAATGTTTCTCCTGTCGAGGTTCATGACACTTTGGTGCCAGTTGTGAAGTGACAGATAAATCTTAAACTTCACCAAACGAGGGTTTTTGTTTCTAAACCTAGTTTAATATCATATCCGATTCCATGCAGTAATCTCTAGCTAGACATAACACAAGTCCTAATAACTCTGAATGTAACCAGTAATGTAACTTTAAAGGCAGTTTGCTTGTAACTGGGGAAAATAAAGAGTTGGTGTCCTTCCCTCTTCCTTGATCCCGAGCAATAACGGTGCTGTGTTCCAAGGACTTGATGTAATTTGTTTCCCCCGTCTTGCCAGGATTGGTCTCTCACGTGACTAGCTCAAATCATAATACTTTTTTCTTTCCGCAATTTTTTGCCACTCTACTTGGAACTTCTTTGTTTGATCCAAAAAGGGCAATCTCTTGGCCTTAAATTAGGCATATACATTATGTTTCCTCTAGTGATCATTCCTCCACATGTGTAGCTATTGTCTGGCCCTGGAGTGGAAACTTCCTTTTCTGTTCCTCAAGCAAAAACTTCTATATCTGATTCACTAGCAGGTTCTTCTAAGATAGCGTAAAGTAGATACCGCTACATTTAGGTCACATGGGAGCATGTTCTTGCTTGAACCAGTCTAAGCTAATCAGGGACAAGCTTGTAAGTAAATTTAAATGGGAAGCTTATGAAAAATTAATTGCTTACTTTACACATATATAAATGAGTCTGACATTTCATTATGAAGTAAAAAATAGAATGCTATACTTTAGGACTATTTAAAGTTCACATTTAAATAATTTATTGACCAAATTTGTATGCAAAATAAGCTTGCTGGATTTTTCTAACTAAATAAAGCTTAATGGATTTCACCATTCAAATTACTTCTGGTGGCTAGTGGCTGTTTGTTTATACTAATTTATATATTCATTTTGTATTATAATGTTTTAAGACTTTAGCCAGCACTAGAAAATCAAATTCACATGTGGATTCTTTTGGATATTTCTGTGTACAGTATTTAAGAAACCCTTTTTTGGTAAATCGAATATGTAAAACATTATGGGCCAGATTACAACGCTCACGCTCGAGCATCAACTGCACTAGAAGTTTGTATTTTTGCACATGTCAGGTTGCGGTTCTATTATAAGTTCAAAGTAAACAGTTTTTGCTTGCGCTTTAACCCGGTGACTGAGTGCAAAATGCCGAAGTTACAATATTGGGCACGCCTTCACCTATTCACCAATAGAAGTCAAACCCAATTGCATATTTTCATTTGTGCTAATCCAACATGAAAATATAAATGTTCCACATTCCAATGTTTTTCACATAGAAAATTATATATATATATATATATATATATATATATATATATATATATATATGTATACATATATATATATATATATGTATACATATATATATACACATATACATATATATATATACATATACACTATTCAAAAGAGTAAGGCACTCACCGGGTCTTTTTTAATATCAATTCCTTTATTGTAGTGACGTTTCAGGTTTTATCCCGTTTTATATATATATATATATATATATATATATATATATATATATATATATATATATATATATATATATATATATATATACCTGATGATATTTTGGTTTTATATATATATATATATATATATATATATATATATATACACACACACACAAATTATTATATATAGGTATAGATACCTACATATATATTTATAGGAATATCTTTTTATAAATTTAAAGAACAAATTCTGTGCAGAACATTGGAATGTGAAATATTTACAGTAAATATACAGTTTAACACTTTATTAACTATTAATATTGCATAAATACGATTTTACATGTTTTCATCTACTTAACTGCAAAGGGCTCCAGTGTACTTCTATATATGTCTATGTGGGAGTACATATGTACTTATGTGTTTATATGTCTGTAAATACATATATACAAATATAAACACATAAATACATATGTACACATATATAGACATATTTATGTAAAGAAAGATGTATATGTATGTAGATCAATGTTAAAGCTCTTTGCCTTTTTTTTCTAACATGAGATCTCATATCTTTGAGCCTTTATAACTTTTGTGTGCGATATTTAATTTTTATAATTTTTATAAGATGGTATTATTATGAGTGTTACTGTATTTTTTAATGCAATTTTGATGTGTTTTGTACAACTTTTTTGTTTTACGAAACAGTTAACCAGAGCTCTGAGGACGCGGTATTCATTCTAGCGTAAATTGCAATCATGCTTAAAGGGCCACTAAACCCAAAATCTTTCTTTCATGATTCAGATAGAGAATACAAATGTAAACAACATTACAATTTACTTCTATTATTTATTTTGCTTCATTTTTTAGATATCCTTAGTTGAAGAAAAAGCAATGCACATGGTGAGCCAATCACACGAGGCTTCTATGTGCAGCAACCAATCAGCAGCTACTGAGCATATCTAGATATGCTTTTCAGCAAAGAATATCAAGAAAATAAAACAAATTAGATAATAGAAGTAAATTAGAAAGATGTTTAGAATTGCATTCTCTTTCTAAATCATGAGAGAAAAAATGTGGGTTTCATCTCCCTTTAAGTCATTGCATTTACTTTCAACTTGTAATAACAGTAGTAAACCCGAGAACCGCAAGCGTCTGCAATAAACCCCTTATGGCTTGCACGCAAACTTTAGCGCTCTTTTCTTTTTTCCTTCTCAGATTCATCCCCCCCACACACCAATTTCCCCTTAATATATATTTTTTCAATACTCTTAACCACTTAATGACCAGCAACATACCCTGTACATCGCTGGTCTTTCTATGGAGGTGACATTTTCAATAATGTGGTACCGCCACCTGCAGCAAGAATGCGCTATTTTAGCAAGTCTTCAGGAAGGAGGGAGGGTCTATTAGTACAGTCTTGTTGCCCGTAGCAAGAATCGCGCTATTATACCCAGACAATACCTTAACGATCAGCGACAAACAGGGTACGTTGCGGTCGTTAAGGGGTTAAAGAACAAAATATTCCACATAATACTTATTACATTTTAAATATAATAGCAATAATGTATAAAATAAGTAATGCATTAGGTTACAGCATACTATAATGCTATAAAATCAAATCACAAATTAACTTAGATTTTAAACTCTATAAAAACTAATTGTAAAAATAAACCCATAGTATCACATAATAGCTACTATCTTATGAATTTAGTAAATACTTTATATTTAAATATTAAGTGCCAATATGAACTTTAAATTATTAGTAAAACAGTAGCTATACATACTGTAGATCTATTTACTTTTACCAGTTTCACATAGTAAAGAAAGTCTAGAAGTTGAGGAAAGGGTTAAATATCGAGCTTTAACAAAAAACACTAGTCTCTTTCTTCTACACACATATTTGTAAGCATTTTAAGTTATTGAAAATAAAAATTACCTGTATTTGTATCTTGCTTTCAACAACTTTTGTCCAAATGGAGTCATTATTGAAGCAGAAAAACCCGAACACAAGGAAATCAGTTTCACTAGCTGTGTGAAGATTTACTGTACGGCAAACCCTTTTCTATAAAGCAAACTGAGCCCTGAAGGAAGTTGGGAAACTTCTCTTAACATTGAACTAGTATTGCTGCTTTGGAGATCTGCCAATATCAAACAGCAGCATTCCTCTGCTAAAAAGAATTAATCTTGCTATTACTGTTCACAGCAATCCAAAATCATGTCAGGGATATTTCATCAAGTTTTAATATAGCAAGTCTGGATTAAGTAAAATTAGTAGTGATTAAATGTTGCAGTTTAATGCTAGTTAAACAAAGAGAAAACATGTTACATGGACTAAATCAACACTATTAACATTAAATTCAGTAAAATCTGCTCAGAAGTGTTGTATTTCATTCACAATACATTATTAATCATTTTCCTCAACATGTTTATTGTTAATATTAGTAAGAAAATTTTTGTTATCAACAAAGTATTTAATAAAATTGAATGAAAAAAAACATAAAAATATAAATTACTTTTTTTCTTTTTTTTTTAAATTGAAGAAAAAAAAATTAGCGCCTAGATTTAGAGTTTTGTCGGTAAAGACCCACGGTGCTAACAAGCCTTTTTTTCCAGCGCACCCTTAAGACAACACTGGTATTACGAGTTGTCTGAATGGCTGCGTTAGCCTCAGAAAGGGGAGCTTTGAGAATACTTTAGCTCCACTTCAACCCTCAATACCAGCAATGCTTACAGTAGAGGTAAGCTGGAAAAACATGCTCGTGCAGGATATCCCCATAGGAAACTATGGGGCTGAGCTGGCTGCAAAAAAAACCTAACACCTGCAAAAAAGCAGCGTTCAGCTCCTAACGCAGTCCCATTGTTTCCTATGGGGAAACACTTTCTAAGTCTACACCTAACACCCTAACATGAACCCCGAGTCTAAACACCCCTAACCTTACACTTATTAACCCCTAATCTGCCGCCCCCGCTATTGCTGACACTTACATTATATTATTAACCCCTAATCTGCCGCTCCGGACAGCGCTGCCACCTACATTATAGCTATGAACATCGCCGACACCTATATTATATTTATTATCCCCTAATCTGCCCCTCCCCCAACGTCGCCGCCACCTACCTACACTTATTAACTCCTAATCTGCTGACCGGACCTCGCTGCCACTATAATAAATGTATTAACCCCTAAACCGCCGCGCTCCCGCCTTACAAACACTATAATAAATTTTATTAACCCCTAATCTGCCCTCCCTAACATCGCCGCCACCTACCTACAATTCTTAAACCCTAATCTGCCGCCCCCAATGTCACCGCTACTATAATAAAGTTATTAACCCCTAAACCTAAGTCTAACCCTAACCCTAACACCCTCCTAAGTTAAATATAATTTAAATTAAATGAAATAAATTTACTATCATTAACTAAATAATTCCTATTTAAAACTAAATACTTACCTATAAAATAAACCCTAATATAGCTACAATATAACTAATAGTTACATTGTAGCTATTTTAGGATTTATATTTATTTTACAGTCAACTTTGTATTTATTTTAACCAGGTACAATAACTATTAAATAGTTATTAACTATTTAATAGCTACCTAGTTAAAATAATAACAAAATACCTGTAAAATAAATCCTAACCTAAGTTACAAATACACCTAACACTACACTATCATTCAACTAATTAAATAAATTACCTACAATTATGTAAACTAAAATACAATTAAATAAACTAAACTATAATACAAAAAAAACCAAACACTAAATTACAGAAAATAAAAAAAATTACAATAAGTTTTAACTAATTACACCTAATCTAAGCCCCCTAATAAAATAAAAAAGCCCCCCCCCCCCCAAATAATAAAATGCCCTACCCTATCCTAAATTACAAAGTAATCAGCTCTTTTACCAGCCCTTAAAAGGGCTTTTTGCGGGGCATTGCCCCAAAGTAATCAGCTCCTTTACCTGTAAATAAAAATACAATACCCCCCCAACATTACAACCCACATACCCCTACTCTAAAACCCACCCGATTCCCCCTTAAAAAAACCTAACACTACCTCCCCTGAAGATCACCCTACCTGGAGCCGTATTCACCCAGCCAGGCACCGATGGGCCAGAAGTGGACATCCGGAGCGGCAGAAGTCTTCATCCGATCGGGCAGAAGAGGTCCTCCAAGCGGCAGATGTCTTCATCCAAGTGGCATCTTCAATCTTCAATCAACCGGAGCGGAGCCATCTTGAATCCATCCAACGCGGAGCCATCCTCTTCTTGCGATGTCCTAAGTCCGAATGAAGGTTCCTTTAAATGACGTCATCCAAGATGGCGTCCCTCAAATTCCGATTGGCTGATAGGATTCCGATCAGCCAATAGAATGCAAGGTCAATCAGATTTTTCCTACCTTAATTCCGAATCGGAATTCGAGGGACGCCATCTTGGATGATGTCATTTAAAGGAACCTTCATTCGGCCTTAGGACATCGTAAGAAGAGGATGGCTCTGCGTCGGATGGATTCAAGATGGCTCCGCTCCGGTTGATTAAAGATTGAAGATGCTGCTTGGATGAAGACATCTGCCACTTGGAGGACATCTTCTAACCCGATCGTATGAAGACTTCTGCCGCTCCGGATGTCCAATTCTGGCCCATCGGTGCCCGGCTGGGTGAACATGGCTCCAGGTAGGGAGATCTTCAGGGGGGTAGTGTTAGGTTTTTCAGTAGGGGTATGTGGGTTGTAATGTTGGGGGGGTATTGTATTTTTATTTACAGGTAAAAGAGCTGATTACTTTGGGGCGATGCTCCGCAAAAAGCCCTTTTAAGGGCTGGTAAAAGAGCTGATTACTTTGTAATTTAGGATAGGGTAAGGCATTTTATTATTTTGGGGGCTTTTTTATTTTATTAGGGGGCTTAGATTAGGTGTAATTAGTTTAAACTTATTAAAAAAAAATTTATTTTCTGTAATTTAGTGGGGGGGGGTTTATTATAGTTTAGTTAATTTAATTGTATTTTAGTTTACATAATCGTAGGTAATTTATTTAATTAGTTGAATGATAGTGTAGTGTTAGGTGTATTTGTAACTTAGGTTAGGATTTATTTTACAGGTAATTTTGTAATTATTTTAACTAGGTAGCTATTAAATAGTTAATAACTGTTTAATAGCTATTGTACCTAGTTAAAATAAATACAAAGTTGCCTGTAAAATAAATATAAATCCTAAAATAGCTACAATGTAACTATTAGTTATATTGTAGCTATATTAGGGTTTATTTTATAGGTAAGTATTTAGTTTTAAATAGGAATTATTTAGTTAACGATAGTAAATTTATTTAGTTTAATTTAAATTATATTTAACTTAGGAAGGTGTTAGGGTTAGTCTTAGGTTTAGGGGTTAATAACTTTATTATAGTAGCGACGACGTTCGGGGTGGCAGATTAGGGTTTAAGAATTGTAGGTAGGTGGCGGCGATGTTAGGGAGGGCAGATTAGGGGTTAATCAAATTTATTATAGTGTTTGCGAGGCCGGAGTGTGGCGGTTTAGGGGTTAATACATTTATTATAGTGGCGGCGAGGTCCGGTCGGCAGATTTGGGGTTAATAAGTGTAGGTAGGTGGCGGCGACGTTGGGGGGGGGGCAGATTAGTGGGTAATAAATATAATATAGGTGTTGGCGATATTAGGGGCAGCAGATTAGGGGTTCATAGGTATAATGTAGGTGTTGGCGATGTCCGGTCGGAAAATTAGGGGTTAAAAAAGTTTATTATAGGGTTTGCAATGAGGGGGTGCCTCGGTTTAGGGGTTCATAGGTATTAGTGTACTTTATAGCACAGTAGTAAAGAGCTTTATGTTCCCGCGTTAGCCCATAAAACTCTTAACTACTTACTTTTTTTTGGCGGTATGAGTCTTGTCGGTAGATGCTCTACCGCTCACTTCTTCCAAGACTCGTAATACCAGCATTAGGCAAATCCCATAGAAAAGATAGGATACGCAATTGACATAAGGGGATATGCGGTAGCCTCGAGTTGCGGAAATAAAGTGAGCGGTACACCTGTACATGCCTGACTCGTAATACCAGCGGGCATTAAAAAGCAGCGTTAGGACCCATTAACGCTGCTTTTTAACCCTAACGCAGAACTCTAAATCTAGGCGTAGGTTTTTTAGGGCCCTAGTAGTTTTTTTTTTTAATCCTTATTGCTCTTATTGCACTGCCCAATTCTGTACAAAGGTAAACTTTGAAAATAGTTCAAAGTAAAAAAATAAAAATGAAAATACAGACACATAAAACAGATTAAATGAAGAAAAACAATATGAGGAGGGCCCTGCTCCAAAGAGCTTACAATCTACAGATTGATAGCTGGAGATACATATTTATCACATGGATTGTAGTTGCAGCAGTGAGACAATCCAGTTCAAGAGTTATTTGGCTGGTTACAGTGTTATCGCCCTAGGGGGGCATGTGGGCACTAGCTCCCTAGGATTATGGCTGCTCCCCATCTGACTATCAACTTTCACCAGCATCACCTGCTATTGCCCATGGCACACATGGCACACAGAGTCCAACCTCTCCCATTACCTCCCTTCCATGAAATAATAGAGCAGTTTTAAACAACTTTCCTATTTACTTTTATCATCCAAATTGCTTTGTTCTCTTGGTATTCTTTGTTGAAATCTGAACCTAGGTAGGCTCATATGCACCTTCAAGGCCGCCTCTTATCGCAGTGAATTTTGCCATTTTTTCACAGACAGTGGTAGTTTATGTGTGACATATAGATAACATTGTGCTCACTCCTGTGGAGTAAGCACTGATTAGCTGAAATGCATGTCTGTCAAAAGAAGTCTAGAGAGGCTTAGATACAAGGTAATCACAGAGGTAAAAATATGAACAGTTATATTCATATAACAGTGTTTGTTATGCAAAACTGTGGAATGGGTAATAAAGAGATTATCTTTAAAAAAAATTAAAATAAAGTAGACTGTCCCCTTAAAGCTAAGCAAGTCTGGAGACTGATGAGCCAAGGTAAAGCATACTAGGGAGTAGGAGTAGGAGCAGCATGTGAGAAGCCTTGGCATCAGTAGAGGGAACTAGTTATGATGGAAGTGGAAAAATGTAGTTCAGAAGATGATGGAAGTGTAATGTTCATGGGATATTACCTTATCAGACCAATCCTGGCCAGTAGTCTTCTTATCCCAGCATCAAGTGGAAAGCTAAGAAAAAATCCCAGAAATAAGAATATTAGTTTGAAGGAATAAGGAAGTACAGGAACAGTTGCCAGCACAAGCTGCAAGGGTTAAAGAGGAGTAGGTCACAGGCCTGAGTACGTTTCAAAAGTAAGCTGGCAGTACTATGCCCCTGAGAAACACGAAAAAAATGCTTACCAGGCAGTGCACGGATTAGTGAGAACAGACTGTCCAATGTTACTAGGAATCCAAGGGTTAAGCAACAGGATGGTCACTAGGAAATGCAGGTTTCAGTAACAAGCAGGCAGTCCCAATCTTTCTGAGTATCAAAAGGGTTAAGTAGTTAATGGTCCGGTCACAGGCCCGAGTAGGGTTCAAAACTAAGCAGACAATACTATGCCCCTGAGAAACACAAAAATTAAAAAAATGCTTACCAGGCAGTGCACGGTTCAGTGAGAACAGGCAATGTTTCTGGGAATCCAAGGGTTAAGAAAACTAATAGTCAATAGGAAATACACATTTCAGTAACAAGCAGGCAGCCCAATTTTTCTGAGCATCAAAAGGGTTAAGCAGTAGAACAGTCAATAGGTAATACAGGTTTCAGTAACAAGCAGGCAGTCCAATATTTCTTAGTATCAAAAGGGTTAAGTAGTAGAAGGATCAATAGGCAATGCAGGGTTCAATAACAAGCAGGTAGCCCAGTAAATCGTAATGGCGAACAGCATAAAATAGCACCAAGGAGTACACAGAGGCAAACCTGTACTAGGGCATTTACAGACTGAAGGAGTTTACCTTAAATAGGGGCAGGCTCATGCCCAGATGGAGGCACAGGTGTACAGGACATGAGCAGAGCGCCCTGTGTGCTGCACAACAAACAGATGTGGCCATGGCAATGGCTGGGAGGAGCAGGGGTGGTGGTATGACAGAAGGAGGGTGGTTAAGGGAGTATTAGAAGATAAGTGAGGAAATGTAGCTGAAGGTCAGTATTTTAAACTGCATAATAAAATATACGGAAAGCCAAGTATAAGGAGTGGCTGATATATATTGATGACTTAGGTGGATTAGTCTATTTGAGGCAAGAGTGGGTTGAGGCTAGAGTAGGGAAGGTGAACGTTGCAGTTTTATGTACTAACTAAAGTGAGTGGTTGAGCTGATATTTTAATGATGTCTTGGGTAAATAAAGGTACAATTGCGTAGGTGCAGATGGCAAGATTTGGAAAACATTTGTACATGTGAAGTGGAGTTCAGATTAAAGTGTAACACAAAGGCAGCAGAATTTTGTAGAAGTTTGAATCTCTCACAGTAAGCGAGATATCTAGTGTAGGGTGTTTATAACAGTGGGGAATATTGAGAAGCTGGAGATAGTGTAAAGATATATCGAGGATGCAATTACAGGGAGACAAAATGTAACCTGGTTGAATAACTAGGGAGAGATAACAGGAGAAGAGAGATAGATTTTGGTATTATTAGCATGGAGGCAGTACTTTAACCCAAAAGATCTTATACGGTTTCCAGGGGATGTATAGATTAAGGTACACTTACTTAGAGAGGCAAAGGTTTAAAATGTATGCTGTTGAACAAAACTCTAAGGCCTAGATTTAGAGTTCGGCGGTAGCCGTCAAAACCAGCGTTAGAGGCTCCTAACGCTGGTTTTGGCCGCCCGCTGGTATTTGGAGTCAGTGATTAAAGGGTCTAACGCTCACTTTACAGCCGCGACTTTTCCATACCGCAGATCCCCCTACGCCATTTGCGTAGCCTATCTTTTCAATGGGATCTTTCTAACGCCGGTATTTAGAGTCGTTTCTGCAGTGAGCGTTAGAGCTCTAACGACAAGATTCCAGCCGCCTGAAAATAGCAGGAGTTAAGAGCTTTCTGGCTAACGCCGGTTTATAAAGCTCTTAACTACTGTACCCTAAAGTACACTAACACCCATAAATTACCTATGTACCCCTAAACCGAGGTCCCCCCACATCGCCGCCACTCGATTAAAATTTTTAACCCCTAATCTGCCGACCGCCACCTACGTTATACTTATGTACCCCTAATCTGCTGCCCCTAACCCCGCCGACCCCTATATTATATTTATTAACCCCTAACTTGCCCCCCACAACGTCGCCGCAAGCTACTTAAAATAATTAACCCCTAATCTTCCGACCGCAAATCGCCGCCACCTACGTTATCCCTATGTACCCCTAATCTGCTGCCCCTAACATCGCCGACCCCTATGTTATATTTATTAACCCCTAATCTGCCCCCCACAACGTCGCCGACACCTGCCTACACTTATTAACCCCTAATCTGCCGAGCGGACCTGAGCGCTACTATAATAAAGTTATTAACCCCTAATCCGCCTCACTAACCCTATCATAAATAGTATTAACCCCTAATCTGCCCTCTCTAACATCGCCGACACCTACCTTCAATTATTAACCCCTAATCTGCCGACCGGAGCTCACCGCTATTCTAATAAATGTATTAACCCCTAAAGCTAAGTCTAACCCTAACACTAACACCCCCCTAAGTTAAATATAATTTTTATCTAACGAAATAAATTAACTCTTATTAAATAAATGATTCCTATTTAAAGCTAAATACTTACCTGTAAAATAAATCCTAATATAGCTACAATATAAATTACATTTATATTATAGCTATTTTAGGATTAATATTTATTTTACAGGTAACTTTGTATTTATTTTAACTAGGTACAATAGCTATTAAATAGTTAAGAACTATTTAATAGTTACCTAGTTAAAATAATTACAAATTTACCTGTAAAATAAATCCTAACCTAAGATATAATTAAACCTAACACTACCCTATCAATAAAATAATTAAATAAACTACCTACAATTACCTACAATTAACCTAACACTACACTATCAATAAATTAATTAAACACAATTGCTACAAATAAATACAATTAAATAAACTATCTAAAGTACAAAAAATAAAAAAGAACTAAGTTACAGAAAATAAAAAAATATTTACAAACATAAGAAAAATATTACAACAATTTTAAACTAATTACACCTACTCTAAGCCCCCTAATAAAATAACAAAGACCCCCAAAATAAAAAATTCCCTACCCTATTCTAAAATACAAAAATTACAAGCTCTTTTACCTTACCAGCCCTGAACAGGGCCCTTTGCGGGGCATGCCCCAAGAATTTCAGCTCTTTTGCCTGTAAAAAAAAACATACAATACCCCCCCCAACATTACAACCCACCACCCACATACCCCTAATCTAACCCAAACCCCCTTAAATAAACCTAACACTAATCCCCTGAAGATCTTCCTACCTTGTCTTCACCATCCAGGTATCACCGATCCGTCCTGGCTCCAAGATCTTCATCCAACCCAAGCGGGGGTTGGCGATCCATAATCCGGTGCTCCAAAGTCTTCCTCCTATCCGGCAAGAAGAGGACATCCGGACCGGCAAACATCTTCTCCAAGCGGCATCTTCTATGTTCTTCCATCCGATGACGACCGGCTCCATCTTGAAGACCTCCAGCGCGGATCCATCCTCTTCTTCCGACGACTAGACGACGAATGACGGTTCCTTTAAGGGACGTCATCCAAGATGGCGTCCCTCGAATTCCGATTGGCTGATAGGATTCTATCAGCCAATCGGAATTAAGGTAGGAATTTTCTGATTGGCTGATGGAATCAGCCAATCAGAATCAAGTTCAATCCGATTGGCTGATCCAATCAGCCAATCAGATTGAGCTCGCATTCTATTGGCTGTTCCGTTCAGGGCTGGTAAGGTAAAAGAGCTTGTAATTTTTGTATTTTAGAATAGGGTAGGGAATTTTTTATTTTGGGGGTCTTTGTTATTTTATTAGGGGGCTTAGAGTAGGTGTAATTAGTTTAAAATTGTTGTAATATTTTTCTTATGTTTGTAAATATTTTTTTATTTTCTGTAACTTAGTTCTTTTTTATTTTTTGTACTTTAGATAGTTTATTTAATTGTATTTATTTGTAGCAATTGTGTTTAATTAATTTATTGATAGTGTAGTGTTAGGTTAATTGTAGGTAATTGTAGGTAGTTTATTTAATTATTTTATTGATAGGGTAGTGTTAGGTTTAATTATATCTTAGGTTAGGATTTATTTTACAGGTAAATTTGTAATTATTTTAACTAGGTAACTATTAAATAGTTCTTAACTATTTAATAGCTATTGTACCTGGTTAAAATAAATACAAAGTTACCTGTAAAATAAATATTAATCCTAAAATAGCTATAATATAAATGTAATTTATATTGTAGCTATATTAGGATTTATTTTACAGGTAAGTATTTAGCTTTAAATAGGAATCATTTATTTAATAAGAGTTAATTTATTTCGTTAGATAAAAATTATATTTAACTTAGGGGGGTGTTAGTGTTAGGGTTAGACTTAGCTTTAGGGGTTAATACATTTATTAGAATAGCGGTGAGCTCCGGTCGGCAGATTAGGGGTTAATAATTGAAGGTAGGTGTCGGCGATGTTAGAGAGGGCAGATTAGGGGTTAATACTATTTATGATAGGGTTAGTGAGGCGGATTAGGGGTTAATAACTTTATTATAGTAGCGCTCAGGTCCGCTCGGCAGATTAGGGGTTAATAAGTGTAGGCAGGTGTCGGCGACGTTGTGGGGGGCAGATTAGGGGTTAATAAATATAACATAGGGGTCGGCGATGTTAGGGCAGCAGATTAGGGGTACATAGGGATAACGTAGGTGGCGGCGGTTTACGGAGCGGCAGATTAGGGGTTAAAAGTGTAATGCAGGGGTCAGCGATAGCGGGGGCGGCAGATTAGGGGTTAATAAGTGTAAGGCTAGGGGTGTTTAGACTCGGGGTACATGTTAGAGTGTTAGGTGCAGACGTAGGAAGTGTTTCCCCATAGGAAACAATGGGGCTGCGTTAGGAGCTGAACGCTGCTTTTTTGCAGGTGTTAGGTTTTTTTTCAGCTCAAACAGCCCCATTGTTTCCTATGGGAGAATCGTGCACGAGCACGTTTTTGAGGCCGGCCGCGTCCGTAAGCAACTCTGGTATCGAGAGTTGCATTTGCGGTAAATATGCTCTACGCTCCTTTTTTGGAGCCTAACGCAGCATTTGTTTGAACTCTCGATACCAGAGTTAAATTTATGGTGCGGCCAGAAAAAAACCCGCGGAGCGTTAACAGCCCTTTTACCGCCAAACTCCAAATCTAGCCGTAAGACTCCCATCTATGGGGGCTGTTACCATGAAGGCTCACTCATGCAAGCTCTGCATCCTCAGAGGTTGTGGATGTCAAAAATGATTGACAAGCTGCTCTCATGCAACTGGTCAACCATTTATTTGTGTAATGTTTAATTCCAGCAGTCTATGCTTAATTGGAGGCCAAATGCTTTCTGATAGGTTCCCTGTCTAGGAACCTTATCCACATGGACCCTGATAAATAGGGGCATAGAAGATAGTCTTTTGTATCATATTAAGCAAATAGAAGACACAATTTAAATAAAGAAGATAGAAGATAATACAGATAATAACTTACTAGAATACTGTTCTGAAAACTATTCACCAAATATATTAAAATAATTTAAACTTGGGGTAACAGACCAGAGAAGACTAGAAAAAAGGAACCAAAGTCTCAGCATTTCTAAGGTTAGACATTAATGGCTAGTTTACTAGATTCTTTGGGAGTTGTCCCAAAGAATAAGAATGAGGCCAGTTACATGTATTTTCTGAATTGTTATATATATATATATATATATATATATATATATATATATATATATATATATATATATATATATATATATATATATATATACAGGGAGTGCAGAATTATTAGGCAAATTAGTATTTTGACCACATCATCCACTTTATGCATGTTGTCTTACTCCAAGCTGTATAGGCTCGAAAGCCTACTACCAATTAAGCATATTAGGTGATGTGCATCTCTGTAATGAGAAGGGGTGTGGTCTAATGACATCAACACCCTATATCAGGTGTGCATAATTATTAGGCAACTTCCTTTCCTTTGGCAAAATGGGTCAAAAGAAGGACTTGACAGGCTCAGAAAAGTCAAAAATAGTGAGATATCTTGCAGAGGGATGCAGCACTCTTAAAATTGCAAAGCTTCTGAAGCGTGATCATCGAACAATCAAGTGTTTCATTCAAAATAGTCAACAGGGTCGCAAGAAGCGTGTGGAAAAACCAAGGCGCAAAATAACTGCCCATGAACTGAGAAAAGTCAAGTGTGCAGCTGCCAAGATGCCACTTGCCACCAGTTTGGCCATATTTCAGAGCTGCAACATCACTGGAGTGCCCAAAAGCACAAGGTGTGCAATACTCAGAGACATGGCCAAGGTAAGAAAGGCTGAAAGACAACCACCACTGAACAAGACACACAAGCTGAAATGTCAAGACTGGGCCAAGAAATATCTCAAGACTGATTTTTCTAAGGTTTTATGGACTGATGAAATGAGAGTGAGTCTTGATGGGCCAGATGGATGGGCCCGTGGCTGGATTGGTAAAGGGCAGAGAGCTCTAGTCCAACTCAGACACCAGCAAGGTGGAGGTGGAGTACTGGTTTGGGCTGGTATCATCAAAGATGAGCTTGTGGGGCCTTTTCGGGTTGAGGATGGAGTCAAGCTCAACTCCCAGTCCTACTGCCAGTTTCTGGAAGACACCTTCTTCAAGCAGTGGTACAGGAAGAAGTCTGCATCCTTCAAGAAAAACATGATTTTCATGCAGGACAATGCTCCATCACACGCGTCCAAGTACTCCACAGCGTGGCTGGCAAGAAAGGGTATAAAAGAAGAAAATCTAATGACATGGCCTCCTTGTTCACCTGATCTGAACCCCATTGAGAACCTCTGGTCCATCATCAAATGTGAGATTTACAAGGAGGGAAAACAGTACACCTCTCTGAACAGTGTCTGGGAGGCTGTGGTTGCAGCTGCACGCAATGTTGATGGTGAACAGATCAAAACACTGACAGAATCCATGGATGGCAGGCTTTTGAGTGTCCTTGCAAAGAAAGGTGGCTATATTGGTCACTGATTTGTTTTTGTTTTGTTTTTGAATGTCAGAAATGTATATTTGTGAATGTTGAGATGTTATATTGGTTTCACTGGTAAAAATAAATAATTGAAATGGGTATATATTTGTTTTTTGTTAAGTTGCCTAATAATTATGCACAGTAATAGTCACCTGCACACACAGATATCCCCCTAAAATAGCTAAAACTAAAAACAAACTAAAAACTACTTCCAAAAATATTCAGCTTTGATATTAATGAGTTTTTTGGGTTCATTGAGAACATGGTTGTTGTTCAATAATAAAATTAATCCTCAAAAATACAACTTGCCTAATAATTCTGCACTCCCTGTATATATATATATATATATATATATATATATATATATATATATATATATATTGCTGTAGATATATGTTTGCTAGATAAATAAGAGCAAAAGTGGAAAAATTAAAGAGACAGTCTAGACAAAAATAAACTTTCATGATTCAGATAGGGCATGTGATTTTTTTTTCCACATTTTTATTTATTATTAAGGGGATCAACATATAACTTAAAGATACAAAATCATCCAAAAGAAAGAAAATCTTTACATATTTTGAATTATAAAGAAAGAAACAGAGATTGTTATTCGCAGATCACAAGTACCAAAGTACCAAAAAAAAAAAAGTTGAGAAAGAATTAAATATTAGTACATTCCCCTGTTTTTTTATTTTCTATTTCCTTTCTTTTCTCTTTCCTTCTATTTCTCTCTTTCTTTATCTTTTGTTTCATTCTTTTTTAAACATTCATTTTAACTATAAGTTCTAGATAATAAAATAACCTACAGCGATTATTTATCCTTAAAGTATGATAACTAACTTGGAAAATGTTCCCCAATATTTACATTACATCCTATGCATCCAAATCATAATCACAGAATATGAAAATATTTACAAAACGAAATATTGAGAGTTACATATTATATTCAAGCCTCTATTTTTATCTTATTTTTGGTTTTAATATTTTCAACATTTAACTTTGAATCTACATAATAATATAGCATAGAAGTATTAATTGTCCTAATAATATGATAATCTAATTCTAATACCTCTTATATATCTTGAATCCAACATCTTTCTTAACTTGTCATAATATTTTTTAAAGTCATTTACCTTTTAGAAGGACAGGGAAGGGAGAAGGGGAAAAAAGGGGTGGGGGCTCCTCTCTCTCCCCCCTTTAGTTTCAAGTAGCCAACCAGTTCCCTCTATGCCGTTCCTCTTGTATATATAAGGAACTTTCAAATACTTTAATTATCAATTGTTGTGTTGGTTGCTTTTGTTTTTCAGATTGTCTGTCTATATCATATTGTTCATATATCATTTGTTGGTGTAGTCTCTTTAGAAATTGGAGTTTTTTTTAGATTTCCAATCTCTAAGTATTATGTTTCTACCTACTAAGATTATAGTGTTTAATAAGCAATCCATCCCCTGTGCTCTTCTCCTTTCGCTAGAAATATAATTTCCATTGATATAAATGTTACATTTTACATTTATTTTCCATCCAGTAACTAACCTTTATCCAAAAACTATTTATTTTAGGGCATGAGAACATACAGTGTATTATATCTGCCCATTCGTATCTGCATTTTTTACAATAATTATCCTGTGAATTTTTCCATTTAGCCATCAGATACGGAGTTAGATAGGAATGATATAATATTTTTGATTGAGACTCTCTCCAACTTGATAACACAGTTGCATTTCTAACTCTATTCATACTAAATTTTATATCTTCCTTTGTTATCTCTGAGTCAGGAAAAAGTCTTAAACATTTGTTGACCAATTCATGAATGTATTTAATTATTTTTTGGTCATTAAGATTCTTATATAAGAGTGAGCAAGAAGTGTTTCCTTGTGAGAATAGATTTATAATAGGCTTCAGAATATCCAATTTTTTTAAATGAAAAAAATAGTATTCCCTATCTTATTACGGTAATGTCTCAATTGAAGGTATATAAAAAATTGTGTATTTAAACAGCAAAATCTATTCTTCATATAGTCAAAGTCCTGAATCAATTTGTTATCTTCATCAATTAGTTTATGTAGATAAATAAGTCCCTTTGTTTGCCACTCTCTACATATCTTTGGGCTGATCGGAACTTCCGGATTGCCCTTAATTAAGAGATATTTTGAAAAATTGATAGTCAATCTTAAAAATCTTACTCATTTTTTGCCACGCTAAAATTAAGTTTCCTATATTCTCCAGCATTTTAATCCTACTCTGTATTTTTTTATACTTGATATGTATTAATGTATTTAATTCAAAAGGTTTGATTACATTTTTTTCCCAAGTCATGGTCTATAAAGATCTTATTCGCAGTATTCCAGGCCATAACAATCTTTGCAAAAAAAACATAATTATACAAGTTCAGATCAGGCAATCCCAATCCTCCCCACTCTTGATATACTGAGTTTTGCATTTGATATTTTAGGTTTCTTGCCATTCCAGCATAAATAGTTTATTGACTTTTTAAACCATAATATATCTTTACTTCTAATTTGTAATGGAAGATTTTGAATTAGGTAAAATATCTCAGGGGTTATAATCATTTTCACCATATTTATGTTTCCTGAACGCGTAATTGGTAAGCATGCCCATCTCTTGATCACCTCTAATATTTTTAAAAATAATGGATCATAATTTAACTTATACCATTCTCCTGGAATCTGTGAAAATGTTATTCCTAAGTACTTTATACTTTCCTCTGCCTCTTTATAAATTGGATTGAAGTGAATTTTTTTGTCTAAGTAGCCATAAAATTTACGATTTACTTGTATTAACTTTATACCCGTAAAAGGTTCCAAATTTTTCTAATATTTTAACTGTTTTATGGATCTGAGTTTTTGAGTCTCTAATAAATAATAACATATCATCAGCCTAGACTGCTACCTTTTTGTTTTTTAACATAATCTTTATTTATCAACATCAGATATAATTATACATACAATTGATGCATATTCCTGCGACATGACATAAAGGGGCCTATTTATTAAAGCGTCAACTATGTTGCATTTGCCGGCATCATTACGCTCACCAGACATTGCCAAACATCGCTGCCACGGACAGGAATACGATCTCCTTATTTATCAAAAAAGCCGTCAAAAACACGTGCGTCAAGTACGGTGGGAAGAGCATAGGACTGATGTTAGCTAACAGTCATCGATGTTGCAGTTATTCGGGTTTTTCCCAACTTTATTTATACCATTTCATTACTGTCCATGAACAAGCATACAGTATTTCTCTAAAGCTAATCTTTTTTTTCCAGCTGTTAATGTCCAAGAAATAGCTAGATTTAAACTTTGTTAAAATTTCTTCTTGTGAAGATATTGTTATCTTATTTATTTTTATGCTTTCGATAACAGTTTTCTTTTTATAGATTTTATCTAGGCTTGCTAAGTATTTACCCGCCTTATTGCCGTATCTTTGAAATCTACTTTTAACTCTTATATCTTCTTGAGTAGTTTTTTTGAAGAAGGAATGTATTAATCTGATCTTTAACTAGTAGATATGTATTCCAACTTTCCATGGATGGATTTCTTAGGTATCTGTTATAAGCATTATGCAAAGTGTTAGAGATTTATGTTTCTCGTGCATTTAATTTCTTTTTTCTTTGGGCTAGAAAAGATATCATTTCAGCTTTCAAGACTGCTTTTGCCGATTCCCAATATATTGTTATTTTAAACAACTTTCCAATTTACTTTTATCATCAATTTTGCTTTGTTCTCTTGGTATTCTTAGTTGAAAGCTTAACCTAGGTAGGCTCATATGCTAATTTCTTAGCACTTGAAGACTGCCTCCTATCTGAATGTATTTTTATTTATTTTTTTACCACTAGAAGGCATTAGTTCATGTATGCCATATAGATAACATTGTGCTGACAACCATGGAGTTACCTAGGAGACAGCACTGATTGGCTAAAATGCTAGTCTGTCAAAAGAACTGAAATAAGGGGGCAGTCTGCAGAGGCTTAGATACAAGGTAATCACAGAGGTAAAACGTGTATTAATATAACTGTTTGTTATGCAAAACTCTTAAATAATACAAATTCTGATGTTTACTGTCCCTTTAAGCAAGTGCAGTCTTATTCACTGTTAAGATTAGTTATTTTCAATTGTCAAAGAAAAAATATTGTGCTACAAGGAATGAAAATACTGCTGATTAAAAATGAGCAACATAGTCTTTGGATGTAGTTTTACAGAATGACTATAAATAAGAATTGTTCAATATCACTGACATATAAAAAGGGTTTTTTTCAACAACAAAAAAAACAGGGATTAATGTTAGGGCTCCATGGGTGGACAGAAATCCCAGCTAGGTGCAAGTAGGCAGCAGAAGAGCAACCTTCACTGCCCACATTTATGAGAAGGGTCTGGCTGCAGACTGGAGCTCCACTCGAGACAGGAAACGTGACCTCCACTCAAAGGTTTTTTTGGTTTGCTTTTTTTAATCAACTTTAACGTAACAAACAGAACAACCAATTGACAATAATTCTGAAAACTAAACATTTAGCAGCTTTTTTGTTCTTTATGTTCATTCACAGTGGTTTATGCGTTATTGTCATTTATAAGGTAACCACTGTGAATGAACATTAAGAACAAAAAAGCTGCAAAATGTTCAAGGCTGAAGTTGGCTTCTTATTCAGTCAGCTTATTATTCTGCAACTGATTGCAATTCGCAAAATAAAGATTTATAAACAAAATATCTAGCATTATTTTTATTTTAAATAATATAAAACACTTCCCAAAAACCTAAGCAAACTTTCATTTGATAAAAAAATAATAATCTTATATTGCAATAAACAGATGGCAAACATGGCACAATTTTGGTTATAATCTTTTGGGCCATTAATTTCTGTGTGGTTATATACATGGCATGAAACCCTTCATAGGATAAACATGTTTTAAGCCTGGCCTAATGCTTTTTATAGCAAACAAACGTGTGCCAAACTTGCCATCTCATATATTTTACCTTTTCTGAATAAGTAACTGGTAATTTGAAAGGGTTAAAATCCTTTGGTCAACTCATTTCTGTGTGAATATATACAGGGCATGAAACCCTTCATAGGGAAGACATGTTCTCAGCCTGGCCTAATGCTTTTTATGGCAAACAAACTGGTGCCAACATTGCCACTTCATAAATTGTACCTTTTCTGAATAAGTAACTGGTATTTTAAAAGGGTTAAAATCCATTGGGCCACTAATTTCGGTGTGGATACATACAGGATGTGAGCCCCTACATACAATCCACATGTTTTCAGACTGGCTAAGTGGTTTCTATGGCAAAAAACTGGTGCCAACCTTGCCACTTCATATATTTTACCTTTTCTAAATAAATAACTGGTATTTTAAATGGGTTAAAATAATTTTGACCGCTCATTTCTGTATGGATATATACAGAACATGAGCCCAATTATAGGATAAACATGTTATCAGCCTGGCCCACTGCTTTTTATAGCAAAAGCATTGGTGACAACCTTGCCATCTGATATATTTTACTGTTTTCTGAATAAATAACTGGTATTTTAAAAGGGTTAAAATTCTTTTGGACACTCATTTCTTTGTGGATATATACAGGGCTTGAAACTCTCCATAGGATAAGCATGTTCACAACCTGACCCAACGGTTTCTATGGCAAAAAAACTGGTGCCAACCTTGCCACCTCATATATTTGACCTTTTTTTCTGAATAAATAACTGGTATTTTAAAAGGGTTAAAATCCTTTTGGCCACTCATTTCTGTGTGGATATATACAGGGCATGAACCCCTCCATAGGATAAGCATGTTCACAGCCTGGCCCAATGGTTTCTATGGCAAACAAACTGGTGCCAACCTTGCCACTTCATGTATTTTACATTTTCTAAATAAATAACTTGTATTTAAAATGGGTTAAAATCCTTTGGGACACTCTTTACTATGTGGATATATACACAGGGAGTGAGACCCTTCATAGGATAAACATGTTCTCGGCCTGATGTTCCCAGCCTGGCCCAACTAATTTTGTAGCAACAACTCACTTCTTTAAAGATATATACAAGGCCTCTTCATAAAATATACATGTCCTCACCCTGGCCCAATGCTTTTTGAAGCAAACAAACTGGTGACAACCGTGCCACCACATATATTTTACCTTTTCAGAATAAGGAATTAGATATTTTAAAAGGGTTAAAATCCTTTGGGCCACTCATTATCCAAGGAGTGCTCCCCTTCATAGGATAAAAAAAATTCAGTCCGTCCAAATGCTTTTTGTAGCAAACAAACTTTGTCAACGTGGTCATCTCATATATTTAAGATTTTCTGAATAAGTAACTGGTATTTTAAAAGGGTAAAAATCCTTTGGGCCACTAATGTCTGTGTGGATATATATAGAACGTGAGCCCCATCATAGGATAGACATGTTCTCAGCCTGGTCCAACGCTGAATATGGCAAATAAACTGGTGCCAACCTTGCCACTTTATATATTTTACCTTTTCTAAGTGTCAGGTAGATTATGAGTTTTGCATTACGGCTTTTAATTCTGAAAAAATGGCAATTTCAGCGTAATGGCAGTAACGCAGCTATTACGAGGCATGTCGGTATAGCTATACCGCAAGCATTTTAGCCTGTAACGCAACATCCATTCTGTACTCAAAAAAATTATGATTTTGCTTGGGATTTTCATAGCGCCAGTATTACAGGTTGTGCGGTGAGGCTAAAAACCTTGCGTTAAAGCCTATACTAACACAATCCATACCGCCATCTGAAAGCAGTAGTTATGAGTTTGGAGCCACAAAAATGTTTCACAAAACTCATAACTAAAGTGTTGCAAAGTGCACTAAAACCCATAAACTACTATTAACCCCTAAACCACCACCCTTCTGCATCGTAAACACTATCACCTAGATTACGAGCTTTGCGGTAACAGGGGTGCGTTGCTAACAAGCATTTTTTTTTCAACGCTCCTTTAAGACAACGCTAGTATTACAGGTTTTTTTAAACACGGCGTTAGTCTCAAAAAGGTGAGCGTAGAGCAAAATTTAGCTCCACATCTCACCTCAATACCAGTGTTGCTTCTGGTAGCGGTGAGCTGGAAAAACGTGCTCGTGCACAAATTCCCCATAGGAATCAATGGGGCAGAATCGGCTGAAAAAAAACCTAACACCTAATGCAGCCCCATTGATTCCTATGGGGTAAGGAATTTTATGTCTACACCTAACACCCTAACATGAACCCCGAGTCTAAACATCCATAATCTTACACTTATTAACCCCTAATCTTCCATCCCCAACATCATCGCCAACAACATTATAATTATTAACCCCTACTCTGCCGCTCCAGACACCGCCGTCACCTACATTATATGTATTAACCCCTAATCTGCCGCCCCAACATCGCCGAACCCTACATTATATTTAGTAACCCCTAATCTGCCGCCGCCAACGTCGCCGCCACTATAATAAAGTTATTAATCCCTAAACCTAAGTCTAACCCTAACCCCCCCTAATTTAAATATAATTTAAATAAATCTAAATAAAGTAACTACAATTAAATAAATTATTCCTATTTAAAACTAAATACTTACCTATAAAATAAACCCTAAGATAGCTACAATATTACTAATAGTTACATTGTAGCTATTTTAGGATTTATTTCTATTTTACAGGCTAGTTTGTATTTATTTTAACTAGGTAGAATAGTTATTAAATAGTTATCAACTATTTAATAACTACCTAGCTAAAATAAAAACAAATTTACCTGTAAAACAAATCCTAACCTAAGTTGCAATTACACCTAACACTACACTATAATTAAATTAATTACCTAAACTACCTACAATTAATTACAATTAAATTAAATAAACTAAAGTACGAAAAACAACAAACACTAAATTACAGAAAATAAAAAAATAATTACAATTTTTTTAAACTAATTACACCTACTCTAATCCCCCTAAAAAAAAAAAAAAAAAACCCAGAATAATAAAAATCCCTACCCTATAATAAATTACAAATAGCCCTTAATAGGGCCTTTTGCGGGGCATTGCCCCAAAGTAATCAGCTCTTTTACCTGTAAAAAACATTACAATACCCCCCAACATTAAAACCCACCACCCACACACCCAACCCTACTCTAAAACTCACCCAATCCCCCCTTAATAAAACCTAACACTAACCCCTTGAAGATCACCCTACCTTGAGTCGTCTTCAGCCAGCCGGGCACAAGTGGACCTATCCAACTATAAATTAACCTAACCTTACTATGCTAATAAAATAAAAAATACTACCAATTAAAAAATCTAATTTACAAATTTAAAAAACCTAACACTCAGCTAGATTACGAGTTTTGAGTGCTATAGGGATTTTAACAACCACACTGGTATTACAAGTTTTAAAAAAGCAGGCTTGTGCAGGTCAAATGGTTACGTTGAGCTCCATACTGCACCGATTGATGTCTATGGGGAAATAAAAAGTTACGTTTAAACCTAACACCCTAACATAAACCCAGAGTCTAAACACCCCTAATCTGCTGCCCCCGACATCGCCGCCACCTACATACAGTTATAAAACCCCTAATCTGCTGCCCCCGATATTGCGCCACCTCCATACAGTTATTAACCCCTAATCTGCCGCCCCCAATATCGCCGCCACCTACATACAGTTATTAACCCCTAATATGCCACCCCCGATATCGCTGCCACCTATATACCGTTATTAACCCCTAATCTGACACACCCAATATCGCCGCCACCTACATAAAACTATTAACCCATAATGTTGCTGCCACTATACTAAAGTTATTAACCCCTAAACCTCTAGCCTCCCACATCACTACCACTAAATAAATCCATTAACCCCTAAACCTAATCCTAAACCTAACGTAACCCTAAGCCTAACTTTAATATAATTAAAATACAGCTAAACTAAAGTTACAATTATTAACTAAATAACACCTATTTTAAACTAAATACAAACTTACCTGTGAAACAAAACCTAAGCTAGCTACAATATAACAACTAATAGTTATATTGTAGCTAGCTTAGGTTTTATTTTTATTTTACAGGTAAGTTTGTATTTATTTTAACTAGGTAGACTAGTTAGTAAATAGTTATTAACTATTTACTAACTACCTAGTTAAAATAAATAAAAACTTACCTGTGAAATAAAACCTAACCTGCCTTACACTAAAACCTAACATTACAAAAAATAATAAACACTAAAATTACTAAAAATAAAAATAACTAAATTACATAAAAAACAAACACTAAATTACAGAAAATAAGAAACAAATGATCAAAAATAAAAAAGAATTACACCTAATCTAATAGCCCTATTAAAATAAAAAAGCACCCAGAAAATAAAAAAAACCCTAGCCTACAATAAACTACCAATGGCCCTTAAAAGGGCCTTTTGTGGGGCATTGCCCCAAAGATAACAGCTCTTTTACCTGTAAAAAAAAAAATACAAACACCTCCCCAACAGTAAAACCCACCACCCCCACAACTAACCCCCCCAAATAAAATAACTATCTAAAAAATCCTAAGCTCCCCATTGCCCTGAAAAGGGCATTTGTATAGGCATTGCCCTTAAAAGGGCATTTAGCTCTTTTACATGCTCAGACCCTAAATTAAAAATGAAACCCACCCAAAAAACCCTTAAAAAACCTAATATTAACCCCTGACAATCCACTTACAGTTCTTGAAGTCCTGCTTGAAGGATCCATCCAGTCGGTGAAGTTATCATCTATGCGGCAAGAAGTCCTCATCCAGGCGGCCTCTTTGATGTTCATCCAGCAGGCAAAATCCTCATCCAGGTGGCAAGAAGTCTTCATCCATATGGCATCTTCTATCTTCATCCATCTGGCATGGAGCGTGTCCATCCTGAAGACATCCAGCATGGAGCATCCTCTTCATACGGTCTCCTCCATATACTGGAACTTCAATGCAAGTGACGTCATCCAAGATGGCATCCCTTGCCTGATTGAAATCTTTCAGCCAATAGGATTAGAGCTGTTAAAATCCTATTGGCTGTTCTAATCAGCCTATAGAATGAGAGCTCAATCCTATGAGGACTTTGCTGGCTGGATGAAGATCGAAGAGGCTGTCTGGATGAAGAATTCTTGCCACATAGATGAGGACTTTGCCGGCTGGATGGATCCTTCAAGCAGGACTTCAACAACTGTAAGTGGATTGTCGGAGATTAGTGTTTGTTTTTTTTAAGTTTTTTTTCTTAATTTAGGTTCTGGGCATGTAAAAGAAATAAATACCTTTTTAAGGGCAATGCCCATACAAATGCCCATTTCAGGGCAATGGGGATCTTAGGGTTTTTTAGATAGTTATTTTATTTGGGGGTGTTGGTTGTGGGGGTGGTGGGTTTTACTGTTGGGGATGTGTTTGTATTTTTTATACAGGTAAAAGACCTGTTATCTTTGGGACAATGCCCTACAAAAGGGCATTTTAAGGGCCATTGGTAGTTTATTGTAGGCTAGGGTTTTTTTTTATTTTGGGGTGGCTTTTTTATTCTGATAGGGCTATTAGATTAGGTGTAATTCTTTTTTATTTTTGATAATTTGTTTCTTATTTTTCGCAATTTAGTGGGGGTTTTTTTGTAATTTAGTTTTTTTTTTTTTAATTTTTAGTGTAGTGTGATTTCTTAATGTGTAGTTTAGTTTAATTTAATTGGTAGTTAGCTTAATTGTAGTTTAATAATTATCTTAGTTTAATTGTTAGTTTAAAATTAATTTATTTAATTTGAAAGGTAAGTTTTAATTTAATTTAAAGGGACATAATACTTGTATGCTAAATCACTTACTGATGCAGTATACAGGGAGTGCAGAATTATTAGGCAAATGAGTATTTTGACCACATCATCCTCTTTATGCATGTTGTCTTACTCCAAGCTGTATAGGCTCGAAAGCCTACTACCAATTAAGCATATTAGGTGATGTGCATCTCTGTAATGAGAAGGGGTGTGGTCTAATGACATCAACACCCTATATCAGGTGTGCATAATTATTAGGCAAATTCCTTTCCTTTGGCAAAATGGGTCAAAAGAAGGACTTGACAGGCTCAGAAAAGTAAAAAATAGTGAGATATCTTGCAGAGGGATGCAGCACTCTTAAAATTGCAAAGCTTCTGAAGCGTGATCATCGAACAATCAAGCGTTTCATTAAAAATAGTCAACAGGGTCGCAAGAAGCGTGTGGAAAAACCAAGGCGCAAAATAACTGCCCATGAACTGAGAAAAGTCAAGCGTGCAGAGGTAAAATATCTTTCTTTTTTACATAGAGATGTTCAGGTGATATTTTCTAGTCAGCTTGTAATTTTAATATAAATTTAGGGGGGGGGGGGCGTTAGGTTTAGAGGTTAATAATTTATTTTAGTATATTTCATTGTGGGGGCTTTCAGTTTAGGGGTTAATAGTTTATTTAAGTATATTTCGTTGAGGGGGGCTTTTGGTTTAGGGGTTAATAGGTTTATTATAGTGGCGGTGTGGGCGAACGGCAGATTAGGGGTTAATTATATTTAAATAGTGTTTGCGATGCGGGAGGGCGGTGGTTTAGGGGTTAATAGGTTTATGAAAGTGGCGACGATGTCAGGGAGCGGCGGAATAGGGGTTAATACATTTTCTTTTTATTATTATTGCATTGTGTTTTATTATGCCTTTTTTTTTTTTTTCAAACAAGCTTTATTAGCGAAATGTGAAAAATAATACACAAATAATTGAGGTACAGTGCATCATACAGTATAACTGGTTACATATAGGTGTACATCTTGATAAAGACATTTCGCATACATTGACAAATTCTGCTCAATCAGTACAGTGTATTACATCAGATGTCCGGAGAGGCTATCTGATTGATTTACTTAGACATAAATCTTGTTCTGATTTGTGATAGAAGCTATTCTTACAGAATTGTTTATTCAGGTTATACAAAAAGAACATGAAAACGAGTTATAAAATTTTTAAACCTCGGGAACAATTCAGAGTGAGAAGTAAATTTGCACGGCTTACTTAATACACCTAGCCGTGGGTTATTATCTTCCCGAGGTGATCAAATTCCCTGTCAAAAGGGAACTGTCAAGGTATTGAGCGGTAAGGAATTCGAAAAAGAAAAAGGAAGAGGAATTCAGAAGAAAGGCGGAAAGGTTAGAGGGACGGAGAGGGCGGAAGGGCAAGGGGGGAATGCGCAAAAAAAAAAAAAAAAAGTGGATGGAGGGGGAAGGGAGGGGGGATGAGCATTGTGGGTGTGTCAGCATTTTATATGAAATTTAGCAATAAATTATAGTCTTCGCCCTTCCCAAGTGAGCAACATCAGCTCATGTGTGCACAGTTTTCCGGTCCTGAGGTAGTGGTACCTCTCTAATCTCAGAAGGTCAGTTATTTTGTTTTTCCATTCCTGAATAGTGGGGATGGTCTTTTTTTTCCAAGATAACGGGATTAACTCTTTCGCTCCATTAAGCATCAACAAGAGGAGCAGGTACCTATCCTCACTCACAATCTTAGGCAATTGATGGTATAATAAGTAACAAGGATTGGGGGGAATGATGACTCCCAGTACCCTGCTTATCTCAGCCATAATGCCATTATAATAGGGTTGTATTAGTGGACAAGTCCACCATATGTGCAGGAGGGCACCTTCGCCACCACATCCTCTCCAGCATCCCCCACCAGTTTGTGGGTAAATATGTTTCAGTCTTTGGGGAGTCAGGTACCACCTACTAAGCAGCTTATATTGTGTTTCCTTGACCCTAGCCGAGACAGAGGCCTTTCTAGTCCTATCAAAAATCTTATTCCACTCCCTACAACCTATTTCTAGATCCAGGTCATCTTGCCGTGCTTGTGTGTATGTTGGGAGGGGTTGTTCATCTCCCAGCAACAGGAGTTTATATAATTGCAAGATCAAATGGGATGGGTGTATTGTTGCTGTGCATAGATTTTCAAAAGAGGTCTTACGTCTTGTCAAATCAGGTTTCTCTTTGTGTGTGTCAAAGAAGTGTTGGATCTGTGCAACTCTGAACCATGAAGTGAAAACTTCAGGATCCCATTCCGCAAGCTCTTCCTGTGTCTTCAGTTTGTCTTGAAAGAGAATGTTATATATTGCTGAGTCAGCTAGGCTACAGATCCTGTCCGAGTGATGCGTACTGGTGATAAATCCTAAATCAGGGTTTTCTCTGATAGGGGTAACCGGTGAACTCGGAGTGGATATGTAAGAGGCTTTTTTGAGTAGTCTATCCCAGTCCATCAGGACCTCATCTACCAGAGGGTAGAGCTTGGTCACTTGGGGTCGTCGGGGGGGGGGAGATCCAAGCCAGAGCACCCACGTTACCTCTCTTCAGGATAGCGTTATCCACCTGGATCCAGGCTTTATGGGGAGAGTTCTGGCACCACTCAACCAGTCTCTGGAGTGCTATGGCTCTCTGATATATACGTAGGTCTGGTATGCCTAATCCACCGCCGTTTCGGGGAAGATATATCGTTCTCTTATTGATTCTCGGCTTTGTGTCTCTCCATACATACGATTCTATTGCTGGTTGGATTTGGTGGACAATGTGAGATGCTGCAGCCGAGGGAATAGTCTGCATAATATAAAGTACTCTTGGGAGCACATTCATTTTAACCACTCCAGTGCAGCCCAGCCAGGAGATAGTTTTATTTCTCCAATTCGATAGATCCCTGATTATCTCATCTCTGACAGATTTATAGTTCAGATCCACAATCTCCTTTATTGTGGGTACTAGAAGTATACTCAGGTATTTGAGTTTACCGTGAGCAACTTTTAAAGGACATTCGTCCTCTATGGCTCTAAACTCATTTAGGGGGACTCTGACATTCATAATTTCAGATTTCAGGGGGTTCAGTAGGAAATTTGACACCTCTTCCACCGCCGCCCTCAATGAGTGTTCCACGTCGGATATCAAAAGGAGGACATCATCGGCGTACATGGCGAGCTTATGCTTGGAGCCTTCCACCTTGATTCCTCTGATCTCAGTGTTTGTCCGGATCTTACTTGCCAAGATTTCGATCGTGAGAACAAATAGAAGAGGGGACAAGGGACAACCCTGTCTGGTCCCATTTCTAATCGTGAAGGCATCAGAGAGAGTGCCATTCACCCTCACCCTTGCATTTGGAGATGAGTACAGAGACATGATCCTGTTGAGAAACTTAGGACCAAAACCGAATTTAATTAGAGTATGATAGATAAATGACCAGCTAACCCGGTCAAATGCTTTCTCAGCATCTGTTGAGACCAGGGCTAGCGGTACCTTATTATTTTGAGCATACGTGATCATCTGGAGGACCTTGAGGGTGTTATCCCTCGCCTCTCGCCTTGGGACGAAACCCACCTGATCTGGAGAGACCAGCTGAGGGAGATGTTTGTTGAGATGGTTGGCAATTGTTCTGGCTAGTATCTTAACATCCAGGTTGAGCAACGATATAGGTCTATAGTTCTCAGGTCTGGAGTCTGGTTTGCCTGGCTTAGGGATCACAGTGATGTGAGTCTCTAACATTGATCGAGGCAGTGACGGGGAGTCTGAAAGTACATTAAAGAGATTTAGCATTTCCGGGGCTAGTATATCCCTGAAAACTTTATAATATTTGGCTCCGAAGCCATCTGGTCCCGGGCTTTTACCAGCTGTCATATCTTTGATAGCCTGTTTAATTTCCTCCATGGTGAATGGAGCATCTAAGGCTTCAGAATCTGATTGCGAGATTGTTGGGACCTTTATTTTATCTCCTGTATCTTTCTCGTCTCTTGCTCCTGACCCTCAGAATCTTTTTGTATGTTATATAGATTTGCATAATAAGACCCAAATATCTCAGCTATCGACTTGCCATCTTCTCTGGGCGTCCCATCAGGGTGCATCATGGAGTGAACATAATGCTTCCTTTTTTACATGAGATGGCCCTGGCGAGCAGGCGTCCTGCTTTATCGCCTTGCTCGAAGAATTGTTGTCTCAGTGTTAAGGCTGCTTTTTGTTGGTCTTCTTGCAGAAACTTCAAGAGTGCAGCTCTTGCCTGAGCCAGGGCCCAGATGAGTGGGTCATCGGTTGGTGCCACTTTGTGTGCTTTTTCCGCTGTGTCTACCTCAAATAATAATCTCTGATATAACTCCCTCCGCTTACTGATTATCCTAGCCTTTTGTTTTAGAAATATGCCTCTGATTGTACACTTGTGTGCTTCCCAGACCCCTGTGGGTTGGATGTCTGACCTCTCATGTATCTTGAAGTATTCTGTTAAGGTTTTTTCAGTTTCCAACCTCAAGACCGGATCATCCAATAAGGTGTCGTCTAATCTCCAGACGTATGGTGTGGTAGGTGTACTAGACCATGACACCGAGCAAGTAATCGGGGCATGGTCCGACCAGGTGATAGGGAGTATGTTGCTATTCGTGGTGATAGTCAGTCCTGTTGTGTCTGTAAACCAGTAATCTATTCTGGAGTACATTCTATGGGGGTGTGAGTAAAATGTATAGTTTTTAGAAGTAGGGTGCTGTGCCCTCCAGATGTCATGGAGTGCTGCTTCTTTAAGCAATGATGATATGCATTTGAGAGCCCTGTGGGGGACGCTGGAGATTCCATTGGAGGTATCTAGGGTTGGGTCCAAAGAGGCGTTCATATCACCCCCTAGAAACAAAATACCAGATTGTAACTCCAAGACTTTGTGGATCACCTTTTGGAAGAAAGTGTGTTGGAGCTGGTTAGGGCAGAGACATTGACCAGGGTAATGGGCCTACCGTAAATCAGACCAGTTAGTAATAAGTACCTACCCTCCGGGTCTCTGTGCACAAGTGTAGGTTGGAACGGGGTTGAAGAGCCAAAGATAATTCCGACCCCATTCTTTTTGCTAGGGCCGGATGCAAAAAAGGCAGTAGGGTAATTTTGGTTAGACCAGCGTGGTTCATGACCCAACGCAAAGTGTGTTTCTTGTAAATAGATAATGTCCCCCCCGTGTCTGTGTAGGTCTCTGAGGACCATAGAGCGCTTAGCGGGGCTATTTAGACCTTTCATATTTATGGAGATCATTTCAATGGGGCGGGACTTAACCCGTGAGCTTACCATTTTATAAATGGGGAAGGGAGATGGGGGGGGAAAGAGGGAAAAAAAAAGGGAGAAAAGGAGGGGGGAGAGGGAGGGCAAGCAAGGGAAAGTGTAGAGAGGGGAAAAAGGAAGAGAGGAGAGGTGTAAAGTATTAGGTTAGATGTTAGGAAAGAGGAGAAAAATGACCTTGGTCGTAAAAAAGTATATGGAGATTCAAGAGTACCTGTGTTTCAATCAATTTATATTAGCAAAAAACTGAGTAGTGTAACACCTAGGTATATACCTAGGCTCTAATAAAATAACAATAAACTAAGGTACAAAAGCAGGGGTAGTGTTCCCTGCAATCTTACACTCTATAGTAACATTTCTTTTGAAAAACTTATAACAGTAAACAAGTACGATTATGAATTGCAGATTATCTAAACTTCCCTCCCAGGGTTAAAAGGGGGCTCCTGTCTTGTTGTCTATAAGGACTAATAGGGGATCTTAATCTCTTATTAACATTTGTTATAATCAGAATTATTCAAGGCCTAAGGAGTTAGAGTTCTTCCCCTGGTGATGCTAAGGGCCATTATTTATCCAGAGGCTCCCTGTTATCTAGTCAAACATAACGGGCCCCTGAGGTGTATTCTTACTATCAGACCTATATAATGACCTACATATGATAGTCACTAGTGTAATTCGACATAGGTTACAGACAGAGGACAGGAGAGTTAATGCCCTCTTCTTGATTTGTGTTCTAAGGGGATTTCCAATCCTCTAGCTTGTCCTCAGACTATATATATTTCTCAATTTTAGCTAAAATTTAAGAGCTTTTCCCCCATGAAGAGACTACAACCACATATCTACTAGAATCATTTTTCCGTAGTCTCTTTGTCTGGATATCCCATTGGCTGCTTAAGTCTAGGATGGATATGAACTTTCTACTGAACCGAAAAAACAGGAATGCACTCAACACATTTATAATCATAATTTATCAACAAAATTTTGAAACTTAACTGGGTCCTGATCGACCTCCTTCATCTGTTAGATGACCATATGTCCATATGCAAAGTGCAAAGTAACAGAGTACAACTGTAAATCTCTCACCGCTCAGCCTGGGAGATGGTGGAGTCTGTTGATTTCTTCAGCCCTCTGGTCCATGGGGGCTGCAGGAGCTTTATCAGGGAGCCTAATGTTGAGGCCCAGAGCCTGATTAAAGGATGTCAGGTCAGCAGGAGTCTTGAGGACGTGTGTGGCGTTGTCCTTAGTGACAATGAGGCTTGTAGGGAAGCCCCACCTGTATGAGATCCTGTTGGCTTTTAGTGTGGCCGTGACGAATTTGAGGTCTCTCCTCTTTTGGAGGGTAGTCGGGCTGAGATCTGAGTAAACTTGTATCTCTGTTCCTCTGAATTCAATCAGCTGCTTATTCCTGGCCATTCTCAGTATATCCTCGTTTTCTTTAAAGGAGAGCAACTTTAGGACAATATCCCTTGGAGGGGCTCTATTTGGGGGTTTAGGGCGCAATGCCCTATGGGCTCTCTCTATTTTAATCTCTCGGCTTGTTTCATCATTTCGGAGGTACCTGACAAAGTCCTGAATATATGCTAGTATTGCAGGAGGTTCAACTGTTTCAGGGACCCCTCGCAGCCTGAGGTTGTTCCTCCAGCTGCAATTTTCAAGGTCCTCCACACGGTCTAAGAGTGAGTGAAAAGTATTCTCCTGCGCCTGCAGGAAACTAGCTTGGTGTTGCAGGTCTGAGCTAAGGGCCTCATGTTTTTCCTCTACTTGGGTCACTCTACTATCAACCGCTGTGATATCTCTTTTCAGCTCATGGAACATTGATTTAAAGTCTCTCATAGCTTCTTTGATGTCTTCTTTTGAAGAAAGGAGCCTGAGATCTTCTTTAGTCACACAGTTCAAATGAGTGGGCAATTTAGGAGTATCATGAATTTGTGCTGAGGTAGATTTCAGCTGGGCATCTTGTTTCCCCGCTGATGTTGCAGGTTCACTTGCTATTAGGTAGTTTTCCATTATAGAGGATTGTGTATTTTTAGGTAGTCTAGTTTGTCTTTTGCTGGACATCACATATATAGTCCGTTTGGCTGTTTTTGTTAAAAAGGGGACAAATAAGAGGAAAAGGAGGAAGGCCCAGCTATTGATGTATGATCAATCTATTTATTCCCTCTTCACTTGCAGTTATAGCTTCTCTACTCCCTTCCTTTCTTACGATAGATGTCATAAATATCCCAGAAATATATATTGTCCCAGATAGGAGTCGCCAACCCCAGGAGCCGATAGAGTGGTTGTGGTAGCTTACCCTGTGAGGCCTGTATGATGTGCGACCTTCAGCCACGTGGCCGCTGCTTATCTGCAATGGTGGTCGGCATCTTCTGTGGCAAGAACTCCAATCCCCCAGCCACTCCGCGCCCCCGGCTCTTATTATGGGGCTCCGCTACTTGGAGTAATCTCGCTGGGCAGGCCGCTGCTGCTCTCCAATGACCAGGTGCGCGGTTACGCACCTCCGTTGCTGGGCTTAATGGCGTCTGTGCCGGGAGTGATGGCGGTGTTATCGTGGCTTCTCAAAGTTGCGTAGGGCGACTCCGCTCCAACTCAAACCCCAAAAGCTCCACGGGCAGTCCGGTCAGTCTCCTTGTGATGGAGCGTGTAGCTAAGCAGGGGTATTTTCCTTTGAGCTGCGGAGGCTAGGTCAGCTGGGCCCAATGCAGGTGGCGTGTACTCCGGATTCCCCTCGAGCATTTATCTCTCCAGCAAGGGGTTTTAGACTTGATCCGGTGAGGGAGTCGGGGTTGAGGGATCATGAGCTGCAATTTTTGATATTAAACTTTATATATAGAGTACTTATTTTCGGTTTAAGATTAGCAGGGACAACAGTGCTTTTCTAGAAAGCAGCCATTCTCCGCAGTGGCTAGGCTCCGCCCCAGGGGTTAATACATTTTAATAGTGGCGGCGCTGTCTGGAGCGGCAGATTAGGAGTTAATGCATTTATTATAGTGTTTGCGATGCGGGAGGGCCTTGGTTTAGGGGTTAATAGATAGTTTATGGGTGTTAGTGTAATTTTTAACACTTTAGTTATGAGTTTTATGGTACAGCTTTGTAACGTAAAACTCATACCTACTGACTTTAGATGGCGGTATGGATCTTGTGGTTATAGAGTGTACCGCTCACTTTTTGGCCTCCCAGGCAAACTCGTAATACCGGCACTATAAGAGTTACATTTAAAAAGGACTTTTTTAAAAGTGCGGTACTGACGTTGCATGACAAGCTAAAAGGTGTCCTGTACACCTTTATCGACAAGACTCGTAGTAACAGCGGAAAATTAAGCGTTATGGGCCATAACGCTGCATTTTCACTTATAACGCCAAACTCGTAATCTAGCTGACTAAAAAAATCTAAAATTACAAAAAATAATAAACAATAAATTACAAAAAATAAAAAACACGAAGCTTACAAAAAATAATAAACAAAATTATTAAAAATAAAAACAATAACACCTAATCTAATAGCCCTATAAAAAAGCCCCCCCCCAAAATAAAAACATCCCTTAACCTACAATAAACTACCAATAGCCCTTAAAGGGGCCTTTTGTAGGGCATTGCCCTAAATTAAACAGCTTTTACCAGTAAAAAAAAATACAAAGTCCCTCCAACAGTAAAACCCACCACCCAACCAACCCCCAAAAATAAAAAAAACTAACTATAAAAAAATCCTAAACTACCCATTGCCCCTAAAGGGGCATTTGTATGAGCATTGCCTTTAAAAGGTCATTCAGCTCTTTTTCATTGCCCTTAAAAGGGCATTTAGCTCTTTTTCAAAAGCTCAAACCCTAATCTGAAAAAAAAAAACACCCCAAAACTTCAATGCAAGGTAGCCATTTCAAAATGGTGTACCTTGCATTCCTATTGGCTGACTTGTTTATTCAAATTCAAATCAGCCAATAGGTTGAGAGCTTCTAAAATCCTATTGGCCGTTCAAAACAGCCAATAGGATGAGAGCTACTGAAATCCTATTGGCTGATTTGAACAGCCAATATGATTTTAGAAGCTCTCATCCTATTGGCTGATTTGAATTTGAAGAATCAAATCAGCCAACAGCTACCTTGCATTGAAGCTTCAGTGTACGGTGGGGACTGTATGAAGAGGACGCTCTGCACTGGATGTCTTCACCACTCCGCTCCGCGCTGACGGAATGAAGACAGAAGATGCCCCCACGATGGATGAAGATGTCGCTGCCTGGATGAAGACTTCTCACCGCCTGGATAAAGACTTCTCGCCGCCTGGCTATCCGGGCACCAACCTTGAGTAGATATTCTGAGGTTAGTGTTAAGTTTTTTTTTCAGGTTTGGGCTTTTGTAAAAGAGCTAAATGCCCTTTTAAGGGCAATGAAAAAGAGCTGAATGCCCTTTTAAGGGCAATGCACATACAAATGCCCTTTTAGGGGCAATGCCCTACAAAAGGCCCTGTTAAGGGCTATTGGTAGTTTATTGTAGGCTAGGGGGTGTTTTTATTTTGGGGCGGCTTTTTTATTTTTATAGGGCTATTAGATTAGGTGTAATTGTTTTTATTTTTGATAATTTTGTTTATTATTTTTTGTAAGCTTAGTGTTTTTTATTTTTCTTAATTTAGTGTTTATTATTTTTTGAAATTTTAGATTTTTTAATTTTTCTCGTAGTGTTAGGTTTTTTAAATTTGTAATTTAGATTTTTTAATTGGTAGTATTTTTTATTTTATTAGAATAGTAAGGATAGGTTAATTTATAGTTTTAATGTTAGGTTTATTTTTATTTCACAGGTAAGTTTTTAATTATTTAAATATAGTTATATTGTAATTTTAATTTAAAGTTAGGGTGTTATGTTTAGGGGTTAATAGTTTAATTTAGTGTTTTGCAATGTGGAAGGCTGGCAATTTAGGAGTTATTTTTTTTTATACTTCTGTTTATTAGATTTTCAAAACAATAATAGAACAATAAAAAAAAATCTCATAACAGGAGTTACAAATTTACCTTAAAGATTACCGTACACTGTTAGCAAAACATCCTAACTGGTTATCATATACTTCTCTTTCCTTTTTCCTTTCCCTTCCCCCCTTCCTACTCTTAACTTTCTTTTATTATATTAGAGAACACACAATACAAGTCCATGCACATTGATATATTACATTAGAGAAATGAACTTTAATATATTATACTCAGACACATCACACCTTCTATATCAATGTTAGTATCTTATTAACCCTCAATGTTAATTGTCAAGATAGTAATAACACCTAAGAAGCCTGAAGCCTTCTCTTTTACTTCAGTACATTATTATTTACTGGGAAACTAAATAATATCCAGAGTTTCCCCCCTCTCTCTCTCTCTCTCCTCCGCCCTGTCTTCCCGTTTTCACCCTCTTAAATATTATCTCAATATTTACATTCTTTTGTCAGACCTCTTATGGTTTGATTTATATTCCAGCAGTGGCCATCTCTCTTACTATTTCAATATTCCCTCTCAAGCCTGCTTATGTAGCCATTGTTGTGGCAAAAACTCTTCTACTATTAAAGTTGTAAAGGGTAATGAGTTTGTTAAAGGGGGAATAAAGTGTAACTGTATTGGGAGAGGCCAAGACAAAATAACTGTCTTTTATTTAGTGAAAAAAGATCTAAATTGTTTTTCTGAGGTTGGTTCCAAACCTTGCAATTCAATAGTCATTTGGTGTTTCATTATATTAGAGAATTCTGCCAATCCAGGGGCATCATGGAACCTCCATCTCTTAAATATCAAAGCGAGCGATTTAGGAATTACAGTATTAGGTTTATTTAGTGGTGGAGATGTGGGAGGCCGGAGGTTTAGAGGTTAATAACTTTATTATAGTGGCGGCCATGTCGGGGAGCAGCAGAATAGGGGTTAATAACTTTTTTATAATGTTGTCAATGTCGGGGAGCGGCGGAATAGAGGTTAATAACTTTATTATAGTGTATGCGATGTCGGGGAGTGGCGGAATAGGGGTAATAACTTTTATAAGTGTTGGCGATGTCGGGAGCGGCAGATTAGGGGTTAATAACTTTATTTAGGTGTCGGCGATGTCGGGGGCAGGGGATTAGGGGTGTTTAGACTTGGGGTTTTATGTTAGGGAGTTAGATTTAAACTTAACCTTTTTTTTCCCCATAGACATCAATGGGGTTGCGTTACGGAGATTTTTCATTCCACACTTCAGGTGTTAGTTTTTTTTCTAACAGTCTCTCCCCATTAATGTCTATGGGGGAAAGCATGCACAAGCACATCAAAGCAGCCCTTGGTTTTTGTGCGATATGGAGCTTAACGCCTGCTATATCGCACGCACAAGGAGGCTTTTCAGTAACTCGTAATGGCAGCACTATGGAGAGTGAAATAACGCAACTTTTTTGGCGTTAGTTTCGCACCCTGTTTAGCGCAAAACTCGTAATCTAGGTGTAAGTAAATAGTATTTTAAAATAGTTAAAATCCTTTGGGCCACTGATTTCTGTGTGATTATATAGGGTGTGAGCCCCTTTATACAATCCACGTGTTTTCAGACTGTCCCAAAGATTTCTATGGCAAAGAAAGCCTTTCAAAATAGCAGTAACTTATTTAGAAAAGGTCAAATATGTGCTTTGACAAGGTTAGCACCAGTTTAATTGTCAGAAAAAAAGTTGGGCCAGGCTGAGAACATGTCTGTCCTATGAAGGGGCTCATGCCCTGTATATATCCACACAGAAAAGAGTGGCCCACAGGATTTTAACCCTTTTAAAATACCACTTATTCAGAAAAGGTAAAATACATGAAGTGGCAAGGTTGGCACCAGTTTGTTTACCATAGACCGTTTGCCAGTCTGAAAACATATGGATTGTATGAAGGGGCTCCAGTACTATATATATCCACACAGAAATAAGTGGCCAAAAAGATTTTAACCCTTTTAAAATACCAGTTACTTATTCAGAAAAGGTAAAATATATGAAGTGGCAAGGTTGTCACCAATTTCTTTGCCATAAAGAGCATTGGGCCAGGCTGAGAAAATGTTTGTCCTATGATGGGTTCGCTCTTTGTATATATACACACATAAATGAGTGGCCCATAGGTTTTTAACCCTTTCAAATTACTGTTTACTTATTCAGGAAAGGTAAAATATATGAATGAGATGGCAAGATTGGCACAAGTTTGTTTGCTACAAAAAGCATTTGGCCAGGCTGCAAACATGTCTATCCTATGAAGGGGTTCACACCCTGTATATATCTACACAGAAATTAGTGGCCCACAGGAGTTTAACCCTTTTTAAATACCAGTTACTTTTTCAGAAAAGGTAAAATATATGAATTGGCAAGGTTGGCACTAGATTGTTTGCCTTAAAAAGCATTGGACCTGGCTTAAAATATGTCTATTCTATGAAGGGATGACTGCATTGTCTGAATTTATATGTGACGCTACAGTGATAATTTGATACGATTTTCTAGAACTAATTTTTATTTATTGTTCCTCTATGTATTTATGTGGTATGATTTTTGGCTGTTATATGGATAACAAGGAAAAAGAAAGAAAAACGATATCCGTTAACCAATGTCATAATACTATGTTTTGTGGATTGTGGCTGGACCAATATTGATTGTATAATTTGAAACAATTTCTGTATTTGGTTTTCACTGAAAATTTGTATCTATGTCCCGCAAATTAAACCTCAATAAAAAGAAGAAGAAAAAAGAAATTTTTTATGAAGGGGTTCATGATGTGTATATATCCACACAGAAATGAGTGACCCAAAGGATTTTAACCCATTTAAAATAGCAGTTACTTATTCAGAAAAGGTAAAATATATGAAGTGGCAAGGATGGCACCAGATTGTTTGCTATAAAAAGCGTTGGGCCAGGCTGAAAATATGTCTGTCCTATAGAGATATCCATGCCATGTTTATAACCACACAGAAATGAGTGGCCCACAGGTTAAAACCCTTTTTAAATAACAGTTACTTATACAGAAAAAGTAAAATATATAAAGTGGCAAGGTTGGCACCAATTTGTTGGCCATAAATAGCGTTGGGCCAGGCTGATAACATGTCTGTCCTATGAAGGGGCTCACGCCCTGTATATATCCACACAGAAAAGAGTGACCCACAGGATTTTAACCCTTTTAAAATACCACTTATTCAGAAAAGGTAAAATATATGAAGTGGCAAGGTTGGCACCTGTTTGTTTACCATAGAAACCATTTGCCAGTCTGAAAACATATGTATTGTATGAAGGGGCTACTGTACTGTATATATCCACACAGAAATGAGTGGCCGAAAAGATTTTAACCCTTTTAAAATACCAGTTACTTATTCAGAAAAGGTAAAATATATGAAGTGGCAAGGTTGTCACCAATTTGTTTGCCATAAAGAGCGTTGGGCCAGGCTCAGAACATGTTTGTCCTTTGGTGGGTTCATGCCTTGTATATATTCACACATTAATGAGTGGCCCAAAGGTTTTAAACCCTTTCAAATTAACAGTTACTTATTCTGAAAAGGTAAAATAAATGAGATGGCAAGTTTGGCACAAGTTTGTTTGCTATAAAAAGCATTGGGTCAGGCTACGAACATGTCTATCCTATGAAGGGGGTTCACACCCTGTATATATCCACACAGAAATTAGTGGCCCACAGGATTTTAACCCTTTTTAAATACTGGTTACTTATTCATAAAAGGTTAAAATATATCAAGTGGCATGGTGGGCACCCGATTTTTTGCTATAAAAAGCATTGGGCCAGGCTGAAAACATGTCTGTTCTATAGAGAGGTTCATGCCCTATATATAACCACACAGAAATGAGTGGCCTAAAGGATTTTAACCCTTTTTTAAATGCCAGCTACTTAAACAGAAAAGGTAGAATATATGAAGGGGCAAGGTTGGTTGGCACCAATTTGTTGGCCATAAAGAGCATTGGGCCAGGTTAATAACATGTCTATCCTATGATGGGTTCATGCCTTGTATATACCCACACAGAAATGAGTGGCCCAAAGGATTTTAACCCTTTTAAAATACCAGTTATATATTCAAAACATAACTAAAATTGTGCCATCTGTTTATTGCAATATAAGATGATTTTTTATTTTTTAATAAAATGTAAGTTTGTTTAGGTTTTTGAAAAGTGTATTATTTTATTTAAAATAAAAATAATGATAGATATTTTGTTTATAAAACTTTATTTTTCAAATTGCAATCAATTGCAGAATAAGAAGCTGACTGAATAAGAAGCCAACTTCCGCCTAGTACATTTTGCAGCTTTCTTGTTCATAATGTTCACTCACAGTGCATACCTTATAAATAAAAATCCAGCATAAACTACTGTGAATGGACATTAAGAACAAGAACGCATGGAAAATGTTTTGTTTTCAGAATTATTGTGTCTTTTGGTTCTTACATTAAAGTTTATTTGAAAAAATGAAGAAAAAAAAAAACCTTTGAGTGGAGGTCACATGTTTCCTGTCTAGAATGGAGCTCCAGTCTGCAGCCAGACACCTTTGACATTTATTATTGCACAAGCAATCTCCACACCCTGCATGAGAGCAGGGCCTGTAAATCATACTGGTTTAATGATTTGGTGGTGAGTTGCCTCCTCCAATCCTGCCGTGGCTGAGAAGTAGGGATGGGCGAATGTGTTTATATTCTAATTTATATGTTAGAACGAATGTTATTGTAGAAATTCGATTTACATAATTGAATGTTGATAAGAATGAATATTCTTAAAAATTCTATTATCGAATGTTATTTACAGTTCTCGAATGTCACTTTCGAATTCGAATGTGACATTCGAATATGACATTCGAATTCGAATATCACATTCAAATTTGAATATTACATTTATTAAACACAGTTGTAAACTAGAAATACTATTTTGAACTTGAATGCTACATTCAAATTTGAATGTGACATTCAAATTTGAATATTACATTTATACAACACAGTTGTAGACTAGAAATACAATTTCGAATTTGAATGAAATATTGAAATTCGAATGTCACATTTGAATTTGAATATTACATTTACAAAACAAAGATGTAGACTAGAAATACTATTTAGAATTCGAACATTAGATTTATAATACACAGTATTACACTAGAAATACTATTTCAAATATTACATTTATAAAACACAGTTGTAGACTAGAAATACTATTTCTAATTCGAATATTACATTTGAATTTGAATATTACATTTATAAAACACAGTTGTAGACTAGAACTACTATTTCGAATTAGAATGTTACATTCAAATTCAAATGTCTCATTCGAATTCGAATATTACATTTTCTAAATTGAATGTGATATAAAATACATAGCTAAACATTCTATTATTCAAACAAATATTTTTGAATGTTATTCAAAAATTCAAAAACAAAAATTCGAAAATAGAATGTTAGAATGTTATATAAACATTCAAAATTCGATTTGAACGAACGAATGTATCAAAATTAGTTTTCAATTTTGAATGTTTAGAAACATTCGCCCATCCCTACTGAGAAATTAGGTAGAGGAGGTCTTACATCCACTACATCCTAAATCAGGATTTGCAGGTGAGCTTGCACTGCAGAGTTTTCAAAGTTGTATCTATATTTTTTTTATTTTTCTATAAATGTAAATTTCCCATATTGTACATTTGAATTTTCACACCTCTCAGCAAGAGGTATTTTTAGTTGCATTTACAAATAATATATATACTTTATTGACCAACATTAGTTCAACCCAAAACACCAAGATTTCGGATGTTATTTCTTATACTATATATAATGATCTAACAAATCAGAAGAGACAATGTATTATTTTATCATTATGCACTATCTTGCAATTTATGTAGATTAGTAGGTATCAAATCTAACTATAAAAATGTTACTTTTTAAAATAATGCAAAATTCTAATTTCCCAGATGAATAGCTGATTTGAATTTGAAGAATCAAATCAGCCAATAGGAATGCAAGGGATGCCATATTTAAACGGGTACCTTAACCCCTTAATGACCGCAGCACTTTTCCATTTTCTGTCCGTTTGGGACCAAGGCTATTTTTACATTTTTGCGGTGTTTGAGTTTAGCTGTAATTTTCCTCTTACTCATTTACTGTACCCACACATATTATATACCGTTTTTCTCGCCATTAAATGGACTTTCAAAAGATACCATTATTTTCATCATATCTTATAATTTACTATAAAAAACATTATAAAATATGAAGGAAAAATGGAAAAAAACACACTTTTTCTAACTTTGACCCCCAAAATCTGTTACACATCTACAACCACCAATAAACACCCATGCTAAATAGTTTCTAAATTTTGACCTGAGTTTAGAAATACCCAATGTTTACATCTTCTTTGCTTTTTTTGCAAGTTATAGGGCCATAAATACAAGTAGCACTTTGCTATTTCCAAACCACTTTTTTTTCAAAATTAGCGCTAGTTACATTGGGACACTAATATCTTTCAGGAATCAGTGAATATCTATTGACATGTATATATTTTTTTTTAGAAGACATCCCAAAGTATTGATCTAGGCCCATTTTGGTATATTTCATGCCACTATTTCACCGCCAAATGCGATCAAATAAAAAAAATTGTTCACTTTTTCACAAATTTTTTCACAAACTTTAGGTTTCTCACTGAAATTATTTACAAACAACTTATGCAATTATAGAATAAATGGTTGTAAATGCTTCTCTGGGATCCCCTTTGTTCAGAAATAGCAGACATATATGGCTTTGGCTTTGCTTTTTGGTAATTAGAAGGCTGCTAAATGCCACTGCGCACAATACGTGTATTATGCCCAGCATTGCAGGGGTTAATTAGGGAGCATGTAGGGAGCTTCTAGGGTTAATTTTAGCTTTAGTGTAGTGTAGTAGACAACCCCAAGTATTGATCTAGGCCCATTTTGGTATATTTCATGCCACCATTTCACCACCAAATGCGATCAAAGTAAAAAAAAACGTAAATTTTTTCACAATTTTAGGTTTCTCACTGAAATTATTTACAAACAGCTTGTGCAATTATGGCACAAATGGTTGTAAATGCTTCTCTGGGATGCCCTTTGTTCAGAAATAGCAGACATATATGACTTTGGCGTTGCTTTATGGTAATTAGAAAGTCGCTAAATGCTGCTGCGCATCACACGTGTATTATGGCTAGCAGTGAAGGGGTTAATTAGGTAGTTTGTAGGGAGCTTGCAGGGTTAATTTTAGCTTTAGTGTAGAGATCAGCCTCCCACCTGACACATCCCACCCCCTGATCCCTCCCAAACAGCTCCCTTCTCTCCCCCACCCCACAATTGTCCCCGCCATCTTAAGTACTGGCAGAAAGTCTGCCAGTACTAAAATAAAAGTTTTTTGTTTTTTTTTTAAGAAAAAAAAAAAAAAAAGCATATTTACATATGCTGTGTTTAGGATCCCCCCCTTAACCCCCAACCTCCCTGATCCCCCCCAAAACAGCTCTCTAAGCCTCCCTCTCAGCCTTATTGGGGGCCATCTTGGGTACTGGCAGCTGTCTGCCAGTACCCATTTTGAACAATCAAATGTTTATTTATTTTTTTTAAAAATTTCTGTAGTGTAGCTCATTCCCCCACCCCCCCCCACCCCCACGGACCAACCCCCACCACCTAAATCACACCTAAGGGCTTTTTTATTTATTTAAATTTTGTCCCACTTTTATTGTTTTGGGACACATTTCTTCCGTAGTGTAGCGGTTCCCACCCACTCCCTCCCCGTGCACGCGCCCGCCCCCGCCCCCTCGTGCACGTGCGTACGCTCGCGTGCACCCCCGGGCTTACCCGCCCACGATCCCGCCCCCCTCCACATGACCAGGGCCATCGATGGCCGCCACCCACCTCCCACACCGGCTCCCACCCACCAACGATACCGGCCATCGATGTCCGGTGCAGAGAGGGCCACAGAGTGGCTCTCTCTGCATCGGATGGCCGTGAAAGGTTATTGCAGGATGCCTCCATATCGAGGCATCACTGCAATAACCGGAAAGCAGCTGGAAGCGAGCAGGATCGCTTCCAGCTGCTTTCCACACCGAGGACGTGCAGGGTACGTTCTCAGGCGTTAACTGCCTTTTTTCTGAGGACGTACCCTGCACGTCCTCGGTCGTTAAGGGGTTAAAGGGACAGTCTAGTCCAAAAAAAACTTTCATGATTCAGAAAGGGCATGTAATTTTAAACAATTTTCCAATTTACTTTTATCACCAATTTTTCTTTGTTCTCTTGGTATTCTTAGTTGAAAGCTTAACTTCATATGCTAATTTATTAGACCTTGAAGGCCGCCTCTTAAGAATGCATTTTAACAGATTTTTCACCACTAGAGGGTGTTAGTTCATGTTTTTCATATAGATAACACTATGCTCGTGCACGTGAAGTTACCTGGGAGCCATCACTGATTGGCTAAACTGCAAGTCTGTCAAAAGAACAAAAGGGGCAGTCTGCAGAGGCTTAGATACAAGATAATCATAGAGGTAAAAAATATATAAATATAACTGTGTTGGTTATGCAAAACTAGGGAATGGGTAAACAAGGGATTATCTATCTTTTAAAACAATAACAATTCTGGTGTAGACTGTCCCTTTAAATTCACTATTCAGTGTACGGCAGCAATCGTACGAAGAGGATCCCCTACCCTTCATGGCTCTGCATTTGCCGGTTCTGCTCTGTGCTCATCTCCGTGCCGCCTTCGTCCTGGATGAAGAAGGAAGTGGTCCCCACTTGGAAGAAGATGTCGGCCGCTTGGAAGAAGACTTCACCGCCTGGAACAATACTTTCTCCACCGGACTTCAGGAACGGTGAGTACCTATTTGGGGGTTAGAGTTAGGATTTTTTTTATTTTTTTGTGGGGGGTTTAGATTAGGGATTTATTGGGCATTCTTAAAAGAGCTGAATGCCTTTTTAAGGGCAATGCCCATACAAATGCCCCTTTAGGGACAATAGGTAGTTAAGGATTTTTTAGTGTTAGGTTTTTTTTTATTTTGGGGGGTTTGTTGGGTGGTGGGTTTTACTGTTAGAGGGGGGACTTAGTATTTTTTAAGGTAAAAGAGCTGTTTAACTTAAAGGGACACTGAAACCCAATTTTTTTCTTTCATGATTCAGATAGAGCTTGCAATTTTAAGCAACTTTTTAATTTACTCCTATTATCACTTTTTTTTCATTCTCTTGCTATCTCTATTTGAAAAAAGAAGGCATCTAAGCTTTTTTTTTTTTTGGTTCAGAACTCTGGATAGCATTTTTTAATGGTGGATGAATGTATCCACCTATCAGCAAGGACAACACAGGTTGTTCACCAAAAATGAGCCGGCATCTAAACTTACATTATTTCATTCATATAAAGACACCAAGAGAATGAAGAAAATTTAATAATAGGAGTAAATTAGACAGTTGCTTAAAATTTCATGCTCTATCTGAATCACAAAAGAAAAAAAATTGGGTTCAGTGTCCCTTTAAGGCAATTCCCTACAAAAGTCCTTTTTAAAGTTGGTAGTTTAGCATTAGATTAGAGGGTGTTTTTATTTTGGGGGAGCTTTTTTATTTTCATAGGGATTAGGTTTAATTTTTTTATTTTGGATACTTTTGTTTATTATTTTCTGTAATGTTTGACTTTTTATTTTGGTAATTTTAGATTAATCTAATTTAAGTTTTTTTATTTTTAAGTAATGTTAGCTTTTTTATTTTAATTCTAACTTAGTATTTTTTTAATTTAGTTAAATGGGGTTAATTTAGGGGGTATTAGGTTAGGGGGCTTAGTAATTTAGTTATTTGCATTGTGGGCGGTTGGCGGATTAGGGGTTACTAGATTTATAAGGATTATAGCATTGTGGGGGTTTGGTGGATTAGGGGTTAATAGTTTTATTAAGTTTATTGCGTTGTGGGTTAATGGCGGATTAGGGGTTAATAGTTTTGAGGTTTATTGGGATGTGTGTTAATAGCGGATTAGGGGTTAATACATTTTTTTAGGTTTATTGAGATGTGGGTTAATGGTGGATTAGGGGTTAATACATTTATTAGGTTTATTGCAATGTGGGTTAATGGCGGATTAGGGGTTAATACATTTATTTTGTTTATTGCGATGTGGGGGTTGGCGGATTAGGGGTTGATAAACTTTATTAGTTATTGCAGTGGTGGATTGCGGTTGCGGATAGATATTGCTCATGCGTTAGGTGTTAGTTAATATTTTCAGGGAGTTACGGTGCTCACATTTTCAGCACAAGGCTTGCTGCGTCTGCCTATGTGTGACAAGGTGAAAATAGGTGAAATATATTCGCCAGCTTTTTCAGGCAACGCCGCATATGTAATCTTGCCCTCAGTGTCACGTCATGAAAATGGGAAATAGACCAAGGGCAAGATTACATATGCCGTCTTTTGCAGGCGACACAGTTTTTTACGTGGTTTTGGTATCAAATATACGGTGCCACATATAAAAGTGGCACGTATATTTCACCCGTCGCCCGCAATTTTTACTCCCACAAGCTAAAATAGTATTGCGTCGCAAATTGGTATCACATAATCAGCGCAAGGACTTATGCGACGAATATGGAGAAATTTTACTCCATTTTTACCTCGCCTCACATAGGCAGGTGCAGCAAGTCTTGCGCTGAAAATGTGAGCACCGTAACTCCCATAACTGCCTGAAAACATTTACTAACACCTAATGCATGCGCAATACCTATCTACCTGTCAAGCGCAATCCCCCACCACAATAACTATTAAAGTATATTAACCCCTAATCCGCCATTAATCCACATCGCAATATACCTAATAAATGTATTAATCCCTAATCCACCATTAACCCATATCGCAATAAACCTTATAAATGTATTAATCCCTAATCTGCCATTAACCCACATAGCAATAAACCTAATAAAACTATTAACCCCTAATACGCCATTAACCCATTGGCTGTTCAAATCAGCCAATAGGATTTCAGTAGCCCTGATCCTATTGGCTGATTTGAATTTGAAGAATCAAATCAGCCAATAGGAATGCAAAGGACGCCATATTTAAACACATACCTTGAATTCACTATTCAGTGTACGACAGCGATTGTACGAAGAGGATCCTCCACGCTCCATAGCTCCGCGGTCGCCAGACCTGCTCCACGCTTATCTCTGCTCCATGCTGCCTTGGTCCTGGATGAAGAAGGCTTGGAAGAAGATGTCAGACGCTTGGAAGAAGACTTCACCGCCGCATGGAACAGGACCATCTGCGCCGGACTTTAGGAACCGTGAGTACCTATTTGGGGGTTAGGTTTTTGTTTTGTTTTTTTGTTTTTTTGTTTGTTTTTTTAAGATTAGGGATTTATTGGGCACTCTTAAAAGAGCTGAAGGGGCAATGGGTAGTTTAGGATTTTTTAGTGTTAGGTTTTTTATTTTGGGGGGTGGAGGGTTTTACTGTTAGAGGGGGGACTTAGTATTTTTTAAGGTAACAGAGCTGTTTAACTTAGGGCAATACCCTACAAAAAGCCCTTTTAAAGGCTATTGGTAGTTTAGCATTCGATTAGAGGGTGGTTTTTTTGAGGGGGGGGATTTTTTATTTTCATAGGGATTAGGTTAAAACAATTATTTTGGATAATTTTGTTTATTATTTTCTGTAATGTTAGAATTTTTTATTTTTTATTTATTTTAATTTAATCTTAGATTTATTTTTCTAAGTACTGTTGTGATTTTTTATTTTAATTATTATTTAGTATTTTATTATTTTATGTAATTTGGGGTTAATTTAGTGGGTGTTAGGTTAGGGGGCTTAGTAATTAAATTAGTTATTTGCGTTGTGGGGGTTTGGCGGATTAGGGGTTAATAATTTTATTAGGATTATTGAGTTGTGTGGGTTTGGAGGTTAATCATTTTATAAAGTTTGTTGCGATGTGGGTTAATAGCGGATTAGGGGTTAATAGTTTTAATAGGTACTTTGCAATGTGGGTTAATGGCGGATTAGGGGTTAATACATTTATTAGATAGTTTGCGATGTTGGGGTTGGCGGATTTAGGGGTTAATACTTTTACTAGGTAGATCGCAATGTGGGTGAATGGCGGATTGGGGTTATTAGTTTAATTAGGCATATTGCATTGTGGGGGGTTGTCGGTTTACGGGTTAATACATTTATTATTAGTTGCGATGTAGGGGGATTGCGGATATAGGGGTTTAACGTGTCGGGTTTATTTTTGGGAGGCGGGTTAGACTTTTACAGAAGATTTGATTTATATTTTTTTTTCTTAATCGCCGGCAGTTTCTAAAGTGTCGTAAATCACTGGCGACTCCAGAAATTTGTATTTACGCACTTTTCTGGACATCGCTAGTTTATCCGATTTACGGCACTTTATTAACTGCCGGCGGGGTTTATGTGATACCCCGATGTGCAAGGTGAAATTACAGGCGGCGCGGGTTTCAGCAGTTACGCTGAAGCCTGCGCCGCATATATAATCTCACCCCATGTGAGAGAGCTCCCAAAACAGTGAAAAATCTATTTATGAAATGCAGGACAATTCACAGAACTGTGTTTGTTGATGCACATTCACTTCCACAGCTTAAGAACTAAAACAAAATCTATAGGCTCTAGTAATATGGTATTAATGAATTTCCCGCAATACTTACAATATGCAATAGGAGATTTTTATTAGACTATGAATATTATGTTATCTTTGCTTAATTACCTGTTCACTAACATAGCAAGCTTTTGCTTTCTTAAAATTAGCAAAGTTATGTTTTCAACTGCTGGAAGATCTTTTTTTCTGTCAGCAAATTTTAAAGTGGCCTTTACTTGGGTTATTTTTCCCAGTTAATACTATGGCCTCTAGTTATCAAAGTCTGGCGGACCTGATCCGACAGTGCGGATCAGGTCCGCCAGACTTCGCTGAATACAGTGAGCAATACGCTCGCCGTATTCAGCATTGCACCAGCAGCTCACAAGAGCTGATGGTGCAACGCCGCCCCCTGCAGACTCACGGCCAATGGGCCGCCAGCAGGGGGGGTGTCAATCAACCCGATCGTACTCGATCGGGTTGATTTCCGGCGATGTCTGTCCGCCTGCTCAGAGCAGGCGGACAGGGTTATGGAGCAGCGGTCTTTGTGCCGCTGCTTCATAACTGCTGTTTCTGGCGAGCCTGCAGGCTCGCAAGAAACACGGGGCATCAAGCTCCATACGGAGCCTGATACATATGCCCCTATATATTGGCCATCATTTTATTGCTTTTCAATACACATGTTAAAGAGAGTACAGAATAGTCTTCTCTTCAGGGAACACAGCCTAAAAGCTTTTATTTTTTTAATATTCAAGCAGTTATTAGATTTTCATAGTCATTTAAATGAACAATTTAGAAGTTTATCAACATGGTGAATTAATCATACTTCATCAGAATCTGTAAATGTTATTGTTATGTTAGGCATAGCTCAGTTAATTATGATACATTTTGCATTCATGTGGAAAAAAATATCAATTAAATTCCCAAGCAAATGATTGATTAGCAAGTAAGGCATGCTTCATAAAGCTGTTTACTCTTTTATGATAAAACAGGTATCTGGAGACATAGCTAAGTGGAATAGGCATATAACCTTAAAAAAAAAAAGGAATAGTCCAACCAAAAATTTGCATTGATTACTTAAATTGTTGCAGATGTTTCAAGTAAACAAATATTTCCTTACTTAATTTAAAAAAAAAAATCAAAACACTTACTACATATAACTTTAAAAGCACTAATATTTTTGGGTTCGAGTTACTAGAAATAATTTTTCTGAATTAAAAAAAATAATAATTTTTGAAGATCATATTGTACATGTATATAGGTAATGATAATAAAGTCACTAATTTATTTGTTGCTTGGATAGCAGTGCAGATTAATTCTCAGTACTGCTATCCATAAAAACATTTTTTTTGGTAGTTTATATGGTTTAATGAGCATTTCAGTTTTTTAAAAACAATGAATAAATGTAATATTATATGATTACGGTTGCCACCTCAGTCATGTTTTCCTGGACACTTATGAGTTACACATAGGCATTTAAACATTACTTCATGAGAAACCTATTTGAAAATAGTAAATTTAACATACTGTCACCTAGATTACGAGTTTTGCGGTAACAGGGGTGCGGTGCTAACGAGCAGTTTTCCCTCACCTACAGACAACGCTGGTATTATGGGTTTTTAAAAACCCGGCGTTAGCCGCAGAAAAGTTAGCAGAGAGCAAAATTTAGTTCCACATCTCACCTCAATACCAGCGCTGCTTACGTTAGTGGTGAGCTGGAAAAACGTGCTCATGCACTATTTCCCTATAGGAATCAATGGGGGAGAGCCGGCTGAAAAAAAAAAACACCTGCAAAAAAGCAGCGTTCAGCTCCTAATGCAGCCCGAATGATTTTTATGGGAAATACTTTTATGTCTACACCTAACACCCTAACATGAACCCTGAGTCTAAACACCCCTACTCTTACACTTAATTAACCCCTAATCCGCCACCCTCGACATCGCTGACACCTGCATAATATTATTAACCCCTAATCTGCCGCTCCGGACACCGCCGCCACCTACATAATACTTATGAATCCCTAATCTGCTGCCCCCAACAGAATCCCTAATCTGCTGCCCCCAACATCGCCGACACCTACATTATATTTATTAACCCCTAATCTGCTGCCCCCAATGTCGCCGCCACCTACCTACACTTATTAACCCCTAATCTGCCGCCCCCAACATCGCCACCACTACAATAAAATTCTTAACCCCTAAACCTAAGTCTAACCCTAACACCCCCTAACTTAAATATAATTTAAATAAATCTAAATAAAATAACTACAATTAACTAAATTATTCCTATTTAAAACTAAATACTTACCTATAGAATAAATAGCTACAATAAAAGAAAAAAAATAGATAGCTACAATATAACTAATAGTTACATTGTAGCTAGTTTAGGGTTTATTTTTATTTTATAGGCAACTTTGTATTTATTTTAACTAGGTACAATAGTTATTAAATAGTTATTAACTATTTAATAGCTACCTAGTTAAAATAAAGTCAAATTTACCTGTAAAATAAATCCTAACCTAAGTTACAATTACTCCTAACACTACACTATAATTAAATTAATTACCTAAACTAAATACAGTTAAATACAATTAAATACAATTATCTAAAGTACGAAAAAAAACCCCACTAAATTACAGAAAATAATTACAAGTTTTTTAAACTAATTACACCTAATCTAATCCCCCTAATAAAATAAAAAAGACCCCCAAAATAATAAAAAGCCCTAACCTATACTAAATTACAAATAGCCCTTAAAAGGGCCTTTTGCAGGGCATTGCCCCAAAGTAATCAGCTCTTTCACCTGTAAAAAAAAGTACAATACCCCCCAACATTAAAACCCACCACCCACACACCCAACCCTACTCTAAAACCCACCCAAAACCCCCTTAATAAAACCTAACACTAACCCCTTGAAGATCACAATACCTTGAGAAGTCTTCACCCAACCAGGCCGAAGTCCTCAACGAAGCCAGGCGAAGGGGTCCTCCAGACAGGCAGAAGTCTTCATCCAAGCTGGGAAGAAGAGGTCCTCCAGATGGGCAGATGTCTTCATCCAGGCGGCATCTTCTATCTTCATCCATCTGGCGCAGAGAGGGTCCATCTTCAAGACATCCGACGTGGAGCATTCTCTTCAAATGAAGTCCAACTGAAGAATGAAGGTTCTTTTAAATTATGTCATCCAAGATGGCGTCCCTTGAATTCCAAATGGCTGATAGAATTCTATCAGCCAATCGGAATTAAGGTAGAAAAAATCCTATTGGCTGATGCAATCAGCCAATAGGTTGAGCTTGCATTCTATTGGCTGATCCAATCAGCCAATAGAATGCCAGCTCAATCCTGTTGGCTGATTAGATCAGCCAATAGGATTGAAATTCAATCCTATTGGCTGATTGCCTCAGCCAATAGGATTTTTTTCTACCTTAATTCCGATTGGCTGATAGAATTCTATCAGCCATTCAGAATTCAAGGGATGCCATCTTGGATGACGTCATTTAAAGGAACCTTCATTCTTCAGTTGGACTTCGTTTGAAGAGGATGCTTTGCGTCGGAGCTCTTGAAGATGGACCCGCTCTGCGCCAGATGGATGAAGATAGAAGATGCCGCCTGGATGAAATCTTCTGCCCGTCTGGAGGACCACTTCGCCCGGCTTCGTTGAGGACTTCGGCCCGGTTGGGTGAAGATTTCTCAAGGTAGGGTGATCTTCCAGGGGTTAGTGTTAGGTTTGATTAAGGGGGGATTGGGTGGGTTTTAGAGTAGGGTTGGATGTGTGGGTGGTGGGTTTTAATGTTGGGGGGTATTGTACTTTTTTTACAGGTAAAAGAGCTGATTACTTAGGGGCAATGCCCCGCAAAAGCCCCTTTTAAGGGCTATTTGTAATTTAGTATAGGGTAGGGCTTTTTATTATTTTGGGGGGCTTTTATTTTATTAGGGGGATTAGATTAGGTGTAATTAGTTTATAAAACTTGCAATTATTTTATTATTTTCTGTAATTTAGTGGAGGGGTTTCGTACTTTAGATAATTTCTTTAAATTCTAATTAATTGTATTTAGTTTAGGTAATTCATTTAATTATAGTGTAGTGTTAGGTGTAATTGTAACATAGGTTAGGTTTTATTTTACAGGTAAATTTGTCTTTATTTTAACTAGGTAGTTATTAAATAGTTAATGACTATTTAATAACTATTGTACCTAATTAAAATAAATACAAAGTTGCCTTTAAAATAAAAATAAACCATAAGCTAGATACAATGTAACTATTAGTTCTATTAGCTTATGGTTTATTTGATAGGTAAGTATTTAGTTTTAAATAGGAATAATTTAGTTAATTGTATTAATTTTATTTAGATTTATTTAAATTATATTTAAGTTAGGGGGGTTAGGGTTAGACTTAGATTTAGGGGTTAATACATTTAATATAGTTGCGGCGACATTGGGGTCAGCAGATTAGGGGTTAATAAATGTAGGTAAGTGTTGGCGATGTTTGGGACGGCAGATTAAGGGTTAATAAAATTTAACAAGTGTTTGCGATGTGGAAGTGCGGCGGTTTAGGGGTTAATATATTTTTTATAGTGGCAGCGATGTCCGGTTGGGTAGATTAGGGGTTAAAACATTTATTTTAGTGTTTGCTATGTGGGGGGACCTCGGTTTAGGGGTTTATAGGTAGTTTATGGGTGTTAGTGTACTTTTTATCACTTTAGTTAAGAGTTTTATGCTATGGCGTTGTAGTAGTTGAGGTAATTAAAACATACAATATAGGTTGAAAATACATGTTCAATTTCAAATATTCTCCAAGAACAGGTTACAGAAGACATAACAGTTTGCCATCAGAAAAAAAGGAAAACCCATAAATAAAAATAGAATAACCTGTGAGCATCAGCACCATCATATGTCCTGTTAGTTCAACCCATGAAAAAAGGAATTATGACAGTAATACCTCTTTTTTTAGCTATAAACACATTTATATAACTATAACTATGGAGCCTCCTCTGAAAAGGACAGGCCACTCTTGGGCCATGGAAGATGACAATACTTAATGGAGGTAAGTTTGTTAAGGCTGTAGCCACTTTTGGGCTTCATAATACACAAATACAATAACTATGTATACATAAATCCACAACAAATTGTGCCTCAATTTCCCGCTCAGGTGAGAATAATAAACTTCTGGGGTATTTTGATATCCTTGGCCAACACTAAACTCCCACCATTTAGTTCTGAGGCTCATAAAGCTAGTTAAGCGTATAAGGGTCTAAGACCTTAATATCAGATATAGGGTGTATTAGTGTGCTTAACCATGTATCCATCTACTACTGAAGAAATTAAAGTTATTTGTACTCATATTGCACATCCAAGGCAAAGGCTCAATTATATATTGATCAGGGGACAATATGCAGTATTACCCATATGTGCATGTTATAGTAAAATCCATTGTTAGTGCCTTACTATAAGCTCTGTTACTCCATGTAGTTTATCCCTGTCATAATTACATCAAAAGCAAAAGCAGTGGGGCACAGAATGAGACAATTGGTGCATCAATGTAATAATAAAGGATGGTAATTTTTGTGTTTTAATTGGCGACATGCATCTATGAAGCAAGCCTACTAGAACATACTTTGAATAATACATCATGCCAGTAGGTATGCGCCTGAGCACCTGCAAGTATGCGGTAGATAGGTAGTAACGTGACTAAGTTGATACTATTGAATAGTGGTCTGTGTGAGCTTGGAATCACTTCAGCAGGTGTATTAGGAAGTTTATTGGATATGACTGCCCCAGAGGGAGATCGTCTGAGAGTTAATACAAGACCAAACAGCACATGGAAAAAGGCAAGCATAGTCAAAGATAATAACCTAATGCATATACATATTCGGGATATAATTAAAAAGAGAGCACAAACACATTCTAAACTTTAGGTATGTCACTGGCTCAATGTCTTTGGAAAGAAAGCACTCCATTAATGAAGTGAGAAGTCTCCAAACCGCAGATGAGTCCCATGAACTGAGACCTCCCATAACCAGTAACTGTCCCTCTAGCTTATAAAGAACTTGCTGAAAACAAAGCGTACTCTGTCAACCATAAAAAGCAGTTTTGCCACTAAAGGTCGAGTCTCAGAAGCGGGCCTACCAACAAACATCATTCATGCATGGGTTAAGAGGCTGCGGTCCCGGATCATTCTTTATATTTACCCCACTCCATGTCTGTCAGTTGGCATCACGCTGGCTTGTACAGTATACATAGAATAGGGAGACTGCTTGTGATTTCTCAGCTGCTGAGGTGTTACAAAAGTGTCTCACTCAAGGTGAGGTAGCAGGAAAAGTGGGGGAACATCATCTGAGTCCCGGAACATATTTAGCATGCGTGCGGCAGAGAGAGGTAGCTGCAGGGAAACCAAATTATAGAAAACCTTGTTTGTAGCTAGATCGGGTCTAGACGAGCTAGCCTCAGAGCCAAGCAAGGTAAGTGTCAGAAGCCATGCGATCCTCTTTTGTTTAGCAGAGACGCTAGTTGTAATCTCTGTAAGTGTTGGATTGTTAGCAAATCTTTCCATATCAGGAGGGGAGCCGTTGGGCTCTCTAGTTGCTGAGAGGTTTTCTCCTGTGTCTGGGCAGTGTCGATGCTGAGCTCCGTTGTCCCCTGCACCTGGGGCTATAGCTGCATCAACAGGGACACGTTCTCTCTGGAGTTGACCTGTAGTAGGTAGGAGGCTCTGAAGATGTGGGGGTTGAAGTCTCTCATCCTTTAAAGAAATAGGCTCTGGATGAAGGGACCTTTCTGGAGCTCCTTTGCCAGCAGGGTTAGACGCCATTTGTATTTTGTCCCCAAATGCTTCTCGGTAGTCATCAAGCAAGCGGGTTAGATCTTTTAAGAAGGTATTAGACCCCATTTTAAATCACTGTTTCAGACTTTGTGTAGGTTGAGTATTATTCAGCGCCCATATGGCACTGCTTGACACTGCTTGACAGAATTAAAACTGCGCTCTCAAGGCACAGCTAGTTGTGGGGACAGGCTGAGGCTTCTATTGTAGGGGAAGGCCTCAAATGAAAAGTCCGGTACTGAGGGCTGTAAGGCCCAGTCGTCATCCAAAACCCTATATCCTGAATGTTGACCTCTTCAGACAAGCCTCCCCACTATTTTAGGCAGGGTAGTAGGAAAAATGTGATGGTAAACAGGATAACAATGGAGAAAGCTTGAGGAGCTGAAGCTCAGTGCAACCTGTAAGATGGCCGCCGCCCGGATGTCCCCCGGGACCTCTCTTTTTAAGACTCGTAATCTAGTCGTATGTAAACTTTGGCAAGATTAGTAATGAGAGATAGAGGAACATTACAACTGTCCTATGAACACATAATTTTAACACAGCCAGCTATAAAAAAAAAAAATATTATTTAAGCTATTTTAGAAGCCTATGCACAAAACATCAATACAATTTAGAAGCAATGTCATATCTAAACAGAAATTGTACTCAATTATGTGATTTCTACTGGAAACTTCTAAATAGACCAATTTATTTAGCATTATTAAAGTCCTTAGAGGGACATAAAAGTGCTAAAAGAAAATATTCTAATATGTTTGAGCATTGTATTATTACACTATTGCTTGCACATAACTATAAGTTTAACCCTTAGTGCTTGCACCTATATTATTAAACTTCTAAACGGGATCACGCCTTCATGAATGGCAGTTCAATAATGTAGGCTCAAGCACTGTACAACACACTGTCAGGAATGTCTGGACTTTGCATTCACAAAGGCATATTCTCTATAAAAACACATTTACAAAGGTACAATCTTGTTCGAACATTTTCTTTTCAGACAATATTGCAATGGAATAGTTTCAAATTTACAGCTTCAGTATTTCTAAAATCCAGTAAAAAAAGATGCCATAAGTCCTAATAGAAACCTGTAGTCTCCTTCTTGTTTTCAGATGTAGATAATGCCAAACCAGAAAATGTAACTATTGAGCAAACATGCCCAGTATACCCATCATGCCTTCATACAATTGGCATTCAAATAGTTTAGCAGTGATGTGGATGGAAACAAATTGAAATAGGTTAAAGGGATATGAAACCATTTTTTTTCTTTCATGAATAAGATAGAGCATGTAATTTTAAAGGGACACTCAATCAAAATTAAACTTTCATTATTCAGATAGAGCATGCTATTTTAAACATCTTTCCAATTTACTTCCATTAACTAAATGTGCAGTCTTTTTATATTTAGACTTTTTGAGTCACCAGCTCCTACTGAGCATGTGCAAGAATAAGTGTGTATGCATTTGTGAATGGCTAATGGCTGTCACATGGTATGTGTATGCATTTGTGATTGGCTGATGGCTGTCACATGGTACAGGGGGAGTGGAAAAAGACATAACTTTTAAAATTGTCAGAAAAAAAATCTACTACTCATTTGAAGTTCAGACTAAGTGCTATTGCATTGTCTTGTTATCTTGCATTTGTTGATTATGCAAATCTACTGCGTTGACTGGTCCTTTAAGCAGCTTTCTAATTTACTCCCATTATCAATTTTTCTTTGTTCTCTTGGCATCTTTATAAGAAAAGGTAGGAATGTAAGCTTAGGAGCCACCAATCAGCAAGTGCTACCCAGGTGCTGAACAAAAAATGGGCCGGCACCTAAGCTTACATACCTGCTTTTTCAAATAAAGATAACGAGAACTAAGACAATTTGATAATACAAGTAAAATTGAAAGTTGTTTAAAATTGCATGCTCTGGGCGGGGGCGGAGCCGGCCGAGGTAGAGAATGGCCGCACACTTTTGAGCTCCAGCTTTACCGACTCACTATAGGCAACAAATAAGCCTTTCTATGCCCCAAAATTAAGAAATATTAGTAGCGTGGGGTAAGGATTTGTAAAGTCTGTGAAGCTATACCAGAGCGGTGCAGGGGAACTACTGGACTGAAAAAGACTGCGCTAATAAGGAAAAGCGTTACCCCGGCTTACACCTGAAGCGGGAACTCCTGTACAGCTTACCTGTGGAAAGAAGAAAACATAGGCGGGACTGGAGGCTGCGTCTACGCGGGAGCTCAAACTGAGCGGAGTAGGAGATAGCTGTTTAACAGACGCTCTGACAGCAGACCCACAGCCAGCGGAAAAGCCCTACGGCGGGATAGAATCTGGTCCCTGGGGACATAACCGCGAACACTGTAAAGCAGAGACACAGTTCAGGTGATTTACGCCAAGTAAAGGGTAGGAGAGCCTAAGGGGACACAGTCATTAACTCTTGGAACAAGACATTCTGTTGAAGGAAATAGCGCTTGTAGCTGCAAAAGATCAGCGGTGCCTCCGGAGAAGATCACTCCCGTCTTTACAACAGATGCCCCGGACCAGAGGGGAGATAAGAGGAGGAAAGGGAAGAACGCAGCCCCAGAGTTAGGTGCAGTTGCACCTTAGAGTGTATGCAATCAAGCTCGGCCAGATTGGAAGTAAAGAAATTTACCCCTAAATAAGAAAATAAAAAACCTTAGGACTACGGGAGTTACAAGGAGGATAAGCCAATACCGGGTGAAAGAAACACCATATAGCAGTCCCAGAATGATACCCAGTCAGCTTGGACTACCGGAATTAAAGGTACTACAATTTATTGTTTGTGGGATATCCATAAGAAAAATATATGCTGATATTTGGGATAAAGGTTAAAGGGATAAAGGTTACCAGGGAATAAGAAAAAAGAAAAAAAGAAAAAAGGGCAAAACTGGTAACCTGGATATAGATACAGTAAGAGAGGAAAAGAAGAGACATTAAACTAAATGTTCCCCATAATAAATATCTTTTGAAGGCATATTAAATGGCCTCAAAGAAATTAACTAAACAAGATAAAGGGGTGAAAACTAATGCATCTCAGGTACCAAAGGTAGATGCTTATTTTAAAGCAACAGACTCCTCTATACTGAACCAGTCAGCAGACATTACTTCACCTTACAAACAATTATCAAATACCCCTGAACATGGGTTAGCACCACTTACAAAAGCAGACTTACAATCCTTACCCACTAAAGCTGATATTCAAACTCTCCTGGAAGAAATTAGCCAGGTCAAACTATGTATTAAAAGTGAACTTTCCACTATTAAAAAAGATATAGTAGAAATAGGGAATAGGGTGGCACAATTAGAAGAAGAGAAAGAAACAGCTACTATCTCTTATGAAACCCTATCCCAACAATGCCGTAAGCAAGGAGATGCTTTAATAAATCTACAAAACCAGGTGGAAGACCTGGAGAGCAGACAGAGGAGGTCAAATTTAAGAATTAGGGGGATCCCAGAGAGCATTCCACATACAAATCTAGAACAGCAGCTACTACAATTCTTTGCCACATTAACAGGGGATGACACGTATACCACCAAGACATTGGAACGTTGCCATAGAGCCTTAAAACCCAGGCAAAAAAATGGTGATCCCCCTAGGGACGTAATTATTAAATTTGCCCATTTTAAAGATAAAGAAGCCATCTCACAAGCAGCAAGAAAGCAACAAGACATCAGATTTGAAGGCCAGCTAATACAGATATATACAGACATTTGCCCAAGGACTTTACAAAAAAGGAGAGAGCTTAGATTCCTTACATCATATTAAGCAGTTTGAATGTCATCTATAGGTGGGGATTCCCCTTTTGCTTAACAGCTACATGGAATGGGAAGGTGGCTACCTTACATACCATGGATGAGACTAAATCTTTTTGTGACACACTAGGGATTAACCCACTGGAGGAAAGTAACACAGTAAAAGATGCAGAGAAAGAGAGAAATGTGCTTTCACAAAATAAAAACGTTACATCTGGGTCTTCGAACCAACAGTGGACTAAAGTAATGGGGAGTAAAAAACAACAAGAAAAGACAAGACCCCAGACTGAGAGAAACGCTAGCCCTAATATTTGAATAATTATTTGTATTAACCCCTTGTTTTTTTTTCTCTTTTTTTTTGTTAACAAAGTACAGAGGTTTAATATTGGTGTGTAATCACATTGGCTGCTACCCCCCTTTTGGGGTTCTTTTTATTTTTTGTGAACAGATATCTTTTTTTTTAACAAGTAATATATACTGCTAATGAAAGTTAGTAGTATATTTAAGTTTTAAAGGTATAAAACACATTGGGCTTTTTTTTTTTTTAGGATATAGTAAACAAAACACAGAGGTATAATATAGTTGGAAGTATCACTTAGTGAGTAGAATTTGTTTATAAAGCACAAAGGTTTAATATTTTGAAATCACACCGGTTGTCACTGTTGTTTTTTTTTTTTTATATATATACATAACACATACTGTTTATGAGAGGTAGCACTATATTCAAGTTTTAAAGTAACATGGTACAATGGTTGTTTATCCAGATAGCAAATAATCAAACACAGAGGTATAATATTGATGGGGGTATTAATTAGTTAGCAAATTGCTAACAACACAGAGGTATAATATTGACGGGAGTATCATTTAGTTAGCAACACTGCTAACATTGCACAGAGGTTTAATATGAGTCCTGAAATTACACTAGGTGTCACTGTAAAACGTAAAAAAATTTTTTTTTCCTCTCTCCATTTTTTCTCTTCTCAGTTGGCACTTTTGCCAACATAGCCTAGAGATATAAAATAAAACAGAGTGAGAAAAAAGGGTTTTTTTTTTTTTTTCTTCTCCCTCTTTTCTCTTCTCAGTTGGCATTTTTTGCTAACATAGCTTAGAGATATAAAATACAGAGGGTGAATTTATTTTTTTTTTTAAATTGTTCGTTTTTTTTTCCCTTCTTCTTTCTGGGGGTATTAAGGGTACTCAAGAGGTAATTAGAGTAAAAGTTATTCTTATGGAGATTCTAATAAAGAAGTATAAAACAAGTGGTTATTAAGGTAGTTTTATCTCTTTCTTTTCTCTTTCTTTTCATATTTCTGATTTTTAAATAGCATTGGACATAGGAAGTACATATAGGATAAATTTCTTTTTGAAATAGTTGCCATAGGAGGAGATCCATCTTTTTCGGATTTATTCTTCCCATAAGTTGTATAAATGTTGGTTACATGTTGTGGGGGGGGGGGGGGTTGTTTTTTTTTCTCTCCCTCCTCTTTTTTCCCTTGCCTCTACTATTGTCCCAAAGTATATATATCCCTTTAAACATCATACGTTATGTATTAGCTGATGACAGCTAAAAGACAAATACGTTTACTATCACAAAATACAAAAGGGCTCAATAATCCACAAAAAAGAAACTTAGCCTTAAATAGTTTTCACAAAGAGAGGGGAGACATTATATTCATTCAAGAATCCCATTTCTCCAGTAACAATATACCAAACTTCACGAATAAGTACTATCCAAATATATATCAGAGTACAAATAAGCTGAAAAAGAATGGGGTATGCATTTTGTTACATAAGTATATACCCTTTAAACTTATCCAAGCCGAAAAGGATGAAGAAGGTAGGTTCATATGTATAGTAGGGTTGTTGTATAATAGACCAGTCACCTTGGTGAATATCTATGCTCCTAATAGAGGCCAGAAACAATTTTTTAAGAAAATGTATAATCAAATTTTGGATCTACAAAAAGGTACATTAATTATAGGAGGCGACTTCAATATTCCGTTAGAACCTAAAGAAGATTGCTTTAAGTCTAAAAGTAACATCTCAAAACATATTATAAAAGCAGTTAAATCTAATTTCTCATCTCTATCCCTGTTGGATGTATGGAGGACACTTCACCCATCCACTAGAGACTTTACTTTCTATTCCGCACCTCAAAAATCATATACGCGTATCGATTATTTTTTAATAGACCAAAATAATTATATTCTAGTTCAAGATGCTAAGATCCATAACATTACCTGGTCGGACCACTCAATGATATCAATGGATTTAACATGGCCAGATAAACCATTAACATTATATCAATGGAGGTTAGAGGATAATCTGCTAAAAGATATACAAATAAAACAGTCTATACTGAACTCCATTGAAGAATACTTTAGTATGAATAATATGACAGATACTTCCTCAAGCACATGGTGGGAAGCACATAAGGCGGTAATCAGGGGGGAATTTGTTAAACATAAATCTAGAATAAATAAAAATTTGAGAGAATTGTACAATAAACTATTGGACACACTCTCCAAGTCAGAAATGAAACATAAAAAAGACCCCTATAATAGTAATAGTCAATTATCTGAGTCCCTTAAAGAGGCCAGAGAAAAGCTAAATGAATACCTACTAAAGGGCGCCCAACGTAGAGCTTTACAACTTAAAAAAGTGTTCTTCAATGGAGGTAATAAAGCCGGAAGACTACTAGCAAGAGCAATAAAAAAAAAGACGTTACAAACATATATTTCCAAAATAAAACAGGGTAATTATAAGGTAGGGAGTCAAGATATTGCTAAGGAATTCCAGGGATATTATAAACAGCTATATAACTTAGATAACCAAAACAAATCTAAAAGTTCTTTAAAAGATAAAATTAAGTATATTGAAGAAGTAAAAACCCCTGTTATATCGGAAATCCCCAAAAAAAATGCTAGATGAGCCTTTTTCTCTACAAGAGATAAAGCAGACAATCCAAAATCTGGTCACAGGGAAAAGCCCTGGGCCAGATGGCTTTAGCTCCAATTATTATAAAACTTTTTCGGATGTATTAGCCCCTAAACTTTGGGCACTTTTTAATTCCCTTAGTCCGGAATCGGCTTTCTCTAAAGAAATGCTAGAAGCAAGGATAATTGTTTTACCTAAACCAGATAAAGATCATAGCTTGACAGCAAATTATAGACCAATCTCGCTGTTGAATAATGATGTGAAAATATATGCTAAGTTAATATCTAATAGGATAAATAAACTGTTACCTGAAATTATAAATAATGATCAGGTTGGCTTTGTTCCAAAGAGAGAAGCCAGAGACAATACCATCAAAGCTCTGCACTTGATAAAATACGCTATATTACATAGAATACCATCAGTAATACTATCATTAGACGCCGAAAAGGCTTTCGACCGGCTAGATTGGTTCTTTTTGCAGTTAACACTCAAAAAATTTGGATTTGGGGAAAACATTAGACAATGTATATCATATCTATATAAGTCTCCCTCGGCCAAAGTGAAAATTAATGGGTTACTCTCGGATTCATTCGATATTTCCAATGGCACAAGACAGGGGTGCCCTCTGTCACCCCTGTTGTTTGTGCTAGCTATGGAAATATTAGCAATAAAAATAAGAGCAGATAGAATTATTAAAGGCATAAAAATAGGGGACCAAGAATATAAAGTAAACCTATATGCAGATGATGTTCTATTAACAATGACGGAACCAGTGCAGTCTGTTATAAATCTGGAACATCTACTTCAGGAATATGGGATACACTCCAATTTCTCAATTAATAAAAATAAATCAGAGGCAATTAAGATCTCATTATCAAAGAGGGTGTTTCAAGAATGTAAAACACATAGTGCATTTATATAGAAAGAAACCTCGTTAAAATATTTAGGGGTACAATTAACATCAAGCGATATTAGACTGTTTTCTGAGAATTACTCCAAGCTGTTAGTAAGTCTTCAAACAGACCTAAAAAACTGGTCATTAAAATCCCTGTCTTGGATTGGCCGTATCCACACGGTAAAAATGAATATTGTTCCACATATTTTATATATCTTTCAGACAGTACCTATAAATATTCCATATACATATTGTATCAACCTTCAGAAATCATTAATTTATTTATCTGGAAACAAACAAAACCCAGAATTAAAAGTTCTATACTATATAATCCTAAGAATTTAGGGGGCCTAGGAGTTCCAAATATTAAAAATTATCATAGGGCAATAACTCTACAAAGAATCTTGGATTGGCATACTAACGATAAGAATAAAGCATGGATACAATTGGAAAACAGTCTGATATCCCAACAACCACTGAAAAAAATTATTTGGACCTCAGTGGAAGGGAGACCAACAAGTATTAAGCAATTCCCAATGATAAAACATACCTTTAAGAATTGGGAAAGGATAATAAGACTCATCTAATATATCAACTATCCCATCCCCTTTAATACCAATAACAACTAATGTAGAATTTCAAGGGGGACATATTTCTAAGTATTATAGTCAACAGGTCCAACAAGACTCTATACCTTTAATTCAATTTATAGAAAACGGTAAACTTAAACCTCAAGGGGAATTATTGAATTTGGCTAGAGGTATCCATAGCAATTGGTTAAAATATCTTCAATTGCAAAACTTCCTAGAACAACATCCAGAAAGAATGAATTTAATTAGACAATTGACTACTTTGAAAAAGTCTGCCTAAAGGAGAGCCCTATAAAAAATACCATTTCATTCAGTTATAAACTTCTTGCGGCACCTGAGGAGAGTATAAAATATGGATATGTACAAAAATGGGAAGGTGAAACAGGGATTCAACTAGAGGATTCAGAATGGAAAAATATATATAAAAATACAGCTAGTTCATCTTCATCATCTAATATACAAGAATTAAATTATAAAATCTTAACAAGATGGTATTTAACACCAGCTAGGTTACACAGTATTTATTCAAACGCATCTAATTACTGCTGGAGAGGTTGCGGTATGATAGGTAGTATGCAACATATATGGTGGGATTGTCCCATGATTAAATCCGTCTGGGGAGAAATCTCGAGATGCATTCATAAGATAAGTGGGAAAAAGGAGTTTCAATTAGATATATATACTGCCTTATTAAATAAACCCATTAAAGATGTATGTAAAATAAGAGCTAAATTGATAATGTATATACTAAATGGCATAAAATCGATACTAGCTAGAAATTGGAAAAAAATGTATGTTCCTGATAAAGAAATAGTATATGATAGAATTAATGAGCTTTTAGTACTTGAAGAATATGCTTATTTAAAAACAAAAAGGGAACACACATTTCAGTTGATTTGTTTTCACTGGGAAGAATTTTTAAACAGAGATGAGAACAGGTAGAGGCAAGGTGGGAGGAGGGGTTTGCCCCCGTTTCCCCTTTTTTTTTTTTTATTTTATTTCTTCCCCTCACAATTGGGATAGTAATATAAGAAATGAGTGTAAGTTAACTAGGTGTCATATTTTGTATAAGATTACACTCTAAGCTTATATAAGATTTTGTATAAATGTTGTATGTAAAGGTAATTTTATGTTGTGAAAAAATAAACAAATAAAAAAAAAATAAAAAAAAAATTGCATGCTCTATCTGAATCATGAAAGAAAAAAATTTGGGTTTTATATCCCTTTAATCTCACACATGTAAGTTAGCATATCCTTTACACCCTGAACAAAGGGGTTAATTAAAAAGAACTTTGCTGTAACCTTAAGAGGTGTGAAGGGGCCATTGTGTATATGGATTTCGGGTGACTTCCCAGTTTCTATCACATAAAAAAAAACTTTCTGGAGTTCCGGTGGGTGTGCCATCCAAGCAGTTGCACTTCCCAAGAGCTCCGTTGAACAGAGCAGAATCAAAGCTACAATATCGAAGTGCCTGCTTGATCCCACGCGACAGACTTGCTGGGCTTGAGAGAGTCATAGTGCCAGCTGTCAAGCATTGTGTGTAGGGCAGAATCCATCAGCCCTAGTCTCCGGAGTCTCTATAACGAATGGCGCAAAAACAGTTAGGTCTCAGGCGCCATCTTGGACAGGTAGTCAACCGCATCGTAACCTGGAGGAGATGTCTGGTAGAACCCATAGCCCCATATCTCGAACGAACACCACAGGGCACCAGTAAGTAGACTAACCATAAGCCCAGCATTGGCAATTGTTAAAAGAAGGAGAAAAAAACCTGCCTAGCTTCAGTTGCCACATGGGCACACGACACGCAGTGATAACACAATACAGTATATTACTGTTTAAGGGGGATCTCCCCCACTGTATTTTCACCAGAGGGCTATATACATATATTGTACATTGGGACTGAGAGTAAAGTACAGCTCTTTTGGGGACAGACACTTAAACATCTATCAGAAGCTGAAGAAACGCTACTCTGGAAACTGCAGACGCCATTTCTCATCAAATAACAGAGAACAAATACAGTGTCACACATTGCATCACGGCTTTCACCCCCCCCCCCCCCCGCTATCTCACACTACATTTGTAACCCTACCTTTTGGCTTGAGGACTTGTGTCATTCTGGACCTGTGAGCAGGGTACATATAGGCTGCAGACCCTTAATAGATTTGCACACTGCCTATTTCTCTGGCCCTGGTTAATAAATTTTATTTTTGCAGTAAAGGGCTTTTCAAAATCGACAAGAGAGTGTAAGGAAAGGGGAGTGTCTGTACAGTGAATCGGGCAGTATCTTCCATGCCCATGGGGATCTAAATCAATATAGGGTCCTGTCTAATGCTGGCTGGGAATTAAACAACAATTTCTATATTGCCTGATTCCATGAAAGTTGACAAGTATTTTTATAAACTCCCCCCCCCCCAACACAGAAACTATGAGCCACAGAACAAAAGCCACTGAGAAAAAACAGCAGAAACATATATCTGAAATTCATGTAGAAATCCCGGTTTGGGGTGATTGCAGAGAACAACGAACTACAGAACAAATGTCTTTACTGCAGGAACTCAAATCCTTCTTTCTTCCAAAAATGGATTTCCTACAGGCCGGTGTTGACACCTTGACGAGTGAGGTGAGACAATTTTCCTCTCGACTAAGTTCGGCCGAATCTCGCATCTCTGAGGTTGAAGATAGACAAGGAAGTGCAGAAACATCACTAAAACAACTTGTCAAACAAAATCAGATCCTTCAGGAACTGGTTGACGACCTGAAAAATAGAAGCCGGCACAACAACCTATGAATTGTGGGAGTGCAGGAATCGGTAAAGGGAAAAAGATTTGCTAGAGTTCACGGCGCTCACATTCTGCAAGATGCTGGGCATACCTACAGATATTCTTCCCATTGATGTGGAGAGAGCCCACCGAGTAGGCCCAGAGAGAATGCTAGAGCACGCCAAATCGAGACCCAGACAGGTCATATTTAAGTGCTTACATTTTCAAGAAAAGCTGAAAATTTTGCAAGCATACGGAACGTACAGAGAAATAACATACGTGGGCTCAAAACTCCTACTGTTTCAAGACTTTTCAATGGAGGTAGCAAAACAAGAAAAGACTTTGCTCCTCTTTGCTCCCAGCTGCATGAACAAGGATGCCGGGTGGTGTTATTGTACCCAGCCAAGCTACGCCTACAAACACCGTATGGAACTAAAAATTTTCATTCGCCACAAGCACTAAGAAGCTACCTCGCAACCGAGAACCAGCAACCACCTGACTGAAAGGACTCTGCTGGGAGACTAGAACCGATCGCTCTCCATCAACTAAGACGCTTTACAAATGGAGATTTATTATCTCAATGTTCTGTTGGGAAATCTTGAATCCCGATTAAAGAAGAAAGAGGGGCCCAGAAGGGGGGGATACCCCTGCATCTATGGTAAAAAATAAAAAAAAGTCCTGGAACTCTGATTTACTGTTTTCTCTTGTTATTCCAGATCTTTACAGTTGCAAGTTGCTTGAAAAAGTTGTTACTGTTCTTTATGTTATAAGGTTTAATAGTTATAGTTTTGTTTTAAGGGTCATAACTACATGTGGGTACACACTCATTCTCCATAGACATGATAGGTGGGATAGCCACCGCAATGATAAAGCACCTGCCACACAAAGTGCCAAGCAATTAACCAACCTTCTCATTCTCATATTATATTACCAAAATGCCTATCTTTCTTGGTGGCTTTAAAAAGGGAGTTAGGTATGAGCCCATACACAAGTGCCACAATTATCGCTGAACCTGAAATATCAATGTACATTCAAAAGAGGCCATGTTGGGTGGTAATTAGATGTGAGCATATTCTCGTCATAGCATATTATTTCTTCCAGATTTATAATATTTGGAATAAAGTGATAATCAGCTATTTGAAAGAGAAAACCCCACTTTGGTTTTCACTCAGATCCTTTGCTAAACACTTATTAACAGAATGCAAATTGCTGGTTCATGTGATACGTGTTCGATATGGGAGTATAAACATGGCACAGGGAGTTGGGACTTATCCCATGCGCTCCTTTCCACAGGAGCTAACATATATAGACCAACTTACACAACACTGGGCCTCGCATGGGGCTGCATTGCGGAGTGGTCAAGTGGGAGCAAATCTAAATGATGAATTTTTTAATACATGTGTTGCTATTCATACTCTATATATGTTGAACGAATTTCAAGTTGAACCAGCTTATTGTATATTATGTGTAGAACATGGGAATTGGATTACTCATTTGCCGATCAAGATATTCCCGACTGTGCAGAGGCAAATGTTTGACATATGTATAATAATAACTGCAATTATTAATAGTGTGAACTTCCTAGGCTTAAATCAGCTCAGAGGCCATTTTTTATGCATACTACTTGGGAAAGCGGTTATTGCTCTTTATGCTATTAGGTTTATTAGCTTTAGTTTTGTCATAAGGTTTATAACTACACGTGGGTATACATTCCATCACCATAGACATGATAGATGTGATAGCCCTTGCAATAGTAAGGCAACCACCATACAGTGTACCCATTATTTCAACAACCTTATCATTCTCATGCTATTATTAACAAAAGGCCTAGTTTTATTGGTGGCTCTGAAAAGGGAGTTGAGTGTATCTGCCCATATACACAAAAGTTAATTCCCCACAACTGGGAAAAAGAACAAACCACTCCGTGGTTTACCAATGGGTTAGTTCTGACTTATGTCAGCTTGTGGATGAGGATTCAAAAGAATTCTAAAGGTACTTACCCCCCTCTTCACGGCTTGTGACCAGGATAGTGCCTGCACTTGAAGAGCCGTGAGTATATTCACTTCGGGCGCACGCTGGTCCATATACCACGCTTGGAGTTTCCACGCTCAACAAGCTGTCCCATCAGTCGCCGCCATCGTGACTCACCCGGCTCACAGGTCTGACGTCACCGGAAAATGCCGACTTGCGGGGGGTAAGAAGTCCCCGATGCTTTGGTTCCGAACAGCGGTCCTCACTCATCCACCTTGTACGTAACCATTAGCTTGTCACTGGGTAAATGTTAGACTGCTGGCTCCAGAGGTTTGGCTCATATCCAGGCAAATAATTTAATGCTGGAGTCGCAGTGTTGAAATCAAAACTTTCAGCTTTATTATCCTTAAAAAACAGGTATACAGGAATGCTGCCCTTCAGATAACATCAACAAGCTTACGCGTTTCGGCTGTATGCCGTAGTCATAGCTCATGAAAAACCTTCATTACTGCAGAGCTTAAAAAAGGTGTAAAAACATTTCATTGGCTGAATGACAGTAACAAGGTTAACTCATTCCTTTCCAGTGACTCTGTTCAATACATGTAAATCATATTACTTTGAAAATAACCTGTATTGCATATAACCCTTACTTATATAGAAATAATGATATCAAAGTATGTGTCTAGTTTGGGAATGTCATAATGCGAGTAGTAATGTTGTTTACTTCAATAGCTAAACATTGTAATTATAGCTAGAGCTGCTCAGTACTTAATGCCTGAAAAGACAAAATTAGGCTGAGGTTACCTCTCACTAATAGACTAATCCCTATTGCCCTGCATAACCCATAAAGTGACCACCTTATCAATTTAGGTATCTATTTATTCGTGTCTACCATTAACTCAGATAATGTCATAATGATGTAGCAATGTATCCCTTAAACCATGCTGGGTATGTAATAAAGCCATAAGGGCGGGAATAACCGCAATTATTTTTTATTTTTTATTTTTTATTTTATACCCCAATAATATTAGGGTTAGTATGTGGGATAATATAATGCTTATATCAATATAATATTATAATGACCTCTTTAGATTTCTAACTGTATTAAGACAGTGATTTATGTGATCTAAGGTTATCTGGTGGCTGGACAATTACTTTATTTATATCCAGTGGTTTATTAGGTCATAAGAGGAATTTAATCCTTTGGGGTACCTGGTCCCCAATTTGAATATCCAGAACACCTCTTTTTTAGCAAGTGCGGACTCCCTGTCCCCCCCCCCCCTTGGCCCTGCATCCACTGTTTCAATTATAGTCCATTTGAAGTTGACACTTTCTTTGTTATGGAACAACTTGAAATGCTGGACAAGAGGGGTTGTCAGGGTGCCCGCCTTGATATCCAAGAGATGCTCTCTGATGCGCACCCGTGTCTCTCTTGTTGTCATACCTACGTACTGTAGGTTACATTCCACACAGTTTGCTAGGTATATTGAAAATGTGTTTCTACAATTCATACAATTTTTATGATTGTAAATTTCATTTGTAACACTACTTCTGAATCCTTCTCCTATTAAAAGGTGCTTGCATGCCTTGCACGTTACATTGCTGCACCTATACACCCCCTTGAACCTAAGCCAGGAGCTAGATTCTTCCCTTCGGGATTTCTTTAATTGAGTGGGAGCCAAAAGGTTACCCATGGTTATTCCTTTTCTAAAAGAATATTTGCAACCATGCTCTACCACACCAGTCAACGCATTATCTGCTGCTAGCATTTTGAAATGTTTACTTATTATCTGGCATATTTTATTGTATTGGGTGCTATAGTCTGTTACAAAGTACATTTCCCCACTTTTTGCAGATTTAGTTTCAGCTTTTTCCAGCAGTTTAGTTCTGCCAGTGGTATTGACCTCCTGTCTTACTTTCTGTATTTCATATTGCTTATATCCTCTCGTTTTTAGTCGTTCTGATAATCGATCAGCATGTTTTTCATACTGTTTCGGACTACTATTGCGTTTTAGTCTGGTAAATATCTGCCCATACACTTGTGCCACATCTGTCAATGAACTTGAAATACCATTATACATTGACAGTTTGCTCTGGTGGGTGATAATTAGATATGAGCATATCTTCATCATAGCACCTTATTTTTTCCGGATTTACAATATTCAGAGTAAATTGATATTCAACTTTCTAAAAGAACAAACCCCACCTTGACCATCACTCAGATTATCCACTAGACACCTATTGGCAGAACGCATATTGCAGGCATACATGGTGAGAATGCGATATGGGGACTTAGACATAAAACAGGGAGTTGGAATTTATCTTGTGGACTCCACTCCTCAAGAGCTAACATATATAGGCCAAATAACACAACACTATACCTTACACGGGGCCACGTTGCAGAATAGTCAAATGGGAGCAATCTCAGATGATGTATGTTTTAATGTATGTGCCAAGTGAAACACTCTGTATATGCTGAATGAATCACAAGTTAAATTGGTTTATTGTTTCTTAAGTATGAAACACAGGAATTGGATTGCATATCTATCAATCAATATATTCTCAACTTTGCTAAAACAAATATGTGACATATGTGCAATAATAACTGTAACTACTGATAGCGTAACTTTCCCGGGCTTAACTCGGCTAAGAGCCCACTCCTTGTGCAAATCTTCCTCAAATAGAGGGACATTACTTACATTCACATATGTTTGTGCCAAAAGCATTGTTATTTGCTTCCCTCCCCAATACCTTCCCTTCCCCCTTCCTTTTTTTTGTGGTTCAGCCTCAAAATCCTATAACCTTACATCACTAGGCAAACATTTCGCTTAAAATAGTAACTTGGAACGTGGGAGGAATTAATTCCCCCATAAAGCGTAAAGCAGTTTTCACGCATCTTCGGAGGGTGGGAGCTGACATAGCGCTATTGCAGGAAACTCATTTGTCTGACTCTGAACATCCTAAACTACAAAGAGACTGTGTGGGTCATACGTCATTCCTTTCCTATACTAGCACTAGTCATGGCTTAGCCATACTTTTTGGCAAAAGACTATCGGTTCAAATTACCCATACCAATGCAGATACGGAAGGTAGATTTTTGATAATCCAGGCAAAAATTAACACTAATGACTATGTGTTTTGTAACATTTAAGCCCCTAATCACAGATCAATAGCTTTCTGTAAGGACCTAATACAAAAGCTGACTCTACACATAGGGAGCTAAACTGATAATTGGAGGTGACTTCAACATATAGTCCCATCACATAAATTGGATAGAATATGGCTAGACACCCAATCTTCTAGGGACCCAAAAGTAAACTATAAAGCAAGATATGAATCTAAAATATTCAGTGTGTTTGATTCAGACCTTGACACCTGTGACATATGGAGATTACGACACCCAGTAGGTAAAGACTATACATGCCTCTCTAAAGACAAGCACATACTATCTAGAATAGACCTATTCCTCATTTCCAATGCCCTAACCATACAAGTCCGCAACTGTAAAATACACAATATATTACTGTCTGACCATGCTCCTGTTTAGTTGATCTTAGAATCTTGTGGGCCACACCCTAACAGAAACACTCTTAGATTCCCTACATATTTGGCCACATCAGAAGCATTTATAAAATTTCTCACTCAAAGCTGGACTGATTATTATAGTGATCATATACATTTGGAAAACACACAATTATTCTGGGAAGCGGCAAATACGGTATTAGCTGTGTCCATATCATCTTAGATTTCTAAAATCAAATACAAAATCCAACATAGGTATAGAGTCCTGCAAAAACAATTGGGGCAAGCTTACCTGGAATATTACACGACTAAAACAGGGGATGCATACAAAACATATGTTGTTGCAAAATTGGAATTGGATGCTTTCATGAAACAGCAAGTTGCCTCGGGCCTGCTAAAAACTGCTGGCAAATACTACCGATTTAGTAGCAGATCTGGTAAATTATTAGCACATCTGACAAAATTACGCACAGCAAGAACTAATGTGACTGCACTGAGTTTTCATGGTCGTACTTACACGTCTCTATCTGACATTGCACATTGTTTCACGCAATACTTCACACAATTATATACCTGACAAAACTCACCAACACATACCTCACAAGCAAATTTTTGGCATACACTTAAATTACCCCAGCTCACACAAGGCTAGCTAGACGAATTAAACTCACCCATAGCCAATGAGGAGATATTTTTCACCCTCAAGTCCATCCCAATAGGAAAGGCTCCAGGTCCAGATGGGCTACGTACTGAATTCTACCAGATTCTCCAACCACACATTACCAGCATACTGACCAAATTATATAATGCTTATTTTCAGAAAGGCACACTCCCCTGAAAAAGTTTCACCTTTACTCTTATTCCTAAGCCGGGTAAGGATCATTCCCTGCCATATAGGCATATATTGTTATTAAATACCGATTATAAGCTCCTTATGAAAATAATGGCAAACAGACTAAAAACCATTCTCCCAACCTTATTACACTCAGATCAGAATGGGTTCGTTTTTAAATGTGCCTTGGTGGTCAACCTTTGTAGTGTTCTGCATGTTATTAACCATTATTGGTCTATGGGGGGTGGGGGGGCGGATGCGGTATCGGAGGCCTTTCTGCTATCTCTCGATGCGGAGAAGTCCTTCAACCGGGTGGAATGGTCCCATTTAACTAGCACTATGCAGCGGTTTGGTTTCAGAGGTCATTTCCTCGATCTAATATGCGGAGCATATAGGTCACCAGAGGCACGAATACTAACTAATAAGATTTTTTCTCCTGACTTTCAATTGCAAAGAGGTACTAGACAGGGTTGACACCTATCACCCCTACTATTTAACCTGGCACTGGAACCTTTAGCGTTCAAACTGAGACAGATATTCCCTGGTATCACGATAGGAGGCGTCCCTCTACATCTAGCCTTGTATGCGGATGATATGATGCTGTTTGTAGACACACCATCACTGCACATACCACATATCCTACATACAATCTCGGAATTTGGTAGCTTTTCTGGCTACAAGATAAATACAGCTAAAACCGAAATACCATGGATGAACAAAAACCCAGACTATAGACACATATTCCCATTCGTAGAAGTACAAAGTACTCTCATATAGCTAGGTATTAAGCTGCATAGAGACCCACATACCATATATAAACAAAATATCTCTGACAAATGTAAAAGCCTTGTCTCACAATTACATAACTGAATTAATCTCCCTTTGGGACTATCGGGTCGTATTAATCTAATCAAAATGACAATTTTACCAAAGATTCTTTACCCATTGCTTATGCTTCCATTCCTTATGACCAAAAACTATCTACTGCACATCTCCCGAGCTGTGACAACCTTTGTCTGGCAGGGGAAAAAGCCTTTTGTGGCAGCAGAGAAACTACAACTCCCCTTCCTTAGCGGGGGTCTTGGCCTCCCAGACTTCAGGCTCTACAATTGGGCAGCAATGGCCAGGCAGGTAACCGCTTGGCAACTTAACACGCCTCACTTCTGTGATGCAAGGCTTGGAGAAGCTATAATAATGCCTTTGGCATTGGCTTATTTACTGTATGTGAAAGCAAAAGATATCCCACCTTCCCTTGCAAATAATATTCTCTATAGAGACCCCCTGCATACCTGGCGAATGATCAATAAACACATGGGTTCCCCATGTCCCTCCCCTAAATTTATACCTCTGCTTGGAAATCCTGAATTTCTTGTGCACAGTTTTGCATCTGGAAGGATCTTGGAGTTAGAGTTGTGGGGGACGTGGTGGATCCACTACAGCATACAATGAGGTCTTTCAGCAGCTGAAAATTAAATTTAATATCCCCAACAGACATTTTTACGCACACCTACAGGCTAGACACTACGTGTCGACTCTTCAAACATCTAATCAAGAGTTATGGAACAAATCACCATTTTGCCATCTCTCAATCCTTATTTCAAATGGGGATCATCATTATCAGACTTCCACAAACAGTTACTAAAACAAAGGGAGGTCAGGGTACAAATAGGGGTCTCAACGGGGTTAAATAGAGAGGTTGCTTCAGTGGTAAACATACAAGACATCAAGAATAGCTTAGAGGCCACTAAGGCAGCAACACTGGCAGTACCCATAAGAGAGGCGCAAATTAGAATGCTACATAAAGATTACATCACGCCACACAGACTGTCAAAATGGAAACCACAGCATCCTGACTTGTGTATTAAATGTAATGGTGACTCCCCCTCGTTTCAACATTATTTTTACTCATGCCCGTTAATACAACAATTTTGGGGACAGTATCAATACTGGATAAAAATTACATTCGATATAGAGATAGTACTTGATGTAAATAAAATATACTTATTTCAATGGGATGACACACATAAAAAACTTTATCTTGTGTACACTATTGGCGAGACACTGCATCCTCGACAGATGGATCACTAGGCTGCCGCCAACCATAACTCATTTTAAACTCCTCCTAATGAAACAACTTTTCACAGAACAACATGATGTCAAACACAGTATGCAGGCTCCAGCCTTTTTAAAAAAGGAAATGCTATTCTAACCCCTCTCAGCTTATATCTCAAGGGTCTTTGGAGACCAAGAGTCGGAACCACTGCCAAATTTCCTTAATTTTTTTTTTCTCTCCCTCCCACTTCCCTCCCCTCTCTTGCCCTAGTTACATTGTTTGAGGTTAAATGTTTTAGTGTTTTAATAAAGGTTGAATTAGATGGTCATTACAAAAAAAATATGTTTGTGGAGACAGAGGTAATCAGAGGTAATCACACAAGATTGAATCACATATGTAACAGTTTATTTTATGAGCACACAGGCAACCCGGCAGATCTGATAACTACAACGGTGTTAGAAATAAATATATGACACTGCTAAGGTAACTGTGAATGATTTGATGCAATAACTTCCTTTTTTTTTTTTTGTTCCTTTTAAAGATGAACGACTTATATTCTGTACACTTTATGGTCTGCGCACCTTGAATCTTTGAGCCTGTATTCACTGTTTGTCATGTGATGGCTTTGTCTCTGTTAATAAAAAAGAATTAAAAAAAATAAAAAAAACTTTCTGGGTACTTTTCTAGGTGCATTTTCACTTGAAAAACAAGCTGACCGATTCGGCAGACAGCACAAAAGCCGTTTCGGGAGGAAATAGCTGATAGACTGATGTATAGTATAGAGTTTTACAGGGAATAATGGGGAAAACTGCATGCGTTATCAATTTAGAGTTTGTTATTTTTCCTCTACAATGTCCCTTTAAGTTATAAATTCATATACAAACAACATTATATAATCATTCAATAAGCCATATGATGTTTAATCACAATTCTCTTGTAGGCTTCTGTTGTTACACAATAAACAATCAACAGCTAAAAAAACAATCCTCCACCTTGAGGGAAAAAGCCGTTAAACCCTATAAGAAAAGTTCCAAAGAACCATCAATTTCCAAATGCGTCACTTGACATGTTTATTATTGAGTAAGGCCTTGGAATAATAAACATCTTCCTAATTTAGATTTGTGTATTATTTTCCAGTAACCAGCAACCTTTATAAAACAAAAAAATTAACTCCTTAACAACATCCCTGATTTTGTCAAGGGGCTTCCAGTGCTGTAAAAGCACAGGTTTCACTCTCAGCAGTGAGGTCGCTCTCTTTTTGCATTCCTCCCTACCTGAAACCTTCAGAACTAGTGCCGTCTAACCACTATAGGTGAGATCCACACTCTTACACCCCTGGAAGTGCGACAGTGGATGTTCAGGGTATGACAGCTGTTATTAAGGGGTTAAACTAAATTAAAAGGGTTTTTTTTGTAGTTACATGCAGTTCTTATGAAGGCAGGGTATGTACTTCTGCCATATTAATTCCCCCAATTGCAAATAACGATTTGGAAAACTCAGTATATCAGGAAGCATTTAGCCCATTCAATAGAGAAATTAATTTCCATAAACATCACATAAGAAATGTAGGTTATGCACTTCTGTGATATACGCCGTTATCAAGGTAAAATTTACCTTTAAAAAACTTCCTGTAGTATCTTGTAGCACTAACAGATCATTTTAAAGAATCTCAGAGATTCAGGAGCTAAGATCACCAGTAAGCTGACACAGTTTGGAGCTTGGCCAACTTTAGATTTGCAGCTTGACAAGTGTGCAAACGCTTAGGACTTAATGAAACCCCAATTTTTTCTTTCATGATTTAGAAAAAGCATGCAATTTTAAACCACTTTCTAATTTACTTCTATTATCTAATGTGCTTCATTCTCACGATATCCTTTGCTGAAAAGCATATCTAGATGGGCTTAGTAGCTGCTAATTGGTGGCTGCACATAGATGTCTTGTGTGATTCGCTCACCCAAGTGCATTGCTATTTCTTCAACAAAGGATATCTAAAGAATAAAACAGATTGGAGAATAGAAGTAAATTGGAATGTTGTTTAAAATTGTATTCTGTACCTGAATCATGAAAGAAAGATTTTGGGTTTAGGGTCCCTTTAAGGGAGTTAAGGGGCCATGAAACACAATTTTTTTCTTTCATGATACAGATAGATCATACAATTTTCAACAACTTTCCAATTTATTTCTGTTATAAAATTTGCTTTGTTCTTTAAGTATTTTTTATTGAAGGAGTGGCAATGCACTACTGAAAGCTGAACACATCGGGTAAGCCAATGTCAAGAGGCATATAATCAGCAGCTAAGCCCCAGTAGTATTTTGCAGCACCTGAGCCTACCTAAGTACTTTTTCAATAAAGGATAGTAAGAGAACAAATCAAATTAGATAATAGAAAAATGTGAGGTTTCATATACCTTTAAAGACTGGCTAGTGAACAGGCACTTTAGACTTTAAGCATGGCAAGCGAGCAAATAATTTTAAATCAACGTAATTTAAAATCAAGTAGATACTTTTAATTTAAAGGGTTATACAACTTTGTTCAAAACCATATCTTTAAAGGGGCATGAAACCCAAAAATATTTTCAGGATTCAGAAAGAGCATGCAATTTTAAACAACTTTCTTGTTTATTTATATTATCATTTTTTTTTATTCTCTTGGTATCTTTTGTTGAAAAAAGCTCAGACGTGTGCACATGTCTGGAGCATTATATGGCAGCAGTTTTGCAAGAATGTTATTCATTTTCACAGGCACTAGATGGCAGCACTATTTCCTCCCATGTAGTGCTCCTGACAACAACCTAGGTATCTTTTCAACAAAGAATAGAATGAGAACAAAGCCAATGTGGTAATAGAAGCAAATTGGAAACTTTTTTTATAATTGTATACTCTGTGCAAATTACAAAACAATATTTTTTGGTTGTATATCCCTTTAAAGTATTGATTGACATACAGTAAGGCAAACAAAACATAATTCGCCTACTTTTATTTAAAAAAAAGAAGTTTGCAAATTTTTAAAAAATGTAAGTTGTTTTTCAATATTTCTGTGGGGACCTCCCTGAAAATTAGGCTGATCTTCATTAAAATCTGGCAGTTAAATGTGAAGTCAACATAAATATAACATATTAATGAAGGCTAAGCACGCTCTATATCGCAAGTACATTTTTTCTAGATCCGCTCATATGATATTGTCACCCTGATGCAGCACATGCGCAGATTCTCAAGTGTGACGCTCTTCTAGGCCGTGACTAAAGAGGATCGCGATGCACAAGCGCTGGTCCCAAATACCATTTAAATGCACATGCCGGTCAGTAAGCGTGTATGTTGGTCCTACCTAGGTAGCCCATCGTTATAGTATAATGAGTCTAACGGTGGGTTTGGCAGAGAAACAAGTTACAAATAGAAAAAGCAGACAAACTATTCCAAACATCTAACAGTGAGTAATTGGAAAGTCTAATATTATTTTATAATCTTGCAAACTAAGAGAAAATATTTTTGTGTTTCATATCCCTTTAAAGCTTGGCAAGTGAGCTGACTCTTGAGATATGAAGTTTGATAATGGAACAGATATTTTAAACTTGAAACTTACAAATTGAGTAAAAGTGAACTGACATTTTAGATTTTGAGATAGGCAAGGAAGCTAAATGTCATAAAAGGCACTTGTCTAGGACAGTTATTTCTGTCAATGCTGCAGTAAGTTGTGCTGTACCTTTAAGGAGGCCTAGAAGATCAATTAGGCCTTAATTGAAGTAGTCTTTTTAGCTCTCTGAAGCATGAGGCTTCTTGTGTATTGAGTTTCTGACCTCTTACTATGGCAGTTTACTATATAGTTATACTGGTTTGACTTTTGCTTTCCCTGACTACTGTTCTGTATTAACAGCTTGTTTTAGACTAACTTGGTATTTGACATTAGCTTGTTTTTGGACTCTGTTTTTGTTTAATAATTTTGCACTGCTTTTCCACCATGAGGCTTTGACTGGGACTGTCTGACTTTAAATATCCCTTTACTTTGGATTCCTCTGCTATCAGGAAATTTGCGTTTAGGTTTATCTTCATCTGGATAGTGAGACTTAACTTTAACAAAGGTATCTTTTCCTTTGATATTTTAATTTATAAATCTGCGGTTACTTTCTATTTGTTGTTTGTTTTGCAGGTGCTGATTAAATTACTAGAGAGCGTTCAGCTACTAAGTTTAGTCTTATTGCTCTCTTACCCATAGCCTTTGTTTGGTCCCTTTGTGTTACTTGCAGTGTCCTCGTAAGGGCTTTTGGTGAGTCGGGCCTCTCAACCATTGATTGCAGCTTGTTTTATTCTGAAACAGTACTCCATCTGATGCTAGTGAAGACGTTTTAAATTAACACTTTACCAACCTATCCATAAGAGTGTGTACACGCAGGATGATATCAAGCAAAATATTAGCCAGGCACTTTATCACACTTGACTAAAGAGCAGGTGCATAGGCTGACACTTTATCAGACTTGGATGTACATTTTGTACTCACAGAAAACAATTCATAGGTAGGCTTTTTAATAAACTTGCCTAAATAGCTTGCACTCACAGAATGATATCAAGCAGATGAATAGACATGCACGTTAACAAACTTGGCTGAAGAGCTAGATATTAACAGAGCAGATGCAAAGGCTGAGGAGCATCACAGTGTCACATGAGCATGTCACCTGGAACTAAATGACTGACAGTAGAGATGGCAGCAGTGGAGTGGTACGTTAGTGAGTACACCAGGAAATCAGTCATAATGGGGATCATTGTATCTGTTCCTCTAATTTTCTAGCATCTGTGATTCTTGTGAATAAAGTTCAATCACCTTAGGTCATTTCCACCAAAAATGTAAATATGACCCAATCTCTAACCGACTACAAGTGGGTAGTTAAATATGTTAATCACATCTGCACCTTATACTTTTAATAAAAAAAAGTGTTTAGCTTAAACACAATCCAATGTAGCTCTGTAAAATGTTGTGCTTTTTAAGATCTAACGTAAACCTTTTGTTATTTATTGTGTAGCACAAAACTATATGAAGAAATCCACTACTTGTGTACCCTCAGCTTAGCTCATCATCCTCTTATAGCTTGGTTGATATGCAGTCACAGTGTGATATTTATTGTTTGTTAATAATAGCTTGTCTTGGCCACTCTCCTTCTGTCGAAGTAAACACACGTATAGTAATAAAAGTGTTACATTTATTTCAATAAATTGCTTATATATATATATATATATATATATATATATATATATATATATATATATATATATATATATATATATATATATATATATATATATATATATATATATATATATAGGGAGAGAGAGAGAGAGAGAGAGAGAGAGAGAGAGAGCTGAAGGACGAAGCACTCTCTGGTCTTATCAAGAGTACAACACAAGTTTCGGGGTGTTCACCCCTTCATCAGACTTTTTCAGGACAATGGATAGATTAGGTTTTTTTAGTTTTAGATTATTCTAGATAGAATCTAGGATTTTATTTTGGGGAGGTTTTTTTTACATGGGTATTAGAATAGGAATAATTTTTATTATTTGTAATAATTTGTTTGTTATTTTTTGTAATGTATTTTTTCACTTGGGAGTGGGTTTTTATTTTTAGATTAGGGCTTGGTCAGCAAAAGAGCTAAATGCCCTTTTAAGGGGAATGCCCATACAAATGCCCTTTTCAGGGCAATGGGTAGAAAAGGTTTTACTTTCTTTTTATTTTGTGGGTTTGGGGGTGGGGATTTGTATACTGTTAGGGGTGTTTGTTTGTTTTTATGTAGAAAAAGAGCTGTTAACTTAAAAAAACTTTATTTTTTTTGTAGCAAAAGAGCTGTTTAAAATAGGGAAATGCCCTACAAAAGGCCCTTTTAAGGGCCATCAAAAGGCCCTTTTAAGGGCCCTTGGTAGTTTATTATAGATTGTTTTTTTGTTTTATTTTGTTTGTTTGTTTCTTTTTAAAGGGTATTAGAATAGGAATAATTTTTATTGTTTTGGATAATGTTTGTTATTTTTTGTAATGTTATTTTTTTTTATTTTTTGTAATTTTAGTGTTGTTTTGTTTTGTAATGTTAGGTTTTAGTGTAAGGCAGGTACGTTTGTATTTATTTTAACTAGGTAGTTAGTAAATAGTTAATAACTATTTACTAACTAGTCTGCCTAGTTAAATAAATACAAACTTACCTGTGAAATAAAGAAATAAAAATAAAACCTAAGCTAGCTACAATATAACTATTAGTTATATTGTAGCTAGCTTAGGTTTTATTTCACAGGTAAGTGTTTAGTTTTAAATAGGTATTATTTAGTTAATAATTGTAACATTAATTTAGCTCTAATTAAATTATGTTAAAGTTAGGGGGTGTTAGGGTTAGGGTTACGTTAGGGTTATGGTTAGGCTTAGAGTTACGTTAGGTTTAGGTGTTAATATAGTTTAATTTAGGTTGTTGAGATGTGGGGGGCTGGCGGTTTAGGGGTTAATAGGTTTATTTAGTGGTAGTGATGTGAGAGGCCAGAGGTTTAGGGGTTAATAACTTTATTTAGTTGTGGCGATGTCGGGGAGCGGCGGAATAAAGATTAATAACTTTAATATAGTGGCGGCAATGTTGGGGTGCAGCAGAATAGGGGTTAATAACTTTAGTATAGTGGTGGCGATATCGGGAGCGGCAGATTAGAGGTTAATAACTTTATTTAGGTGGAGGCAATAACGGGAGCGGCAGATTAGGGCTTAATAACATTATGTAGTTGTCGGCGATGTCTGGGGCAATAGATTAGGGGTGTTTAGACGTGGGGTTTAAGTTAGGGTGTTAGGTTTAAATGTAACTTTTCTTTTCCCATAGAGTTCAATGGGGCTGTGTTACGGAGCTTTTCTTTCTGCGATCGGAGGTGTTAGACTTTTTTCTGACCCGCTTTCCCCATTGATATCTACATGGAAATCGTGCACGAGCACATAAACACAGCGCTTGTTTTGGGTCCGGTATAGAGCTTAAAAACCCCATATCGCATGCACAAACTGGGTTTTGAAAAACTTGTAATGGCTTCGCTATAGGGGGTTAAATAACGCAACTTTTCTTCCTTAATTTCCCTATAGCGCACATAACTCGTAATCTAGCTGAGAGTGATTTAGGAAATGAGGAATGGTTTGTAAAGAAGATGAGTCTGGAAGAGGCATTTATGATGTATATCAGTGGGAATATAAGGTAGTTTTGATGATTAGGAGGATTAAAATGCAGCAGTCAAGGGGGGGGGGCGGAGCATAGCCGGTCAGGGATATGGCTGCATAATTCAGGAGCTCCTAAGCCCCACTTCCAGACCGCACGCATAGACCTGGGGGATCGCCACAAAAACGGCAACACAGGTGCATGGAAGGCTTGTGAACACACTGGGCAAAAAATCGGATCCACACCGCAAAAACAAAGCTGTTTTTCCGAAACCGGAAGTGCAGGCCTGCATGCAATTTGCTACAACTCCCCTGCCACTAGGCACTAAAAATTAACCACAGTGCCATTTTCTATACAGGGGCAGAGCCTGGAGCTGGTCCTTAGTTGCCACCTTCCTCAGCTGCTTTTACAAAAGAGGATCCACCACACAGGGCACTGTCTTGGAACTCCCCAGCCAGAACCTTCTCTAAGCTACAGGAAACAGGCTTCTCTATACAGGGGACACTGGAAGAACACAGAGGTGAGCTGGCTCTCGCATACACACAAATGCCACAGCACATTGCATGAACTGCCATACTCTAGAACACTTAGGGCATTTTGGACACAAATCTCAGGGTTCTCATTATCCAAAACCCCTGCGCTAAGCCTCAACATATAGATTGCCATCTCAGGTGGGGAAGCTCGCCTTCTACAATACTTTACACGCATACTGCGCTGGGGCCTGGACTGCAACAGCCCACAGGGCTACATTGACCTCACACTGCCAGCCCACTCTGCATGCACCAACCTTTAGGCATCTGAACCCTCCCTGACATTAAGCACCTCTGGATATGCTTGGCCGCAGAAATTCTAAGACCAACAACGTAAACAGCTCTAAGTTAATGCAACAATTCCTCAAACAACAAGACATAGCCGCAAAACCACCGAAAATGGCCGCATCCACAGAACAGCAGAAACACGAGAAAGAAACTACAAGTGCACCCGCCATTACAAAAGATGATCTGCAAAACCTATGCACAAAAGATGATATTAAAGATATCTTAGGAGAGGTCAAAAACTGGTACACAAAGGGTCTCGGTTTAGAGGAGAGCCACAACACGGTCAATAATGACATACAGCACATTTCCAAAGTTGCATACGATCAGGAAGAAACTATACATCAACTGATGGAGAAAGTTGAGGACCTGGACAACAGAGGCAGGCGTAACAACCTTCGCATACGCGGGATCCCAGAAACAATCCAGCCAAATGCCATAGAAGGCTGCCTCCAGGACTTGTTTAGGACGCTGAAGGGCCCAAAGAGCATCGCAGATATACGCATTGAAAGAGCCCACAGGACCCTGAGAGCAAAGCCCCCCCCAAAGGTGCCCCCTCGGGACATAATTGTAAAGCTATTAGATTACAAGGACAGAGAAGAAATCTTGAGACAGGCCAGACAAAAACAAAAAGTAATGCATGCTGGAATCCACATCCAGATCTTCGCAGACCTCAGCCCAGCAACACTGCAGAAGAGGAGGGAGTTGAGTTTCATCACCACAGTCTTGAGGGAGCAGCAGATCCCATACCGGTGGGGATTCCCGGTCAGCATTACCGCATCTAAGGGAGATACAACAGCCACCCTCAGGTCTCTGGAGGACCTGCCAAGATTCAACAAAACCCTCCAACTCAACATCACGCACCCAGAGGACTGCCAATTCTCCCCCAGAGACTCTCAGCGGATAAACAACCAACCGTACAAAACTCACAATTCTGCCAGCCCAGGGCCTCACTCTGTATCTGAAAGTGTGGATCAGGTCTCGATGCCCTTTAGATCCATGGCATCTCCCACCTCGAACTGATATCCCATTCTAGCCATGGCACTTACAGGTCGTATGACATAACATTCTTTTCTTTTTCCACAATTCTTTAGGTTTGGAAGTTGGGATACTACCCCAATAGTTTTTTATTGTTGCAGGACTGTAACTTTTTGTTAATTAAACTTTCTAGTTAGAAAGAAATCGAAACAAAAGAGTTTAAAATTTGCCTTTATAAGTGTTATTGTATTGTGTTTTTACCGCTTATTACTGTTATTGCACATCTCAACATTTTTTGCAATGTTATCTTTGAACCTGTTACTTTGTCTCAGTTTATAGTACAGCGGTAGCTTATATTACTTACCTCATACCAGACACAGAGTAAAACCTACATCAGGCAGACAGGCTATCACTCTCCCGCAAACCCATACCCATACCCGTTAGATCCACTATGGCACATACCATATCCATTACCACCATAAATGTGAAAGGGCTGAATAGCCCGGAAAAGAGGTCCATGGCCTTTAAAGATCTTTACAAAGTCCCCAATGATATCCTATTTATACAGGAGACACACTTTAAGAGAGGTCACAAACCCAAACTCCTGAGCTACAAATATAGAATAAGCTTTCTGGCTTTGGGCGGTACCAAGAAGGGAGGGGTAGGCATTCTACTTAAAAATTCCCTACACTTCCAAGCGACCCACATAGAGAAATACAAGGATGGCAGGTACCTGATTCTGATAGGTTTATTATTCAATAGGACAATTACCCTTGCAAACATATATTTCAAAAATAAAGAACAGCACACTTTATTCAGACACATAACCAACCTTCTACTAGATCACGCCCAGGGGACACTATTCATAGGGGTTGACTTTAATTTGTCACTGGACCCAACAATGGACACCTCTACAGGCATCACTAATACCCCTAAACGAGTCCTAAAATCATTAACTAAAAAACTACACCTATTACGGCTGCACGACATCTGGAGGAACATTAATCCTGACATCAGGGACTACACACCCACACAACACATACACCAGAATATATCACATACATACAGACCAGTTGGGCCTCTCCATGATCACTGACTCGCGAATTTTGCCAATCACATGGTCGGATCATGCCCCCGTACAATGTGCGGTGGCGTGGCCAGAGATGCCACAGCGCCCCTTCATCTAGTGTATGGATGCCTTCCTACTAGGGAATGTACTAACTAAACAGGGTGTAGACCAGTCCATAGAAAACTATTTTAGAGAAAATGACACAGAACACATAACCTCAGCCACCCTCTGGGAGGCGCACAAGTGTGTTATAAGAGGTAAACTGATAGCGCACAAAGCCAGGGAAAAAAAATCGAACAGACAATTTATAAACTCTACTATGTCCCAAATTAGTTACTGGGAAAAAGAGCACAAAAAACATACAAAGGCCACTAGCATACTAGAATCCCTAACACAGTCTAGGAAAGACCTCAAAGACCACCTAATCAAAGAACACCAAAAGAAAGCAGCACTGCTGAAACAAAAATACTTTGATATCAAAGATAAAGCGGGGTCAACACAGACCAGGTAGGCTTCATTCCGGGAAGGGAGGCTAGGGATAACACCCTGAAAACACTACAGATTATTTCCCATGCCCAGGCCACTCGCACCCCTACCATTATTGTTTCTAAGGACGCAGAGAAAGCTTTTGACCATGTTAATTGGCTTTTCCTGAAAACAGTAATGCAGAAAATGAAATTTGGCAACAAATTCTTAGAATTAGTATTTTCCCTATATTTGGCTCCCACTGCTAGGGTTAAGGTTAATGGCATTTTGTCAGACAGCTTCAATATATACAATGGCATGAGGCAAGGCTGTCCTCTCTCGCCTGCTTTATTCACCTTATTCATTGAAACCCTCGCCCAACAAATCAGAAACTACACCCTCATCACAGGGATTCGTATTGGAGACATGGAGCACAAGCTAGTGTTATACGCAGACGACGTTCTCCTCACCCTTACTCAGAACTGTCCCCTTAAAAGACAAAGAATAAAACTGAAATACTTGGGCATTTACCTATCACCTGACGTTCAAACAGTATACACAGCCAACTACAAAACTATGGAAAAAACGCTAACCACAGACTTATCAAGCTGGAAAAATAAATCAATATCTTGGATTGGCAGAATAAATGTTGTAAAAATGAATTTTCTGCCAAGACTTCTATATCTCCTACAAACCACACCCATACACCTCCGTATACACTATCTCAATAAAATACAATCACTAATAGAGCAATACATTTGGCAGGGAGCTAGGCCCAGAATTGCTAGAAAGAACATGTACTTACCAAGGGACAGGGGTGGGTTGGGAGTCCCTAATATCTTCATTTATAAAGAAGCTATAATGCTGCATAAGCTATTGGATTGGTGCACAAACAATAACAATAAACAATGGGTCCGGATTGATAGATACTTATTGGGTCTAAGCAACGCTGGGCTTGCAGCCTGGATACCTCAAAAACGCAGACCCTCTAACATAGCACAATATCCTCTTCTCTCTGACTTTTTCATGACATGGGATAAATTAATAAACACATCCACTAACATCTCTAATATTCTGTCCCCCATGTCCTCACTTTGCCACAACCCGGACCTGCCCTGGAACTTCAAAGATACTTCATTAGAAGTCGGGTGTCACATTAAGGGCAGAACAATTTCGCTCTTCCGCGAAAATAAAACACATAGACCCCTCTCCGCCATCCAGGAGATGCACCCCGAGATTCCCCTGAACTGGTATGCCTATTCCCAAATCTGTCACTACGTAGACACTCACCCCAAGAAACCTCATCTAACTAGAAACACGACACCATTTGAGACCCTATGCCACTTAGAAAACACCCCAACACACACCATATCAAAACAATACAAACTACTGCTAATCAAAGAGCCTCAACTCTTGCCTCCTTACACCAACTCATGGGACAAGGAACTGGGCATTAGCATCACTGCTAAGGACTGGCTAACTGTCTTTAACACTACTAAGTGCTCATCAATTTCCACAAGAGTCCTTGAAACCAACTTTAGTGTTATACGCAGACGACGTTCTCCTCACCCTTACTCAGATAGAGTCTTCCCTCCCAGGGGTCCTTACCTCATACCAGACACAGAGTAAAACCTACATCAGGCAGACAGGCTATCACTCTCCCGCAAACCCATACCCGTTAGATCCACTATGGCACATACCATATCCATTACCACCATAAATGTGAAAGGGCTGAATAGCCCGGAAAAGAGGTTCATGGCCTTTAAAGACCTTTACAAAGTCCCCAATGATATCCTATTTATACAGGAGACACACTTTAAGAGAGGTCACAAACCCAAACTCCTGAGCTACAAATATAGAATAAGCTTTCTGGCTTTGGGCGGTACCAAGAAGGGAGGGGTAGGCATTCTACTTAAAAATTCCCTACACTTCCAAGCGACCCACATAGAGAAATACAAGGATGGCAGGTACCTGATTCTGATAGGTTTATTATTCAATAGGACAATTACCCTTGCAAACATATATTTCAAAAATAAAGAACAGCACACTTTATTCAGACACATAACCAACCTTCTACTAGATCACGCCCAGGGGACACTATTCATAGGGGTTGACTTTAATTTGTCACTGGACCCAACAATGGACACCTCTACAGGCATCACTAATACCCCTAAACGAGTCCTAAAATCGTTAACTAAAAACCTACACCTATTACGGCTGCACGACATCTGGAGGAACATTAATCCTGACATCAGGGACTACACCTTTTACTCACACCCACACAACACATACACCAGAATATATCACATACATACAGACCAGTTGGGCCTCTCCATGATCACTGACTCGCGAATTTTGCCAATCACATGGTCGGATCATGCCCCCGTACAATGTGCGGTGGCGTGGCCAGAGATGCCACAGCGCCCCTTCATCTAGTGTATGGATGCCTTCCTACTAGGGAATGTACTAACTAAACAGGGTGTAGACCAGTCCATAGAAAACTATTTTAGAGAAAATGACACAGAACACATAACCTCAGCCACCCTCTGGGAGGCGCACAAGTGTGTTATAAGAGGTAAACTGATAGCGCACAAAGCCAGGGAAAAAAAATCGAACAGACAATTTATAAACTCTACTATGTCCCAAATTAGTTACTGGGAAAAAGAGCACAAAAAACATACAAAGGCCACTAGCATACTAGAATCCCTAACACAGTCTAGGAAAGACCTCAAAGACCACCTAATCAAAGAACACCAAAAGAAAGAAGCACTGCTGAAACAAAAATACTTTGATATCAAAGATAAAGCGGGGTCCTCTCTCACTAAAACTCTTAAGAGAACCCAATTAAACACACACATCCACTCTATTATTAACAAACATGGAGATCTTCAAAAGGAGAGTAAAAATATAGCAGACGTGTTCAGACAGTACTACGAAACCCTGTACAACTTAGACAGTACCCCCCCCCCCCCAACAAGACATTGAAACCTATCTTGAGGACTTGGACTTACCAACTTTAGATAGAGACTAATCAGATAGCCTGAATCTGCCCATTTCAGTGGAAGAAACAATAAATGTGATTAAAGACATGCCTGGAGGTAAAAGCCCAGGCCCAGACGGGTTTAACATGACATACTATAAGACATACATCCACCACCTCGCTTGTCCCTTAACAAACACCTTCAACTCATTAATTCACTCCGGAGGATTCTCAGGTAACTCACTTGAGGCTCACATCACAGTCCTCCCCAAACCAGGGAAAATGCCAAATAGACCCGAAAATTTCCGCCCCATATCCCTCTTAAATTCTGACATAAAAATCTTCGCCAAGATACTAGCAACAAGACTTAACAGATACTTACCTAAATTAATCAACACAGACCAGGTAGGCTTCATTCCGGGAAGGGAGGCTAGGGATAACACCCTGAAAACGCTACAGATTATTTCCTATGCCCAGGCCACTCGCACCCCTACCATTATTGTTTCTAAGGACGCAGAGAAAGCTTTTGACCATGTTAATTGGCTTTTCCTGAAAACAGTAATGCAGAAAATGAAATTTGGCAACAAATTCTTAGAATTAGTATTTTCCCTATATTTGGCTCCCACTGCTAGGGTTAAGGTTAATGGCATTTTGTCAGACAGCTTCAATATATACAATGACATGAGGCAAGGCTGTCCTCTCTCGCCTGCTTTATTCACCTTATTCATTGAAACCCTCGCCCAACAAATCAGAAACTACACCCTCGTCACAGGGATTCGTATTGGAGACATGGAGCACAAGCTAGTGTTATACGCAAACGACGTTCTCCTCACCCTTACTCAGATAGAGTCTTCCCTCCCAGGGGTCCTTGAGGCTTTTGAGAAATTCGGCCGGGTTTCCGGATTTCTCCTAAACTTAACAAAATCTGAATATTTAAATATAAATTATGGGAAAAGCGAAATTAATCAATTGATCCCAAACTGCCCCCTTAAAAGACAAAGAATAAAACTGAAATACTTGGGCATTTACCTATCACCTGACGTTCAAACAGTATACACAGCCAACTACAAAACTATGGAAAAAACGCTAACCACAGACTTATCAAGCTGGAAAAATAAATCAATATCTTGGATTGGCAGAATAAATGTTGTAAAAATGAATTTTCTGCCAAGACTTCTATATCTCCTACAAACCACACCCATACACCTCCGTATACACTATCTCAATAACATACAATCACTAATAGAGCAATACATTTGGCAGGGAGCTAGGCCCAGAATTGCTAGAAAGAACATGTACTTACCAAGGGACAGGGGTGGGTTGGGAGTCCCTAATATCTTCATTTATAAAGAAGCTATAATGCTGCATAAGCTATTGGATTGGTGCACAAACAATAACAATAAACAATGGGTCCGGATTGATAGATACTTATTGGGTCTAAGCAACGCTGGGCTTGCAGCCTGGATACCTCAAAAACGCAGACCCTCTAACATAGCACAATATCCTCTTCTCTCTGACTTTTTCATGACATGGGATAAATTAATAAACACATCCACTAACATCTCTAATATTCTGTCCCCCATGTCCTCACTTTGCCACAACCCGGACCTGCCCTGGAACTTCAAAGATACTTCATTAGAAGTCGGGTGTCACATTAAGGGCAGAACAATTTCGCTCTTCCGCGAAAATAAAACACATAGACCCCTCTCCGCCATCCAGGAGATGCACCCCGAGATTCCCCTGAACTGGTATGCCTATTCCCAAATCTGTCACTACGTAGACACTCACCCCAAGAAACCTCATCTAACTAAAAACACGACACCATTTGAGACCCTATGCCACTTAGAAAATACCCCAACACACGCCATATCAAAACAATACAAACTACTGCTAATCAAAGAGCCTCAACTCTTGCCTCCTTACACCAACTCATGGGACAAGGAACTGGGTATTAGCATCACTGCTAAGGACTGGCTAACTGTCTTTAACACTACTAAGTGCTCATCAATTTCCACAAGAGTCCTTGAAACCAACTTTACATTTTTAACGAGATGGTATCTGACCCCCAGCAGACTACGCACTATTTACAAAACGGCTAGCAATAAGTGCTGGAGGGGATGCAGAGAAATATTTGGTGGCAGTGTAATAAACTAGATACGTTCTGGCTGACGGTACTGTAGCGCATGTCAGACGTAATAGGCAAACAGCTACCAAACGATCCACAGATCTTACTATTTCTACTCCTGCCCAAACTGCATGACAGTAATGCTAGGGACCTGTTGATCCTCATGCTAAACAGTGCTAAAACCCTAATCCCAAGACACTGGAAATCTCCCAATACCCCGACTGAGAAAGAGTGGGAGGACCAGGTAGAAAGTTTCCTACAACTTGAAAGGTACCACCATTTCCAATCAGGCTCATTAGTCACACACAAACTTAAACTATCTTTATGGAACCAGCACAAAGAGCGACACAAACTTAGAACCCACTAACATCCACTATACTAAACATCAGGCTTTGCCCTTAGACATCATCTTAGCCAGTTGCCAGTACCCTTTTGAGGATAACACTATTTAATATATGTTGTAACTCATGTAATATTCCAGAGACTGTAATATAGAAGCATGGGTCATACAGGCCTCTGCACTGAACCTATGTACTGAACTTGTTGCACTTTTATGTATGATGTATAGACCTTTAATCCAAAAGCACTTTTACTGCTGTACCTCATTGTTACGCTATGGAAATATTCTTATCAACGTTTTGTAAAATCTGTTATATTTTCAAAATAAAAAAATATTTTAAAAATAAAATGCAGCAGTCAAGGTGGTATATGATGAATAGGTGGTTCAGAATTATATTTGTGTTTTGAGCTTACATTCATCTGAGCTTTTTACACCCCCTGGCATAAGCAAATTTGAATTAAGATTTTGGGGCTGATTTATGTAGCTGCGAATGCAGCTGTTTCCGCGCGAGCTTTCAGGCTCGGCAGAAACATAAGTTAAGACCGCTGCTCTTTAACTCATCCGACACCTCTGAGGCGGCAGACAGCATTCATCCCGATCAGATTTGATCGGGATGATTGACACCCCCTGCTAGCAGCCGATTGGCCACAAATCTGCAGGGGGCGGCATTGCACAAGCATTTCACAATGAATTCTTGTGCAATGATAAATGCCAACAGCATATGCTGTCGGCATTTAGGTACAATAGTTATTAAATAGTTATTAACTATTTAATAACTACCTAGTTAAAATAAGTAAAATTTTACCTGTAAAATAAACCCTAACCTAAGTTACAATTACACCTAACACTACACTATCATTAAATTAATTACCTAAACTAACTTCAATTAAATACAATTAAATTAAATAAGCTAAAGTACCAAAAAAAACACTAAATTACAGAAAATAAAAAAGAAATTACAAATTTTTAAACTAATTACATCTAATCTAATCCCCCTAATAAAATAAAAAAAAACCCCTAAAATAAAAAAATTCCCTACCCTATACTAAATTACAAATATCCCTTAAAAGGGCTTTTTGCGGGGCATTGCCCCAAAGTAATCAGCTCTTTTACCTGTAATAAAAAATGCAATACCCACCCAACATTAAAAACCACCACCCACACACCCAACCCTACTCTAAAACCCACCCAATCCCCCCTTAATAGAACCTAACACTACCCCCTTGAAGATCACCCTACCTTGAGCTGTCTTCACCCAACCGGGCACAAGTGGACCTCCAGAGGGTCAGAAGTCTTCAACTGATCCGGCCAGAAGAGGACATCCAGACCGGCAGAAGTCTTCATCCAGGCGGCATCTTCTATCTTCTTCCATCCGGGGCGGAGCAGGTCCATCTTGAAGACATCCGACGCGGAGCATCCTCTTCCATCCGACGGTGACTGAAGAATGAAGGTTCCTTTAAGTGGCGTCATCCAAGATGGTGTCCCTTCAATTCCGATTGGCTGATAGAATCCTATCAGCCAATCGGAATTAAGGTAGGAAAAATCCTATTGGCTGATGCAATCAGCCAATAGAATTGAGCTCGCATTCTATTAGCTGATTGGAACAGCCAATAGAATGCAAGCTCAATCCTATTGGCTGATTGGATCAGCCAATAGGATTGAACTTCAATTCTTTTGGCTGATTGCATCAGCCAATAGGATTTTTCCTACCTTAATTCTATCAGCAAACCGGAATTGAAGGGACGCCATCTTGGATAACGTCACTTAAAGGAACCTTCATTCTTCAGTCGTCGTCGGATGGAAGAGGATGCTCCGCATCGGATGTCTTCAAGATGGACACGCTCCGCTCCGGATGGAAGAAGATAGAAGATGCCGCATGGATGAACACTTCTGCCGGTCTGGATGTCCTCTTCTGGCCGAATCGGATGAAGACTTCTGCCGGTCTGGAGGTCCACTTGTGCCCGGCTGGTTGAAGACGGCTCAAGGTAGGGTGATCTTTAAGGGGGTAGTGTTAGGTTTTATTAAGGGGGTTTGGTGGGTTTTAGAGTAGGGTTGGGTGTGTGGGTGGTGGGTTTTAATGTTGGGGGGTTTTGTATTTTTTTTCACAGGTAAAAGAGCTGATTACTTTGGGGCAATGCCCCGCAAAAGGCCCTTTTAAGGGCTATTTGTAATTTAGTATAGGGTAGGGAATGTTTTTTATTTTGGGTGGCTTTTTTATTTTATTAGAGGGATTAGATTAGGTGTAATTAGTTTAAAAATTTGTAATTTCTTTTTTATTTTCTGCAATTTAGTGGGGGGGGGGGGGGGGGTTCCGTAATTTAGTTTATTTAATTTAATTGTAATTAATTGTAGTTAGTTTAGGTAATTAATGTAATTATAGTGTAGTGTTAGGTGTAATTGTAACTTAGGTTAGGGTTTATTTTTCAGGTAAATTTGTACTTATTTTAATTGGGTAGTTATTAAATAGTTAATAACTATGTAATAACTATTGTACCTAGTTAATAAATACAAAGTTGACTGTAAAATAAAAATAAACCCTAAGCTAGCGACAATGTAATTATTAGTTATATTGTAGCTAGCTTAGGGTTTATTTTATAGGTAAGTATTTAGTTTTAAATAGGAATAATTTAATTAATTGTAGTAATTTTATTTAGATTTTTTAAAATTATATTTAAGTTAGGGGGTGTTAGGGTTAGATTTAGATTTAGGGGTTAATAAATTTAATATAGTAGCGGCGACGTTGGTGGCGACAGATTAGGGTTTAACAAATGTAGGTACGTGTCGGCGATGTTAGGGACGGCAGATTAGGGGTTAATAAAATGTAACTAGTGTTTGTGAGGCAGGAGTGCGGTGGTTTAGGAGTTAATATATTTATTAAAGTGGCGGCGATGTCCGGTTGGCAGATTAGGGTTAAACATTTTAGTTAAGTGTTTGCGATGTGGGGGGCCTCGGTTTAGGGGTTAATAGGTAGTTTATGGGTGTTAGTGTACTTTTTAGCACTTTAGTTAAGAGTTTTATGTTACGGTGTTAGCCCATAAAACTCTTAACTACTGACTTTTGAATGCGGTAGGAGTCTGGAGAGGAGAGGGTCTACCGCTCACTTTTTCCAACAATCGTAAAAACCGGCATTACGCAAATCCCATTAAAAAGATAGGATACGCAATTGATGTAAGGGGATTTGCGGCATGCTAAAATCGCGGAAAAAAGTGAGCGGTACACCTGTACCTGCTTGACTCGTAATACCAGCGGGCATTAAAAAGCAGCGTTGGGACCCATCAACGCTGCTTTTTAAGGCTAACGCAAGATTCATAATCTAGGTGATTGGTAGCAGAGTTATCTTGACTTCAGATCTATCGTAAAAACTAAATTTATGTTTACCTGATAAATTTATTTATTTCCGGGCATCGAGAGTCCACGACGTTATTTCAATTGCTAGTGGGATATTCAACTCCTGGCCAGCAGGAGGAAGCAAACAGCACCCCAGCAAAGCTGTCAAGTGTAACTTCCCTTACCTATAATCCCTAGTCATTCCACCTGAGGTTTACTCAAAAAAACTGCCAAATTATAATTAAACAGAGGGCGGGGTTGTGGACTGTCCATGCACGGAAAGAAAGAAATTTATCAGGTAAGCATACATTTTGTTTTCTTTCCTATGGCATGGAGAGTCCATGACGTCATTCCAATTACTAGTGGGAACCAATACCCAAGCTAGAGGACATGGAATGAATAGGGGGGGAGAACAAAACAGAACCTAAACAGAAGGCACCACCGCTTGAAGAACCTTTTTCCCAAAAGAGGCCTCAGCCAAGGCAAAAGTAACAAATTTGTAGAATTTAGAAAAAGTATGCAGAGAGGACCATGTAGACGCCTTGCAAATCTGTTCCTCAGAAGATTCATTTTTAAAAATCCATGAAGAGGAGACAGCCCTAGTGGAATGAGCCGTAATTCTCTCAGGAGGCTGCTTGGAATAAGTCGTTATTCTCTCAGGAGGCTGCTGTCCAGCAGTCTCATAAGCAAATCGAATCAAACTTCTCAACCAGAGAGAAAGAGTAGAAGAAGTGGCCTTCTGACCCTTACGTTTTCCATAGAAAACAACAATCAGGTCAGAAGAATGCAGAAAATCTTTAGTAGCTTGTAAGTAAATCTTTAGAGTGCGCACAACATCCAAGTTGTGTAAAATACTTTCCTTCTTTTTGTCCTAATCCTTCTTTTCATAAGGAACAACAATTTTCTGATTAATGTTATTATTATTATTATCGGTTATTTGTAGAGTGCCAACAGATTCCGCAGCGCTATTAACAAAGATGGAGTACAACAAAACAATTATAGGGATCAAATGGGTAGAGGGCCCTGCCAAGAGTTACACTGTTGTAGTCAGCTCTAGAGAAGATGATCAACAAACAGCTGGACTCTTAGGCTTACATGCTAAGGGGGTTCAGGGGATAGCAATGGAGGAGAGGAACTGGTATAAAGAAAGGTTAGCGTAGGTTGTATGCATCCCTGAACAGTAGAGTCTTTAGGGAGCACTTGAAGCTTTTAAAACTAGAAGAGAGTCTTGTGGAGCGAGGCAGAGAGTTCCACAAGATGGGAGCAAGTCTGGAGAAGTCCTGTAAACGGGAGTGTGATGAGGTGACAAGAGAGGAGGAGAGTAGGAGGTTGTGAGCAGAGCGAAGGGGACGGGAGGGAGAGTATCTGGAGACAAGGTCTGAGATATAGGGGGGGGCAGTGCAGTTGAGGGCTTTGTATGTCAGAATGAGAATTTTGTGTTTGATCCTAGAGGCAAGAGGAAGCCAGTGAAGAGATTGGCAGAGAGGTGCAGCAGATGAAGAGCGATGTGTAAGGAAGATGAGTCTCGCAGAGGCATTCATTATGGATTGTAAAGGAGCTAGGCGGTAGGTGGGGAGACCAGAGAGGACAGAGTTGCAGTAATTGAGACGGGAGAGAATGAGAGAGTGGATTAAAATCTTAGTTGTGTCTTGTGTAAGGAAGTGTCTAATTTTAGAGACGTTTTTAAGGTGGAAGTGGCAGGCTTTAGCCAATGACTGAATGTGAGGAGTGAAAGAAAGATCTGAGTCAAATGTGACCCCGAGAGATTGGGGGTGGAGAGTTTAGAAGAAGGGGGGAAAATAAGGAGCTCAGTTTTGGAGGTAGTGAGAGGACATCCAGTTGGAGATGTGAGAAAGACAGTTAGTGACATGGGTTAACAAGGAAGGAGAAAGGTCTGGTGCAGAGAAGTAGATTTGGGTGTCATCAGCATACAAATGATATTGTAAACTGTGGGTCTTTATTAGGGAACCTAGTGATGACATGTAGATTGAGAAGAGAAGGGGACAGAGGACAGAGCCTTGCGGTACTCTGACAGAAAGTGGTGACGGGGCAGAGGAGGCCCCAGAGAAGGCTACACTAAAGGTATGGTTTGACAGGTAGGAAGAGAGCCATGAGAGGGCTGTGTCACATATGCCGAAGGATTGGAGGGTTTGGAGCAAGAGAGGGTGGTCAACAGTGTCAAAGGCAGTGGACAGATCAAGGAGGATAAGCAGAGAGAAGTGGCCTTTTGATTTTGCTGTAAGTAGGTCGTTGGTAACCTTAACAATTGCTGTCTCATGGGAGTGATTGGGATGAAATCCAGATTGCAATTGGTCAAGGAGGGAGTTTATTGTAAGGAAATGGAATAGGCGTGCATAAGCTAGTTTTTCAAGAAGCTTTGATGCAAGAGGGAGGAGGGAAATAGGGCGGTAGTTGGATGGGAAGGTAGGATCAAGGGAAGGTTTTTTGAGGATAGGTGTGACCAGTGCATGTTTCAGCGATGAGGGAAATATACCGGTGCTGAGGGAGAGGTTTAAAGTGTGTGTGAGTATAAGGGTAAGGGTGGCAGAGAGGGAGGGGAGTAGCTGTTAGGGGATAGGGTTAAGGGGACAGGTAGTGAGGTGAGAGCGCAGTATAAGTGCCGAAACTTCTTCCTCAGTAACAGGGGAGAATGAGCTAAGTTTAAGGTTATGTGGGTTGTGGTTGATTAAGAGCATTTGAGGGGGTGAGAGAATGGAATTATGTTGAGAGCTGATTTCATTTCTGATGGAGTCGATTTTATTATTGAAGTGGTTGGCAAAGTCTTGAGCTGACAGAGAAGTTGTATTAGGAGGTGGGGGAGGGCGGAGAAGAGTATTGAAAGTGAAGAACAAATGTTTTGGGTTTGAAGAAATATTAGAGATAAGAGTAGAGAAGTAGTGTTGCTTATGGAAATTAAGGGCAGAGTAGTAGGAGTTCAAAATAAATTTGTAATGTTGAAAATCAGCTGAACTCCTAGAATTTCTCCAGTGCCGCTCAGCAGTACGGGAACATCTGCATACGTATCGTGTCAGAGGAGTATGCTAGGGCTGAGGATGAGTGTTTGATTTCTGAGCTATGGTAAGAGGGGCGGGATTGTCAAGGACGGATGTAAGGGTGGAATTATAGTGGCAGATAGATTGGTCAGGACATGAAAAGGAGGAGAAGGATGAGAGGAGAGGTTTGAGGGAATTAGAAAGCTGTTGTTGATCTAATGACATAATGCTTCTGTGAAGTTTGGTGTGAGGAGCAGAAGGAGGGAGAGTTGTAGGGAGTGATGATATATTTGAAGTAAGGAGATGGTGGTCAGAAAGAGGAAAGGGGGAGTTTGTGAAGTTTGAGAGGGTGCATCGATAGCTAAAGATCAGGTCAAGGGAGTGACCATCTTTGTGAGTGGTAGAATCAGTCCATTGTGACAAACCGAAAGAGGAAGTGAGTTGCAGAAGTTGTTTTGCAGAGGAGGTAGTGGGATTGTCAAGAGGGATGTTGAAGTCACCAAGAATGAGGGAAGGGGTGTCTGAGGAAAGGAAATAAGGTAGCCAGGCAGCCAAGGGATCTAGAAATTTAGTTGAGGAGCCAGGAGGACAGTATATGACTGCAACACGTATAGTAAGAGGAGAGAATAAGCGAATCATGTGGGTTTCGAATGAGGAAAATGTGAGGGAAGAGATGGGATGTATTTGTTGAAAGGTGCAACAAGAGGAAAGTAAAATACATACACCACCTCCTTGTCTATTACCAGACCTAGGAGTGTGGCTGAAGTGGAGACCCCCATGTGACAGAGCAGCAGTGGATGCTGTGTCTAGGGGAGAGAGCCAGGTTTCTGTTAGGGTCAGAAGGTTGAGGGAGTGGGAGATAAAGAGGTCATGAATAGAAGTGAGTTTGATGCAAACAGAGCGAGAGTTCCAAAGTGCACAAGTGAAAGGGGAAGTGGCTTTTGATGCAAGAGGAATGTGAGTAAGGTTGTCAGAGTTTTGTTTTTTGAGTCTGTGGGATGGTATACATGGATGTGCACGGCTAGGCAGTTGTTGGGGACCAGGATTAGGGGAGATGTCTCCAGCAGTTAGTAAAAGCAAGAGGGAGAGTGACATGAGATGAGATACAGATTTGCAGTAGTGAGACTGCTTTTGAGACAAGGTGCAGGGGGGAGAGAGAGTGTTTAAGAATAGGTAAAGTTCATGAGTACAAAAGTAAGGTGATTTTAAGAGAGATGGGCTAATGAACAGTGCAGGTGGAGAGGGAAAAGGAGTAATTGAATAATGTAGTTTGTTATAGAGACAGAAGGCAGCAAAAAGAATAAGAAGATATTAGGCATTTTTACAAAAGAGGGAACCAGTTAAACACATAAGGCACATTATTACAGTAGCAATTGCATAAGAAAACAATAAGGTATATCAAACATAATATTACAAAAGTACCTTCCTTTTTCTTGCCCCTTGCCCAATCCTTGTTCAATTCTTGTGTAATGCTATTGCTAGTGCCTCACTTATAAAATGTTCACTTTATTCTTGTATAATTCTATTGCTAGTGCCTCACTTATAAAATGTTCACTTTATTCTTGAATAATTCTATTGCTAGTGCCTCACTTATAAAATGTTCACTTTATTCTTGTATAATTCTATTGCTAGTGCCTCACTTATAAAATGTTCACTTTGAAAATTGGAACATATGTTGTTATAGCAATGCACAGCCCAGTGCAATGCAAATCCCAGACTGGTATGAAATATATGCAGGGAGGGCAGTCAGCTGAGTCCACTAAATTTAGTTGATTGCTAATCAAAGACAATTGGAAAGGCCAATTGGAAAGTTAGATTCTGGTCTGGTCAGGCTGAGATGTTAAGTAAACAGACAATAAAATTTGGGGAAGGTTAAAAACTATAGAATAAGACAGCTATACATTTTAGAATAATAACAAGTATTGATAAGGATTGAACATCACATGGCAATTAAATGAACATTAGAAATAAGACATTGGATAACAGTACAACAGATGTAGGACTAAATTAACAAACTAAGATCATTTGCTCTAAGTAAATATTCATGTACCAGAAGAGAGTTACAGGAGAGTAAAAAAACACCAGAGTGCAGTGAATAGTTGTAGATTGACAGGGTCTCTATTCACGTACCAGAAGAGAGTTACAGGAGAGTAAAAAACACCAGAGTGCAGTGAATAGTTGTAGATTGACAGGGTCTCTATTCACGTACCAGAAGAGAGTTACAGGAGAGTAAAAAACACCAGAGTGCAGTGAATAGTTGCAGATTGACAGGGTCTCTATTCACGTACCAGAAGAGAGTTACAGGAGAGTAAAAGACACCAGAGTGCAGTGAATAGTTGCAGATTGACAGGGTCTCTATTCACGTACCAGAAGAGAGTTACAGGAGAGTAAAAAACACCAGAGTGCAGTGAATAGTTGCAGATTGACAGGGTCTCTATTCACGTACCTGAAAGCAGAGGAGAGAGAATAGGGTTAGCTTGATGTAGTATGCAATTCTTCAGCAGATGTCAATAGGCAGCATGTTGTCTTAATAAGCAGCACTGTGCTGAGTAGTGAGTGCAGTTCTTGTATAATTCTATTGCTAGTGCCTCACTTATAAAATGTTCACTTTGAAAATTGGAACATATGTTGTTATAGCAATGCACAGCCCAGTGCAATGCACATCCCAGACTGGTATGAAATATATGCAGGGAGGGCAGTCAGCTGAGTCCACTAAATTTAGTTGATTGCTAATCAAAGACAATTGGAAAGGCCAATTGGAAATTAGATTCTGATCTGGTCAGGGTGAGATGTTAAGTAAACAGACAATACAATTTGGGGGAGGTTAAAAACTATGGAATAAGACAGCTATACATTTTAGAATAATAGCAAGTATTGATAAGGATTGAACATCATATGTTTCGATTCGACACCACTTTAGGGAGAAACCCCAATTTAGTACAAAGGACCGCCTTATCTGCATTAAAGATAAGGTACGGGGAATCACACTGCAGAGCTGAAAGCTCAGAAACTCTGCGAGTGGAATAAATTGCAAGGAGAAACAAAACCTTCCAAGATAACAATTTTATGTCAACAACATGCATTGGCTCAAACTGAGCCTGCTGCAAAACTTTAAGAACTAGATTAAGGCTTCAAGGAGGAGTAACAGGTTTAAACACAGGCCTGATTCTGACCAGGGCCTGTATAAAAGCTTGAACATCTGGTAAGTCTGCCAGAGGTTTGTGCAAAAGGATAGATAATAAAGAAATCTGACCCTTCAGAGTACTGACTGACAAACCATTTTCCAGGTCATCCTGAAGAAAAGATAAAATACGGGGAATCCTTACCCGGGTCCAGGAGAAACCCTTAGATTCGCACCAAAAGATATTTACGCGATACTTTATGGTAAATCTTGCGAGTAACAGGTTTGCGAGCCTGAAGCATAGTATTAATGACTGCTTCAGAAAAACTACACCCAGACAGAACTAGGCATTCAATCTCCAAGCAGTCAGCTTTAGAGGATCCAGATTTGGATGGAAGAAAGGACCCTTTACAAAGGTAACCTCCAAGGGGGAAGAAATTACATCCTTACTAGATCCCTGAACCATATCCTGTAAGGCCATGCAGTCAAAAACTGCACCCAAGTCATAGCATCCTTTGGTGCAACTCATATCGATTCCTTTCCACAGCAAAACACTTGCTTATAACACTTGCTCCACTTAACAGTTCCTCCACCCAATGTAACTGTGACATATAAAGAAATCCCTCATCTTAATGAACCCACCCATTACCTAAGGAAACCCTTAGAATTATTGATACACAGGACAGAGGTTAATGTGTCTAGTTGCTGTCTCTGTTAATCAGCATATTAATAGCAGTATTATAGCATGGGGGGAGGTTAACAGTTAATTATGGTTTTGGGATTACAGTGAATACATTAGATGAAGTTATCTAAGAAATGTTCCGGGATCACAGATTTCACCAGTATATAGGGTTAACACTTTATAGACCAGGTTTAACAAATCCAGGGGGCCAGGTTGTCATGCTGACTTGAGAATTAGGACTGGAAGTGTGAGCCCTCACCTACCACCACACTGTCTTTAAATAATACAAAAGCTGTGCATTTCTTAAAGTTGTATTTCTTCCTTGTGTCTGACTGCATTACTATATTAATTCCCAGCATGCTGCATGAATTAAGGTTGCCACCTGTCCCTTAAAATACAGAACACTTATAAGTTACACATGCTGTAGGGTGTGCAATGAGAAATATGAATAGTGATGTCCAGAAACACAATACATGTTCCTCCCTGCCCACCCTGCAGCATGTGTAACTCATAAGTGTCCAGGAAAACAAGGCTGAGGTGGCAACCCTATGCATGATCAGTATGGCTGAATAGCCCACGATTAGGAAGGCTGAAAGAGGGTTTCAGGAAAAATGGTTTGCGGTGGTTTTAGACCAGGAGCTTTATGATCCAAGCAGTTCAGCTGACACCATGGTAGAGAACCATTACTAAAAAACAGTGACTGCATTAAGTGCAAGGATTTCTGTAAAAAGGTCACAGGGGCTTGTAAAGGATGAAGTGGCATTGGAGGAAATCCATTATAAGGCCCAAGAAGAAATCATTAATAACCATATTCACAGTTGTATCTTGTTAATATATATCCTGCTATACAGAGGAAAACCTGTATATGATGCAACAGTCACATATAAGTAATGCTCTCTTTTGTGTTAGCCTTAACTGATTATATTCAATTTTTGAAAACCACTCCCTGGAAGAGGCAAGGTATATCACGTCTTGCAGTATGATTTGCATATCTATTGCCTTGGTCATGCTTTTAGAAATTATATCTTTCATGTACAGTGTTATTAAATGCGGAGAAACACACACACGAAAATACCCATTCCATAAAATTTGTCTAATTCCTATTTTTTGCAGCTTGCTCCTAGATATGAACAACGTTTATTTACTATAACATTCATTCAATGTTGAAAGAGTTAACGTTGGCTTTAGAAAGACAGTGGCATTTTAAAGTAACCTGCAAATAAATATCTGACTTTTGATGGGTGGTAGAAGTCAGTGCATGAATTTTGACAAAAGGCTTAAAAAAGCATATTTCTTGCATTACATTTTACACTGATTGCAAATTGCCTTTGTGATTGCATCATACAAAATATAGGGAACTGCAATTTATTTCAAAGTATTAAGTGTTGTTGATATTTGCTGACAAAAGCCTGAATTACAAGTTACAACAGACAAGAATAGAATCTCATAAAAAGGATATCATCAAAGGGAAAAAGTGGACTGGGAGATATGACATAAAATGAAGGCATTAGCAGCACAGTAGTTTTCTTATGGCAAACTGAAATGCATTGCAATTATGTATTAATTATTCATTTTACAAATTAGTATTTTCAGGAGATTAAAGGGACATAAACCCTTAGTAACTATGATTTGCTAAATTGTTTTTGAAGAGAAAATTTAACCACCACTTGTCTTATTTGGAGCCAATCTGGACTTTTTACTGGAGTAGAAAAGGTTAGCTACTGTCATTGAGTTATCCAAAATATTATTGTTTTCCAATTCCTAATTTGCTCACAACTGCTGAAGCCAATTTGATAAGGATATGCAGCAGGGTCAGGCTTGAGAATTCTGCCATGTGTACTTCCAAAGCTTAGAACTGAAAAACCCTTCATTTTCATTGTTAAATTAAAAGTATAAGGGGGAAGTAAAAAAGTCTCTAGCAGGAGGAATAGGCCTGGTAAAGTTGGAGTAGAAAAAAAATGGGCTATGAGATTAATTTATCAAGGTGAGAAAGCAGCTTTTAAGATGCTCCAGTTGTCTTTCTTTGCTCATGCAATGGTCTTGTCAAGGTTCTGAAGTGCTAATTTCAGGGCCAAGGCCTGTAGTGCCTGCTTCTGGGCCAAGCATAATGGTGTGCTTGCTTCTGGGCCAAGCATAAGGGTGTGCCCACTTCTGGTTTAAGAAAAGGCTGAGCCCACTTCTGAGCCAAGCAAAAGGAGTGCCGTTTCTGGCCCAAAGAAAATGTAATGCCTGCTTCTGGGCCAAGCAAGCTATACCAGGGTGCTGAATACAGACAGCAGAAGACAAAAGCAGTGCTGAAAACAGGACAAACAGACAGCAGGCAAATAGGTACAGGAGCTAGAAAACTGCAACAGTGAAAGCAAAAGTACTAATTTTGCCAAATGCAGAGACAAGATCAGGACAGTCAAAGATTCAAAGGCACACAGCAAGTATCAAAACTTAGCCAAGTCCAGAAACAGGAAATCCAGAAACAAAAAGGAACGAGGAACACAAACACAGAAAAGACTCCAATGTGAGAGCAAGGAGTAAAGGCATACGGCTAGATTTAGAGTTTTGTCGGTAACGACCCGCGTATCTAACTCTGGCTTTTTTCTGGCCGCACCTTTAAAATAACTCTGGTATTGAGAGTCCACAGAATGGCTGCGTTAGGCTCCAAAAAAGGAGCGTAGAGCATATTTAACGCAACTGCAACTCTCGATACCAGAGTTGCTTACGGACGCTGCCAGCCTCAAAAACGTGCTTGTGCACGATTCCCCCATAGGAAACAATGGGGCTGTTTGAGCTGAAAAAAAACCTAACACCTGCAAAAAAGCCGCGTTCAGCTCCTAACACAGCCCCATTGTTTGCTATGGGGAAAGACTTCCTACGTCTGCACCTAACACTCTAACATGTACCCCGAGTCTAAACACCCCTAACCTTAAACTTATTAACCCCTATTCTGCCGCCCCCGCTATCGCTGACCCCTGTATATTATTTTTAACCCCTAATCTGCCGCTCCGTAAACCATCGCTAATTACATTATCCCTATGTACCCCTAATCTGCTGCCCCTAACACTGCCGACCCCTATATTATATTTATTAACCCCTAATCTGCCCCCCACAACGTCGCCTCCACCTGCCTACACTTATTAACCCCTAATCTGCCGACCGGACCGCACCGCTATCATTATAAAGTTATTAACCCCTAATCCGCCTCACTAACCCTATAATAAATAGTATTAACCCCTAATCTGCCCTCCCTAACATCGCCGACACCTAACTTCAATTATTAACCCCTAATCTGCCAACTGGAGCTCACCGCTATTCTAATAAATGTATTAACCCCTAAAGCTAAGTCTAACCCTAACACTAACATCCCCCCTAAATTAAATATAATTTTAATCTAACGAAATTAATTAACTCTTATTAAATAAATTATTCCTATTTAAAGCTAAATACTTACCTGTAAAATAAATCCTAATATAGCTACAATATAAATTATATTTATATTATAGCTATTTTAGGATTATTATTTATTTTACAGGTAACTTTGTATTTATTTTAACCAGGTACAATAGCTATTAAATAGTTAAGAACTATTTAATAGCTAAAATAGTTAAAATAATTACAAATTTACCTGTAAAATAAATCCTAACCTAAGTTAAAATTAAACCTAACACTACACTATCAATAAATTAATTAAATAAAATACCTACAATTACACCTAACACTACACTATCAATAAATAAATTAAATACAATTCCTACAAATAAATACAATGAAATAAACTAACTAAAGTACAAAAAATAAAAAAGAACTAAGTTACAAAAAATAAAAAAATATTTACAAACATTAGAAATATATTACAACAATTTTAAACTAATTACACCTACTCTAAGCCCCCTAATAAAATAACAAAGCCCCCCAAAATAAAAAAAATGCCCTACCCTATTCTAAATTACTAAAGTTCAAAGCTCTTTTACCTTACTAGCCCTGAACAGGGCCCTTTGCGGGGCATGCCCCAAGAAGTTCAGCTCTTTTGCCTGTAAAAAAAAACATACAATACCCCCCCCAACATTACAACCCACCACCCACATACCCCTAATCTTACCCAAACCCCCTTAAATAAACCTAACACTAAGCCCCTGAAGATCTCCCTACCTTGAGTCGTCTTCACCCAGCCGAGCCAAATTCTTCATCCAAGCGGAGCAAGAAGAGGTCCTCCATCCGGTAGAAGTCTTCATCCAAGAGGCATCTTCTATCATCATCCATCCGGAGCGGAGCGGCAGCATCCTGAAGACTTCCGACGCGGAACATCCATCCTGGCCGACGACTGAACGACGAATGACGGTTCCTTTAAATGACATCATCCAAGATGGCATCCCTCGAATTCCGATTGGCTGATAGGATTCCATCAGCCAATCGGAATTAAGGTAGGAAAAATCTGATTGGCTGATTGAATCAGCCAATCAGATTGAGCTCGCTTTCTATTGGCCGATCGGAACAGCCAATAGGATGCAAGCTCAATCTGATTGGCTGATTGGATCAGCCAATCGAATTGAACTTGATTCTGATTGGCTGATTCCATCAGCCAATCAGAATATTCCTACCTTAATTCTGATTGGCTGATAGAATCCTATCATCCAATCGGAATTCGAGGGACGCCATCTTGGATGACGTCATTTAAAGAAACCGTCATTCGTCATTCAGTCGTCGGCCAGGATGGATGTTCCGCGTCGGAGGTCTTCAGGATGCTGCCGCTCCGCTCTGGATGGATGACGATAGAAGATGCCTCTTGGATGAAGACTTCAATCGGATGGAAGACCTCTTCTGCCCCGCTTGGATGAAGACTTCTACCGGATGGAGGACCTCTTCTTGCTCCGCTTGGATGAAGAATTTGGCTCGGCTGGGTGAAGACGACTCAAGGTAGTGAGATCTTCAGGGGATTAGTGTTAGGTTTATTTAAGGGGGGTTTGGGTTAGATTAGGGGTATGTGGGTGGTGGGTTGTAATGTTGGGGGGGGGTATTGTATGTTTTTTTTACAGGCAAAAGAGCTGAACTTCTTGGGGCATGTATTTAATTTATTTATTGATAGTGTAGTGTTAGGTGTAATTGTAGATAATTATAGGTATTTTATTTAATTAATTTATTGATAGTGTAGTGTTAGGTTTAATTGTAACTTAGGTTAGGATTTATTTTACAGGTAAATTTGTAATTATTTTAACTATTTTAGCTATTAAATAGTTCTTAACTATTTAATAGCTATTGTACCTGGTTAAAATAAATACAAAGTTACCTGTAAAATAAATATTAATCCTAAAATAGCTATAATATAAATATAATTTATATTGTAGCTATATTAGGATTTATTTTACAGGTAAGTATTTAGCTTTAAATAGGAATAATTTATTTAAGAAGAGTTAATTAATTTCGTTAGATTAAAATTATATTTAACTTAGGGGGGTGTTAGTGTTAGGGTTAGACTTAGCTTTAGGGGTTAATACATTTATTAGAAGAGCGGTGAGCTCCAGTCGGCAGATTAGGGGTTAATAATTGAAGTTAGGTGTCGGCGATGTTAGGGAGGGCAGATTAGGGGTTAATACTATTTATTATAGGGTTAGTAAGGCGGATTAGGGGTTAATAACTTTATTATAGTAGCGGTGCGGTCCGCTCGGCAGATTAGGGGTTAATAAGTGTAGGCAGGTGGAGGCGACGTTGAGGGGGGCAGATTAGGGGTTAATAAATATAATATAGGGGTCAGCGGTGTTAGGGGCAGCAGATTAGGGGTACATAGCTATAATGTAGGTGGCGGCTCTTTGCGGTCGGCAGATTAGGGGTTAATAAGTGTAGGTAGCTGGCTGCGACATTGTGGGGGGCAGGTTAGGGGTTAATAAAATAACATAGGGGTTGGCGGTGTTAGGGGCAGCAGATTAGGGGTACATAAGTATAACGTAGGTGGCCGTCGGCAGATTAGGGGTTAAAAAAATTTAATCGAGTGTCAGCTATGTGGGGGGGCCTCGGTTTAGGGTTGCATAGGTAGTTTATGGGTGTTAGTGTACTTTAGAGCACAGTAGTTAAGAGCTTTATGAACCGGCGTTAGCCCAGAAAGCTCTTAACTACTGACTTTTTTCTGCGGCTGGAGTTTTGTCGTTAGAATTCTAACGCTCACTTCAGACACGACTCTAAATACCGGAGTTTGAAAGATCCCATTGAAAAGATAGGATACGCAATTTACGTAAGGGGATCTGCGGTATGGAAAAGTCGCGGCTGAAAAGTGAGCGTTAGACCCTTTTTTGACTGACTCCAAATACCGGCGGTAGCCTAAAACCAGCGTTAGGAGCCTCTAATGCTGGTTTTCACGGCTACCGCCAAACTCCAAATCTAGGCCATAGACTGCTCAATAAACAGTCAGAGAGAACTTCCCTGATTGGCTTGCATCCAGAGATGGTGGAGCTGGGAGACACACCTGCTGATGATAATTTCTTTGAACATTTTTCTGCAAATAAACATCTTCTAGTGTTGCAAACAGAGCAAGCCAGACTCTGAAGCTGGAGTTCCTGGTTCTATCCCAGGCAAGACATAGTGAGGGAAGTCACCAGTGGTGCCCCCCTCATACAGTTTGTATTTTGGCAGGAACAGAGCTTATGGGATCCTGAAAGTTCTACTTCTGTTGTAGTGTGCTTCTTAAACCATTCACCACCTTTGACGTAGTGAACTTTAAAATCATCCCAGACTGACTTGACCAGGATGATTAACAAGCCCTGCTCTCACAAAGATTGTCCAATGATAAATATCATCTTTCTTGCTTTGACTTTAACTGACATACTGCATGGTTATGTCCAGCTTCAGGGGGATAATTTGGGTTTATACCAACTTTAACACCCTTTCTTACTAGGGAAGAATGAATTTATAACCTATGACATGTCTAATTTAGCACTTAGGTTCGAAGTTGTTAATAAACCCCCCTTACCCTTTGGGTCAGTTTGACTGTGAAATTAAATTTGCCATTCACTCTCAGGCCTTGCTGAAATTCTGCTGTTTACTTTAAAATATCTCAATAATTCTCCACTTTCTCTTAAATGACAAATTCACTCATTCATTTCATCTCTCATCTAGCAATGCAACTCCAATAGAGTAAATCATTTGTACTTAATTAAAAGCCATCATGAGCACATTTGCCTCAAATCGGCCTTTGGAGAAATGTCCCCACCACCCTCTCTCTTCATACTACTCAAGGCTTCAAAACCTTCAGATCTTAGAAAAAATAAATTAAGCTTTAAGGTTCACGTTAATACAATAAACTAACTCAAAGCACTAGATATATTTATTAAACACATTTCTGTAACTAATTTACTGATGTGCCCAGGCCCGGACTGGCCATAGGGCATACCGGGCAGATGCCCGGTAGGCCGCAAGGAAGTTTAGCCCCGCCCACATACATTTTTTATTTTTATTTATTTTTTTTAGAATAACTGATTTTTTATTTTTTTTGGAATATATTTAATAATTGTAATGCAATTCCAACCAATATCAATAGTATCTCGATCTAAAGTTTGGTTCAACCCGCCCTGCCCTCATTCGGCCGCCACCGCACAGGCGCACTGTGCGCCGGCGGTTAATGACTATGACTTCACTGTGAGTGCTGAGTGGCAGACACGCGGCTGCAGACTGCAGTACCCTGATGGCGCGACGCCGCATGATGTGACCCAGAGGCTGTGTCAGTGCAGCGTGCTGACTGCTGAGCTGGAGGGCTTTCCTTCCTGGTGAGGTGAGGATTGGAAAGCTGCGCCGAGGCTGCGAGCACCGATCAGACTCAGCAGGTGGCCAGGCCAGGTAAGACTGAGTCAGAGACACTCTGGAGTCAAATGGCCTTTTGTTTTATACTAGGCCGGCCCCCAATCTGTGTGCTGCCTAAGCTCTTAGTACTGCAAGCTAACCAGATACCCATTAGCGCAGCATACCGGCCCTCCCAGTCTCTCTGGCTGCACAGTCACCCGGCCTGTTCCATCAATTATGCGTTATGCGTGATTTTACTTTATGCAAATGTAATTAAGCATGTTTTCTCACGCATAATTGATGGAACAGGCTGGGTGACTCTGTGCAGCCAGAGAGAGAGGCTGAGGGCCGGTATGCTGCACTAAGGGGTATCTGGTTAGCTTGCTGTACTGAGAGCTTAGGCAGCACACAGATTGGGGGCCGGTCTATGAACACGTTAATTAATATATATTTTTAAAACTACTAGAGGACTCGGAGTATGTAGCATGGGATGGGAACACAGTACCCTAGCTCAGGGGTGGACCTACCAGCGTTGACACTGCACCGGGGCCTGAGCCAGGGCTGGAAGGGGCCCACAACTACCAGACCTGTTCAAAAACTCTAAAAAGTGTACTGCCTGTTTTTTTGTAAAATTTCTAACTGCTGCTCCGGACTGTGCCAACTCTTACAATGTCACGTAACAACTTTAAGGATGAGGTGTGAGACGCACATTATAGTAAGCTAAGTTATTTCTGGTAGTCCTGACTCCTGCCTCATGTGTTGTAATGCTTTTATGTGTGCTAGGTTGTGCTCCTGTACTGACCACATTAATAAAGAAAATTGCAGACACTTAATACCTTAGCTCTTTAAAAGTACTATACAGCATTATTGTGTGATTTGTTCATTCCTTCTGTGACAGCAGAGGTTAATGTTCATAGTAGGAAGAAACACAGTCACACAGTAATATCTTTTTTTATTAATGTGGTCAATACTAATATATATATATATATATATATATATATATATATATATATATATATATATATATATATATATAAAAATACAGGATAAATAAAGTTTACTCTATAAAGGGGTAGTCAATATATGACTACATTTGTATCATGCTAGATGTTCATTATGAGAATATATGTGAGTGTGCCCCTGAGCCAGGCTGACCAGTTAAAGGGAGAGAGAGACTCTAGAAGGTCTGTAACTTAAAGGGACATGCCACCCTCATTTTTTCTTTTATGATTTAGAAAGAGAATGCAATTTTAAACATCTTTCTAATTTACTTATATTATCTAATTTGTTTTATTCTCTTGATATTCTTTGATGAAAAGCATATCTAGATATGCTCACTAGCTGCTGATTGGTTGCTGCACATAGAAGCCTCGTGTGATTGGCTCACCATGTGCATTGCTTTTTCTTCAACTAAGGATATTTAAAAAATGAAGCAAAATAAATAATGGAAGTAAATTGTAATGTTGTTTAATTTTCTATTCTCTATCTGAATCATGAAAGAAAGATTTTGGGTTTAGTGGCCCTTTAATATCAGCTGCTTCAACTTCACAAAACTTTGATTTTAAAATGTGTGTTTATGTATGTGAGTAACAGTATGTGTGTGTGTATGTATTTACGTATGTGAGTAACAGTGTGTGTGTGTGTGTGTGTGTGTATATATGTATGTATGTGAGTAACAGTGTGTGTGTGTGTGTGTGTGTGTGTGTGTATATATATATATATATATATATATATATATATATACACTGTATGTATGTGAGTAACAGTATGTGTATGTATGTATTTATGTATGTGAGTAACAATATATATGTGTGTGTGTGTATGTATTTATGTATGTGAGTAACAGTATGTGTGTATGTGTATATGTATGTATGTATGTATGTATGTTTCTGAGTAACAGTATGTGTGTGGGTGTATATGTATGTATTTATGTATGTGAGTAACAGTGTGTGTGTGTGTGTATATGTATGTATTTATGTATATGAGTAACAGTGTGTGTGTATATGTATGTGAGTAACAGTATGTGTGTGTGTGTATATATTTATGTATGTGAGTAACACTATGTGTGTGTGTGTATATATGTATGTATTTATGTATGTGTGTGTGTGTGTGTATATGAATGTGTATATGTGTGCGTATATGAATGTATGTATCTGTATATGTGTGTGTGTATATATATATATATATATATATATATATAGTGTGTATAAATGTTTGTGTGTGTGTGCATATATATATATATATAATCAAACCACAGAACCGGCAGTGCTCAGGATACCTCTCTCACCAGCAGGATGTTTGCACCGTCTAATCAGCCATCTTCACGCCGTTAACTGCAGCACACTTGTGTCCCTCTGCTCTCTGTGCACGGCCCTCCGTTGATGACGTCATCCACCGATGCCACTCATGAGCGATCCATCCGACGCTCCACAGCAAAATCCACCAACCAACAGGCATAGGAAGGCACCCGGTCTCCTACTCTCCCAAAGGACCACAGCAAGAAGGAAACAGCAAACAGCAAACAGGATATCAAAAAACAGCAGCCAGACGATCCGGTAAAAACAAAATAGTCTTTATTTGACTTCAAACATGAATGTACAGGCTATGTGTCAAACATGTTTCTTATAGAAATACTTAATCAACTTCATCAATGACAGCCTGCTAAATAATGACTTAATGGCTAAGCTTAAATACACATGGAAAGCAACACCCTGTTTTCTCACAGCCAATCATGTTAAGGAACCTTTTTGCAGAGATATACATACACCTGTGTTCTGCTCATTATAAAGGTATATATGTAGAGAAGGGAATATGTTTAGTGTAAACAATGTTTGTAACAAGATAATAAAAATATAATAAAAATATATGCTAACATGCAAAATACTATTATGAATTAGAAGAATTTTTTATGCACATGAAATAACAAGTAGCAATATTTTTTTATATATTTATTTGACAAATAATTTTATATCCCATTCTGAATTTAAACCTTTTGGCACTACAGTTTCCTATTGGAAAATCCAAAAGACTTCCCTTTTCTTGAGAATTTCTTCTCTATTACCACCTCTTGGGTGTCTAGGAATAAATTGGATACATTGAAACGCCAACAAGGAAGTATCAGAATGGTGTTCTTTCTTAAAATGTAGTGACACTGGAGTAGTTGATGTGGGTCTTCAATGGACCTTAAATGCTCTAGGAATCTATCTTTCAGGGGTCGTGTAGTGAGTCCCACATACTGCTTATAGCACCCCCTGCAGGTGAGCAAATAGATAACATATGTAGAATTACAAGTGGAATACTGTTCTAGCTGATAAGATTTACCTGTAACCTGGGATTTAAACTCTGTTACAAATAGAGCATGTACACATGACTTGCACCTAATGCTATTACATTTATGAAATCCAGACTTTAATGAAAGCCTATTTTCTTTTTTTTGTTTTTGTCAACATAGAAGGAGACAGAAGGTTTCCCAAAGTTTTGGCCTTGCGTGACACAAATCCACAGCCTGTTTGTACAATCTGTCTAAGTACATCATCCGCCTCTAATATAGGCAAGGAATCACGTATGATTTTGCAGATTTTATGATACTCAGTGCTGTAGGTAGTAATGAATTTGGGTTTGTTCTGCATTGGATTAAGTTCTCTTTTATTAGTAAATAAAGAATCCCTATCTTGAGGGTCAACCAATTTCTTTGCCCTGTCTAGGTTATTCTTATCATAACCTCTTTGTAAGAAACTTTCAGTTAATTCTTTCGCATGAAATTCATATTTGTCTGATTTAGTGCAATTACGTTTTACACGTATGTATTGACTCTTAGGTATAGATACCACCGTGTGCCTAGGATGACAGGAGGTGGCATTGAGAATTGTATTCCCAGCCATCTCTTTGCGATACAATTCGACTGCAATACTCTGTTCATCACAATTGGCTCGTAGTTCTATATCCAAGAAGGGAACACTTTCTGTGCTGGTCACATGTGTAAATTTTAAATTAAGATCATTATTTTGTAGATACTCTATAAAGTCAGGGATTATCTCCTCTGACCCTTTCCAGACAACCAAAAGGTCATCTATATAGCGACCAAAATAAAGTATGTGTTCCCTGTACGGATTAATATCTCCAAAGACGTGGGACAGCTCCCACCAACCTAAATACAGGTTGGCATAGGATGGGGCAAATTTTGCCCCCATAGCTGTCCCACGCCTATGGAGATAATAGTCACCTTCAAACATAAAAAAGTTATGTGTTAAAAGAAAATCAATGGAGGTAAGAATAAACTCTTTCAATTTAACATCATAGCCTGAAAAATTGTCCAAGAAAAATTTGACAGCCTCTATCCCCTTGTCATGTGGTAAACACGTGTAGAGTGAAATGACATCTACTGAGACAAAGGAATATCCTACTTCCCATTTTAATTTTTCTAGCTGTTGAATAACATCACTAGTATCTCTTACATAACATAATAATTTAGTTACCATAGGTTGTAAAAATGCATCAAGAGTTTCAGAAAGGGGTTCAATTAGAGAACCAATACCAGCCACTATTGGGCGGCCTGGGGGTTTACACACACTTTTGTGAATTTTGAGGAAATAATGGAAAATTGCCACTTTTGGATACTGGACTTTTAAAAATTCCAAATTCTTTTGTGTGATAACCCCATTATAGGCTGCCGAATCAATGATGGAATAAAGTTCCCTTTGGAAACGAAAAGTGGGATTATTAGGCAATTTTAAGTAAACCTCTTTATCTGAAAGCTGTCTCCAAGCTTCCTCCATATAATCCGATTTATTCAACACTACAACTTTTCCCCCTTTATCTGATCCACGAATAACTATTTCCTGCATTTTCTCCAAAGATTTCAAAGCTTGATATTGTTTCCTAGTCAAATTGTAACCTAGGTGTGACTTCCAATTAATACTATCATGCAACTCCTTCAGTTTTAACTCAACTGTTTTTTTAAATACTTCAATGGCACTAGATCTAGTTTTAATTGGATAAAAGTCAGATTTCGGTTTCAACTTACTGATATCAATTCTGCCAGACTTTTCTTGATCCAGTGCCATTAAACTATCCTTTTCTAATGAAACTAGGTCAAGTAACGCACATTTATCAGAAAAATCTTTAATGGTATCTGTACTGGGGTCATTGGTTTCAACCTCCAAGGGTATATCTACATTTTCAGCTCCTGAAAAATGTTTCTTTAATACCAAAATTCTAATGAATTTATTTAAATCTACAATAGTATTAAATAAATCGAAATGTGAGGTAGGAGCAAAGCTTAAACCCAATGACAGAACAAATAGTTGTTCCTGAGTTAAAATTTTAGATGACAAATTGAGTACATTATCAAACTGATTTAAATATACTTCTGAGGCTGATTGCCCTTCTTCCTTTGAGGATATCTGTGTGTCTTGGCATTCCCTATCTTTAATATGGGCTGCTCTGTTGAATCTTTGCCCCCCTCTAAGTATTTTTTTCTTTGTGTCAGGGGGCCTTTCTGTTTTTTTTGACATAGTATCATTATCTACAACATGTGTAACCTCATTTTGCTGTAATACAAAAGAAGGGGCTGCTCTCACTTGTGTTTCACTGATTTCTAAATCTGATGAATCATAATCATATTCTGTGTCAGTGTCAGCAAATTTAACTCTCTTATCTGCATTTCTCTTAGACTGTCTGCTCCTTTTCCTATTCTCATATTGTGGGAATCTGTACACTTTATCATTATCATAATCAGATTTATCTCCAAGTATTTTTTGCTTCTTGAAATGCCACAAGTTATTTTTAAATTCACTGACAACCTTCTGTATTTTGTCATCATACAATTTAAAATCTGCTCTCTCAGATAAAGGACGAATATAATCTTGCAATTTCTGTTTCTCAAGACCTAATTGTGTACGTAATTGTTTTTTATAATCAATCAAAAGATCAATAAGTGCAAGAGAGCACTCAGTGAGAATGTTATTCCACTTGTTAATAAAGTCCATGTCAGTTACATGAAAAGAAGGAAACTTCTTAATGCGGAGTCCTCTAGGTATGCGTTTAGCCTTTTTGTAGATATTAAAAGTCTTGATGTCAAGTTCTAACCTAGAGTCCTGTTTAAGGAGATTATCCATTCGGAAAAATAAACTGTCCATGTCTCCATTCTGTTCTTTCTCAATCACATCACTATTGAACAAATGCTCACAGTCACTGACTTCTTCATTATCTTGTTATAAAACAAAACTAGCTGATGCCATATTTGTATAATACAGAACGTCTCATAAATGTTGCTGTGAAAATTTAAACTTCAAATGCTGTTTCCAATATAAATTATATAAAACAGAGTGAAGCAGAGGCGTGCAATCCAAATATAAAGCGTCTTACAGGGCATGAAAAGACATATACTTAGTGCATTAATACAATCCGTTATATGCTCCAGGCAAAAAAAGTATCCGTGCAGCTTACCAAATTGATGGATCAATAGACAATCAAACCACAGAACCGGCAGTGCTCAGGATACCTCTCTCACCAGCAGGATGTTTGCACCGTCTAATCAGCCATCTTCACGCCGTTAACTGCAGCACACTTGTGTCCCTCTGCTCTCTGTGCACGGTCCTCCGTTGATGACGTCATCCACCGGTGCCACTCACGATCGCTCCATCCGACACTCCACAGCAAAAACCACCAACCAACAGGCACAGGAAGGCACCCGGTCTCCTACTCTCCCAAAGGACCACAGCAAGAAGGAAACAGCAATCAGCAAACAGGATATCCAAAAACAGCAGCCAGACGATCCGGTAAAAACAAAATAGTCTTTATTTGACTTCAAACATGAATGTACAGGCTATGTGTCAAACATGTTTCGTATAGAAATACTTAATCAACTTCATCAATGACAGCCTGCTAAATAATGACTTAATGGCTAAGCTTAAATACACCTGGAAAGCAACACCCTGTTTTCTCACAGACAATCATGTTAAGGAACCTTTTTTGCAGAGATATACATACACCTGTGTTCTGCTCATTATAAAGGTATATATGTAGAGAAGGGAATATGCTTAGTGTAAACAATGTTTGTAACAAGATATTAAAAATATAAAAAAAATATATGCTAACATGCAAAATACTATTATGAATTAGAAGAATTTTTTATGTACATGAAATAACAAGTAGCAATATTTTTTATATATTTATTTGACAAATAATTTTATATCCCATTCTGAATTTAAACCTTTTGGCACTACAGTTTCCAATTGGAAAATCCAAAAGACTTCCCTTTTCTTGAGAATTTCTTCTCTATTACCACCTCTTGGGTGTCTGGGAATAAATTGGATACATTGAAACGCCAACAAGGAAGTATCAGAATGGTGTTCTTTCTTAAAATGTAGTGACACTGGAGTAGTTGATGTGGGTCTTCAATGGACCTTAAATGCTCTAGGAATCTATCTTTCAGGGGTCGTGTAGTGAGTCCCACATACTGCTTATAGCACCCCCTGCAGGTGAGCAAATAGATAACATATGTAGAATTACAAGTGGAATACTGTTCTATCTGATAAGATTTATCTGTAACCTAGTATTTAAACTCTGTTCCAAATAGAGCATGTGCACATGACTTGCACCTAATGCTATTACATTTATGAAATCCAGGCTTTAATGAAAGCCAATTTTCTTTTTTTGTTTTTGGCAACATAGAAGGAGACAGAAGGTTTCCCAAAGTTTTGGCCTTTTTGACACAAATCCACAGCCTGTTTGTACAATCTGTCTAAGTACATCATCCGCCTCTAATATAGGCAAGGAATCACGTATGATTTTGCAGATTTTATGATACTCAGTGCTGTAGGTAGTAATGAATTTGGGTTTGTTCTGCATTGGATTAAGCTCTCTTTTATTAGTAAATAATGAATCCCTATCTTGAGGGTCAACCAATTTCTTTGCCCTGTCTAGGTTATTCTTATCATAACCTCTTTGTAAGAATCTTTCAGTTAATTCTTTCGCATGAAATTCATATTTGTCTGATTTAGTGCAATTACGTTTTACACGTATGTATTGACTCTTAGGTATAGATACCACCGTGTGCCTAGGATGACAGGAGGTGGCATTGAGAATTGTATTCCCAGCCATCTCTTTGCGATACAATTCGACTGCAATACTCTGTTCATCACAATTGGCTCATAGTTCTATATCCAAGAAGGGAACAATTTCTGTGCTGGTCACATGTGTAAATTTTAAATTAAGATCATTATTTTGTAGATACTCTATAAAGTCAGGGATTATCTCCTCTGACCCTTTCCAGACAACCAAAAGGTAATCTATATAGCGACCAAAATAAAGTATGTGTTCCCTGTATGGATTAATATCTCCAAAGACGTGGGACAGCTCCCACCAACCTAAATACAGTTTGGCATAGGATGGGGCAAATTTTGCCCCCATAGCTGTCCCACGCCTATGGAGATAATAGTCACCTTCAAACATAAAAAAGTTATGTGTTAAAAGAAAATCAATGGAGGTAAGAATAAACTCTTTCAATTTAACATCATAGCCTGAAAAATTATCCAAGAAAAATTTTACAGCCTCTATCCCCTTGCCATGTGGTATACACGTGTAGAGTGAAATGACATCTACTGAGACAAAGGAATATCCTACTTCCCATTTTAATTTTTCTAGCTGTTGAATAACATCACTAGTATCTCTTACATAACTTAATAATTTAGTTACCATAGGTTGTAAAAATGCATCAATAGTTTCAGAAAGGGGTTCAATTAGAGAACCAATACCAGCCACTATTGGGCGGCCTGGGGGTTTACACACACTTTTGTGAATTTTGGGCAAATAATGGAAAATTGCCACTTTTGGATACTGGACTTTTAAAAATTCCATATTCTTTTGTGTGATAACCCCATTATAGGCTGCCGAATCAATGATGGAATAAAGTTCCCTTTGGAAACGAAAAGTGGGATTATTAGGCAATTTTAAGTAAACCTCTTTATCTGAAAGCTGTCTCCAAGCTTCCTCCATATAATCCGATTTATTCAGCACTACAACTTTTCCTCCTTTATCTGATCCACGAATAACTATTTCCTGCATTTTCTCCAAAGATTTCAAAGCTTGATATTGTTTCCTAGTCAAATTGTAACCTAGGTGTGACTTCCAATCAATACTATCATGCAACTCCTTCAGTTTTAACTCAACTGTTTTTTGAAATACTTCAATGGCACTAGATCTAGTTTTAATTGGATAAAAGTCCGATTTCGCAATTCTGCCAGACTTTTCTTGATCCAGTGCCATTAAACTATCCTTTTCTAATGAAACTAGGTCAAGTAACGCACATTTATCAGAAAAATCTTTAATGGTATCTGTAATGGGGTCATTGGTTTCAACCTCCAAGGGTATATCTACATTTTCAGCTCCTGAAAAATGTTTCTTTAATACCAAAATTCTAATGAATTTATTTAAATCTACAATAGTATTAAATAAATCGAAATGTGAGGTAGGAGCAAAGCTTAAACCCAATGACAGAACAAATAGTTGTTCCTGAGTTAAAATTTTAGATGACAAATTGAGTACATTATCAAACTGATTTAAATATACTTCTGAGGCTGATTGCCTTTCTTCCTTTTGAGGATATCTGTGTGTCTTGGCATTCCCTATCTTTAATATGGGCTGCTCTATTGAATCTTTGCCCCCCTCTACGTATTTTTTTCTTTGTGTCAGGGGGCCTTTCTGGTTTTTTGACATAGTATCATTATCTACAACATGTGTAACCTCATTTTGCTGTAATACAAAAGAAGGGGCTTCTCTCACTTGTGTTTCACTGATTTCTAAATCTGATGAATCATAATCATATTCTGTGTCAGTGTCAGCAAATTTAACTCTCTTATTTGCACTTCTCTTAGACTGTCTGCTTCTTTTCCTATTCTCATATTGTGGGAATCTGTACACTTTATCATTATCATAATCAGATTTAGTATTTTTTGCTTCTTGAAATGCCACAAGTTATTTTTAAATTCACTGACAACCTTCTGTATTTTGTCATCATACAATTTAAAATCTGCTCTCTCAGATAAAGGACGAATATAATCTTGCAATTTCTGTTTCTCAAGACCTAATTGTGTACGTAATTGTTTTTTATAATCAATCAAAAGATCAATAAGTGCAAGAGAGCATTCAGTGAGAATGTTATTCCACTTGTTAATAAAGTCCATGTCAGTTACATGAAAAGAAGGAAACTTCTTAATGCGGAGTCCTCTAGGTATGCGTTTAGCCTTTTTGTAGATATTAAAAGTCTTGATGTCAAGTTCTAACCTAGAGTCCTGTTTAAGGAGATTATCCATTCTGAAAAATAAACTGTCCATGTCTCCATTCTGTTCTTTCTCAATTACATCACTATTGAACAAATCCTCACAGTCACTGACTTCTTCATTATCTTGTTTTAAAACAAAACTAGCTGATGCCATATTTGTATAATACAGAACGTCTCATAAATGTTGCTGTGAAAATTTAAACTTCAAATCCTGTTTCCAATATAAATGATATAAAACAGAGTGAAGCAGAGGCGTGCAAATCAAATATAAAGCGTCTTACAGGGCATGAAAAGACATATACTTAGTGCATTAATACAATCTGTTATATGCTCCAGGCAAAAAAAGTATCCATGCAGCTTACCAAATTGATGGATCAATAGACAATCAAACCACAGAACCGGCAGTGCTCAGGATACCTCTCTCACCAGCAGGATGTTTGCACTGTCTAATCAGCCATCTTCACGCCGTTAACTGCAGCACACTTGTGTCCCTCTGCTCTCTGAGCACGGTCCTCCATTGATGACGTCATCCACCGGTGCCACTCAAGAGCGCTCCATCCGATGCTCCACAGCAAAAACCACCAACCAACAGGCACAGGAAGGCACCCGGTCTCCTACTCTCCCAAAGGACCACAGCAAGAAGGAAACAGCAAACAGGATATCCAAGAACAGCAGCCAGACGATCCGGTAAAAACAAAATAGTCTTTATTTGACTTCAAACATGAATGTACAGGCTATGTGTCAAACATGTTTCGTATAGAAATACTTAATCAACTTCATCAATGACAGCCTGCTAAATAATGACTTATTGGCTAAGCTTAAATACACCTGTAAAGTAACACCCTGTTTTCTCACAGCCAATCATGTTAAGGAACCTTTTTGCAGAGATATACATACACCTGTGAGAAAAGTATCCGTGCAGCTTACCAAATGTTTGAAGTCAAATAAAGACTATTTTTTTTTACTGGATCCTCTGGCTGCTGTTTTTGGATATCATGTTTGCTGTTTGCTGTTTCCTTCTTGTTGTGGTCCTTTGGGAGAGTAGGAGACCGGGTGCCTTCCTTTGCCTGTTGGTTGGTGGTATATATATATATATATATATATATATATATATATATATATAAATGTGTATATATGTGTGTGTGTATATGTATGTGTGTGTATGTATGTGTGTGTATATATATATATATATATATATATATATATATATATATATATATATATATATATATACAGCAAGTTGTGGCAGGTGCACTCTCACAAACAGTTCAATTCCAATGCCAGGGTGCTAGAGTAGGGTTGAATGTATGAAAAACAGGAAACAGCACTCACTGGTCTTGACAAATACTGGTTTTATTCAGTGACATTTTGGGAACTACACCCCTTCATCAGACCAGGGTCTGATTAAGGGGTGTAGTCCCCGAAACGTCACTGAATAAAACCAGTATTTGTCAAGACCAGTGAGTGCTGTTTCCTGTTTTTCATATATATATAGTAATAATATATGTGTGTTTGTGTATATCTATGTGAGTGTATATGCATGCCTAGGTTTGCTGATGTGCTATAGAGTATACTTTTTTTATAGGGGGGCCCAAAAAAAAAACTTGCACCAGGGCCCTCTGTTCATTAGGTCTGCCACTGCCCTAGCCTGTTAAGTTTGTCTGCTACATGGTAGCATGGAAGTTCAAGTTGCTCCCATTGAACACAGGAAGGTCCAGTGAATGATCTACTGCTAACAGATGCAGAATTACCATCCAGAAACCTGCTAATAAGAAGCGACACTCTAGGAGGACAGGTTGCCTAAAGGTAAGATCAGTAACTACTGACCTAAGTTTACATGTTATCTGACGTAATGGACCTAAAATAATGATCTACCAACTGCTTTTTGTATTTACAAGGAGTTGCTGCTAATCTTGGGATGCTTACTAAGAGCATGGGCTCTTAGGACTATTGAGCTTGTTAATGTAGAAATTATATGATTTAGGGTATTTTATATTTGGAATATTCTGAAAGAAACTGAACAGTATTTAGATGTTTTTTTTTTTTTGCTTATCTATGCATTTTAATGCAATAAATTATTACTGATGGTTAATATATTATAATCTTTATGTATGTTTGTGTACTCCCATTCTGGCTTGCTACTTCTACTCTTCTCATTCAATTATTTATTTTTATATATATATATATGTGTGTGCGTGTATGGTGTGCGCGCGACCGCGTATGAGTATGTGTATATGGGGATGAGTGGGCTGCTTTGCCTAAAAATGCCAGGGCCTAATTTTGGTCCCAGTTCGGCCCTGGATGTGCCAAGTCACTGCTAAGGCCCTAAAGTATTCTTTTCCCTACTATGAATACTTCTTTTTAATGTCCCTTGACAATGCAATACTACACTTTGTCAAAATATGTATTTTTTATAAGTGATACAATTAAAGGAACATAAATCTCACAATGTTTCTTTCATGATTCAGATAGAACATTTTAAACAACTTTCCAATTTCCTTCTATTATCAAATGTTTGTTATACTTTGCTGAAAAGCATGTAAGCTCAGGAGCGTTCATGTGGCGGCAGCACTATATGGCTGCAGTTTTGCAACAATGTTAGACATTAGCAAGAGCACTAGATGGCAGTATTATTTTCTGTCATGTAGTGCTTCAGGCATGTGCATACTACCTACCTAGGTGTCTCTTCAACAAAGAATAACATGAGAGCAACTACTTTATACCAAGTACATTTAACCTTTATGTATTTTGTATTCAATGCAAATAACCACCTGATTGCATGAGTATTCCATTTATTAAAGTACCCAAGTCATAGCATCCTTTGGTGCAACTCATATCTATTCCTTTCCCCAGCAAAACACTTGCTTATAAAACTTAACAGTTCCACCACCCAATGTAACTGTGACATATTAAGAAATCCCCCATCTTAATTAACCCACCCATTACCTAAGTGGACCCTTAGAATTATTGATACACAGGACAGAGGTTAATGTGTCTAGTTGCTGTCTCTAATAGCAGTATTATAGCATGGGGGAGGTTAACAGTTAATTGTGGTTTTGGGATTACAGTAAATACAATAGATGAAGTTATCTAAGAAATGTTCCGGGATCACAGATTTCACCAGTATATAGGGTTAACACTTTATAGACCAGGTTTAACAAATCCAGGGGGCCAGGTTGTCATGCTGACTTGAGAATTAGGAGTGGAAGTGTGAGCCCTCACCTACCACCACACTGTCTTTAAATAATACAAAAGCTGTGGATTTCTTAAAGTTGTATTTCTTCCTTGTGCCTGACTGCATTACTATATTAATTCCCAGCATGCTGCATGATCATTATGGCTGAATAGCCCACGATTAGGAAGGCAGAAAGAGGGTTTCAGGAAAAATAGTTGTAATGCTGTGGTTTTAGACCTGGAGCTTTATGATCCAAGCAGTTCAGCTGACACCATGGTAGAGAACCATTACTAAAAAACAGTGACTGCATTAAAGGGACACTGAACCCAATATTTTTCTTTTGTAATTCAGAAAGAGCATGCAATTTTAAGCAACTTTCTAATTTACTCCTCTTATCAATTTTTCTTCGTTCTCTTGCTATCATTATTTGAAAAAGAAGGCATCTAAGCTTTTTTTTGTTTCAGTACTCTGGACAGCATTTTTTTATTGGTGGATGAATTTATCCACCAATCAGCAAGGACAACCCAGGTTGTTCACCAAAAATGGGCCGGCATCTAAACTTACATTCTTGCATTTCAAATAAAGATACCAAGAGAATGAAAAAAAAATTATAATAGGAGTAAATTAGAAAGTTGCTTAAAATGTAATGCTCAATCTGAATCACGAAAGAAACATTTTGGGTACAGTGTCCCTTTAAGTGCAACGATTTCTGTAAAAAGGTCACAGGTTCATGTAAAGAATGAAGTGGCATTGGAGGAAATCCATTATAAGGCCCAAGAAGAAATCAATCATAACCATATTCACAGTTGCATCTTGTTAACATATATCCTGCTATACAGAGGAAAAACCTGTATATGATGCAGCACATATAAGTAATAATCACCTAGATTACGAGTTTTGTGTTCATGTTTTAACGCTGAAAAAATGGTAATTTCAGCGTTTGAACAGAACTGCAGCCATTAAAAGTCTTGTCGGTATAGATGTACTGCAAGCCTTTTAGCCTGTAAAGCAACGTCAGTCCCGCACTCGTAAAAATTACGTTTTTTCATGGGACTTTCATAGCGCTGCCATTACGAGTTTTGCAAGATCCGTTCTGCAATCTGAGAGCAGTAGTAATGAGTTTTACGCAACAAAACTGTTACATAAAACTCATAACTAAAGTGCTAAAAAGTACACTAACACCCATAAACTACTTATTAACCCCTAAACCGATGCCCTCCTTCATCGCAAAACACTATTTTAAAGTTATTAACCCCTAATCTGCCGCTCCCGACATTTCCGCCACTATTAAAATGTATTAACCCCTATTACGCCGTTCCCGACACCGTCGCGACTATACTAAAGTTATTAACCCCTAAACTGCCACCCTCCCGCATCGCAAACACTATTTAAATATTATTAACCCCTAATCTGCCGTCCGCCCACATCGTCCCCACTATACTAAAGTTGTTAAGCCGTAATTCCGCCGCAACTATAATAAACCTATTAACCCCTAAACTGCAAGCCCCCCACAACAAAATATACTAAATAAACCTATTAACCCCTAAACCGAAAGCCCCCATATTGCAATAAACTAATTTAAACTAGTAACCCCTAAACCTAACCCTAAACCTAACCCTAACCCTAACACCCCCTAACTTTAACATAATTAAAATAGAGCTAAATTAAAGTTACAATTATTAACTAAATAATACCTATTTAAAACTAAATACATACTTACCTGTGAAATAAAACCTAAGCTAGCTACAATATAACTAATAGTTATATTGTAGCTAGCTTAGGTTTATTTTTATTTCATAGGTAAGCTTGCATTTATTTTAACTAGGTAGACTAGTTAGAAAATAGTTATTAACTATTTACTAACTACCTAGTTAAAATAAATACAAACTTACCTGTGAAATAAAACCTAAGCTGCTTTACACTAGAAACTAACATTACAATAAATAAAAAAAACTACTTTTACTTTAGTTTTATTTTGTGGGTTTGGGGGGTTGTATACTGTTAGCGGATGTTTGTTTTGTTTTGTAGCAAAAGAGTTGTTAACTTTAGGGCAATGCCCTACAAAAAGATATTTTAAGGGCCCACAAAAGGCCCTTTTAAGAGCCCTTGGTAGTTTATTCTAGATTAGGCTTTTTTATTTTGGGGTGCTTTTTTTTTTTTTTTTTTTTTAAAGGGTATTAGAATAGGAATATTTTTTATTGTTTTAGATAATTTACGCCTAGATTTAGAGTTCTGCGTTAGCCGTCAAAACCAGCGTTAAGGGCTCCTAACGCTGGTTTTTAACGCCCGCTGGTATTTAGAGTCAGTCAGGAAAGGGTCTAACGCTCACTTTCCAGCCGCGACTTTTCCATACTGCAGATCCCCTTACGCCAATTGCGTATCCTATCTTTTCAATGGGATCTTCCTAACGCCGGTATTTAGAGTCTTGGCTGAAGTGAGCGTTAGAACTCTAACGACAAAACTCCAGCCGCAGAAAAAAGTCAGGAGTTAAGAGCTTTCTGGGCTAACGCCGGTTCATAAAGTTCTTAACTACTGTGCTCTAAAGTACACTAACTCCCATAAACTACCTATGTACCCCTAAACCGAGGTCCCCCCACATCGCCGCCACTATAATACATTTTTTTAACCCCTAATCTTCCGACCGGACACCGCCGCCACCTACATTATCCCTATTTACCCCTAATCTGCTGCCCCTAACATCGCCGACACCTACATAATATTTATTAACCCCTAATCTGCCCCCCCTACCTTACCTACACTTCATCCAAGATGGCGTCCTACCTTAATTCCGATTGGCTGATAGAATCCTATCAGCCAATCAGAATTCGAGGGACGCCATCTTGGATGACGTCATTTAAAGGAACCTTCATTCGGACTTAGGACGTCGTTAGAAGAGGATGGATCCGCGGCGGCTGCTTCAAGATGGACCCGCTCCGCTCCGGATGGAAGAAGATAGAAGATGCCACCTTGATGAAGACTTTGGACCCTCTGGAGGACCTCTTCTTGCCGGATAGGATGAAGACTTCGGACCCTCTTCTGGACGGATCGGTGATACCCAGCGTGGTGAAGACAAGCTAGGGAGATCTTCAGGGGCTTAGTGTTAGGTTTTTTAAGGGAGGTTTGGGTGGGTTAGATTAGGGGTATGTGGGTGGTGGGTTGTAATGTTGGGGGGGTATTGCATGCTTTTTTTTTACAGGCAAAAGAGCTGATTTCTTTGGGGCATGCCCCGCAAAAAGCCCTTTTAAGGGCTGGTAAGGTAATAGAGCTGTTAACTTTTAATTTTAGAATAGGGTAGGGCATTTTTTTATTTTGGGGGGCTTTGTTATTTTTTTATGGGGCTTAGAGTAGGTGTAATTAGTTTAAAATTCTTGTAATCTTTTTTATTTTTTGTAATTTAGTGTTTGTTTGTTTTTTGTAATTTAGTGTTTGTTTTTTTTGTAATTTAGTTTAGTTGATTTAATTGTAGGTAATTGTAGGTAGTTTAGTTAATTTATTGATAGTGTAGTGTTAGGTTTAATTGTAACTTAGTTTAGGATTTATTTTACAGGTAATTTTGTAATTCTTTTAACTAGATAGCTATTAAATAGTTAATAACTATTTAATAGCTATTTTACCTAGTTAAAATAAATACAAAGTTGCCTGTAAAATAAATATAAAGGCTAAAATAGCTACAATATAATTATTCGTTATATTGTAGCTATATTAGGGTTTATTTTACAGGTAAGTATTTAACTTTAAATAGGATTAATTTATTTAATAAGAAATAATTTATTTCGTTAGATTTATATTATATTTAACTTAGGGGGGTGTTAGGGTTAGGGTTAGACTTAGCTTTAGGGGTTAATACATTTATTAGAGTAGCAGTGAGGTCTGGTCGGCAGATTAGGGGTTAATACTTGAAGTTAGGTGGCGGCGATGTTAGGGAGGGCAGATTAGGGGTTAATAAAATTTATTATAGGGTTTGCGAGGCAGGAGTGCGGCGGTTTAGGGGTTAATACATTTATTATAGTAGCGGCGAGGTCCGGTCGGCAGATTAGGGGTTAAAAAGTGTAGGTAAGGTAGCGGCGACATTGGGGGGCAGATTAGGGGTTAATAAATATAATGTAGGTGTCGGCGACGTTGGGGGCAGCAGATTAGGGGTTCATAGGGATAATGTAGGTTGCGGCGGTGTCCGGAGCGGCAGATTAGGGGTTAATAATATTATGCAGGGGTCAGCGATAGTGGGGACGGCAGATTAGGGGTTAATAAGTGTAAGGTTAGGGGTGTTTAGACTCGGGTACATGTTAGGGGGTTAGTTGCAGACTTAGATACTTTTTCCCCATAGGAGCTGAACGCTGCTTTTTTGCAGGTGTTAGGTTTTTTTTCAGCTCAAACTGCCCCATTGTTTCCTATGGGGAAATTGTGCACGAGCACGTTTTTCCAGCTGGCCACTACCGTAAGCAACGCTGGTATTTAGAGTTGAAGTGGTGGTAAATTATGCTCTACGCTCCCTTTTTGGAGCCTAACGCAGCCCTTCAGAGAACTCTAAATACCAGCATTATTTAAAAGGTGCGGGGAAATAAAAACACGCGTAGCTAACGCACCCCTTTGGCCGCAAAACTCTAAATCTAGGTGTTAGTTTGTTATTTTTTGTAATGGTAGGTTTTTTATTTTTTGTAATGGTGGGTTTTAATTTAAGGCATCTTAGGTTTTATTTCAAAGGTAAGTTTGTATTTATTTGAACTAGGAAGTTAGTAAATAGTTAATAACTATTTACTAACTAGTCTACCTAGTTAAAATAAATACAAACTTACCTGTGAAATAAACATAAAACCTAAGCTAGCTACAATATAACTATTATTTATATTGTAGTAGCTTAGGTTTAATTTCACAGGTAAGTATGCATTTAGTTTAAAATAGGTATTATGTAGTTAATAATTGTAAGTTTAATTTAGCTCTATTTTAATTATGTTAAAGTTAGGGGGTTTTAGGTTTAGGGTTACGGTTAGGGTTACATTAGGGTTAGGTTTAGGGGGTTAATATAGTTTAATTTAGGTTGTTGTGATGTGGGGGGCTGGCGGTTTAGGGGTTTATAGCTTTATTTAGTGGTAGTGATGTGGGAGGCCAGAGGTTTAGGGTTAATAACTTTATATAGAGGCAGCGATGTTGGGGAGCGGCGGAATAGGGGTTAATAGATTTATTATAGTGTGGGTGATGTTGGGGTGCAGGGGAATAGGGGTTAAAAACTTTAGTATATGCCTGAGGAAACAGCAAGCTAGCTGAGAAACTAGTTGCATTTTAATACACAGTGATATATGTATACACTGTGCTTTTAAAGACCATTGTTTTAATAAAAGTGATTTTAAAACTTATCACTTGACTGAGAGCCTGTCCATGTTTGTTTGGTTTGCGGTTGGAGACTACAGCTTAGACTGAGACCTGTGGGAAAAGAACAGTGAGGTGGGACACTGTGAGATTCCAGTATGCACTACTAAGCACAAGTGAGTGCTGCCACACTTGTGAGTACTTAAACATCTGTTATCACATATTTTTTCACCATCTGTACTTTATTACACTAGGAGGCGCCCTTCTGTGTGTTTGTTTTATACCATCACAGATTCCAGTTAACCTCTTCTATTTGGGAAGGAGCTGCCGTGAATTCAAGAATAACAGACCATTAGAAGCAAGTCCAAATGGACAACACTTTTTTCAGTGATTGATTCACCTATGGACTGATAAGTTATATCATTTTGTATATTTTATCACACTATATATACACTATATTTTTGTTGTACTTTGTAATCTGTTGACATTATAGGAGTGATCTAGCACTATATATATTCTGTGTATATTAGCGTCCCCTTGAGTGGTGACAGAGTATTGTCATCAGGTTGGTTACAACTTTAGTATAGTGGCAGCGATTTCGGAAGCGGCAGATTAGGGGTTAATAACATTATGTAGGTGTCGGGGCAGCAGATTAGGGGTGTTTAGACTAGGGGCTTTTGTTAGGGTGTTAGGTTTAAACTTAACTTTTTATTTCCCCATAGACATTAATGGGGCTGCGTTACGGAGCTTCTCTTTCCGCAATCTCAGGTGTTAAGCTTTTTTCTGACCCGCTCTCCCCATTGATGTCTATGGGGAAAGCATGCACAAGCACGTCAAAACAGCTCTTGAATTGTGTGCGGTATGGATCTCAACGCAACCATATCGCACGCACAAGCCAGCTGCTTCAAAACTTGTAATGGCTGCGCTATAGAGGGTTAAATAACGCAACTTTTGTTGTGTTCGTTAATTTCCCTATAGCGCACATAACTCATAATCTGGCTGAATCTCTTTTGTGTTAGCCTTAACTGATTAATTTCAATTTTTGAAAAGCAATCCCTGAAAGAGGCAAGGTATATAACGTTTTGCAGTATGATTTGCATATCTATTGCCTTGGTCATGCTTTTAGAAATTATATCTTTCATGTACAGTGTTATTAAATGCAGAGAAACACACACACAAAAATACCCATTCCATAAAATTTGTCTAATTCCTATTTTTTGCAGCTTGCTCCTAGATATGAACAACGTTTATTTACTATAACATTCATTCAATGTTGAAAGAGTTAACGTTGGCTTTAGAAAGACAGTGGCATTTTAAAGTAACCTGCAAATAAATATCTGACTTTTGATGGGTGGTAGAAGTCAATGCATGAATTTTGACAAAAGGCATAAAAAAGCATATTTCTTGCATTACATTTTACACTGATTGCAAATTGCCTTTGTGATTGCATCATACAAAATATAGGGAACTGCAATTTATTTCAAAGTATTAAGTGTTGTTGATATTTGCTGACAAAAGCCTGAATTACAAGTTACAACAGACAAGAATAGAATCTCATAAAAAGGATATCATCAAAGGGAAAAAGTGGACTGGGAGATATGACATAAAATGAAGGCATTAGCAGCACAGTAGTTTTCTTATGGCAAACTGAAATGCATTGCAATTATGTATTAATTATTCATTTTACAAATTAGTATTTTCAGGAGATTAAAGGGACATAAACCCTTAGTAACTATGATTTGCTAAATTGTTTTTGAAGAGAAAATTTAACCACCACTTGTCTTATTTGGAGCCAATCTGGACTTTTTACTGGAGTAGAAAAGGCTAGCTACTGTCATTGAGTTATCCAAACTATTATTGTTTTCCAATTCCTAATTTGCTCACAACTGCTGAAGCCAGTTTGATACGGATATGCAGCAGGGTCAGGCTTCAGAATTCTGCCATGTGTACTTCCAAAGTTTAGAACTGAAAAACCCTTAATTTTCATTGTTAAATTAAACGTATAAGGGGGGGGGGGGGTAAGAAAGTCTCTAGAAGGAGGAATAGGCCTGGTAAAGTTGGAGTAGAAAAAAATGGGCTATGAGATCAATTTATCAAAGACGAGAAAGCAGCTTTTAAGATGCTCCAGTTGTCTTTCTTTGCTCATGCAAGCCTGCATACATAGGTTAAAAAGCAATGGCCTTGTCAGGGTTCTGAAGTCCTAACTTCAGGGTCAAGGCCTTTAGTGTCTGCTTCTGGGCCAAGCAAAACAGTGTGCCCACTTCTGGTTTAGGCAAAGGCTGTGCCCACTTCTGGGCCAAGCAAAGGGAGTGCCCGATTCTGGCCCAAAGAAAATGTAATGCCAGCTTCTGGGCAAAGCAAGCTATACCAGGGTGCTGAATACAGACAGCAGAAGACAAAAGCAGTGCTTGAAACAGGACAAACAGACAGCAGGCAAAGAGGTAAAGGAGCTAGAAAACTGCAACAGGGAAAGCAAAAGTACTAATTTTGCCAAATTCAGAGACAAGATCAGGACAGTCAAAGATTCAAAGGCACACAGCAAGTATCAAAACAGGAAATCCAGCAACAAAAAGGAACCAGGAACGCAAATACAGAAAAGACTCCAATGTGAGAGCAAGGAGTAAAGGCATAGGCTATCTAATTTAGCACTTAGGTTCGAAGTTGTTAATAAACCCCCCTTACCCTTTGGGTCAGTTTGACTGTGAAACTAATTTTGCCATTCACTCTCAGGCCTTGCTGAAATTCTGCTGTTTACTTTAAAATATCTCAATAATTCTCCACTTCCTCTTAAATGACAAATTCACTCATTCATTTCATCTCTCATCTAGTAATGCAACTCCACCTTTGGTTGACTCAGAGTAAATCATTTGTACTTAATTAAAAGCCATCATGAGCACCTTTGCCTCAAATCGGCCTTTGGGAAAATGTCCCCACCACCCTCTCTCTTCATACTACTCAAGGCTGACTTCCCTCATCCTTCTCCCCACCTCATTACTTTTGTTATCTCCTCACACTCCCTCTTACAAGTTTTTTTCCCTGATCTATGGAATTTCTGACCTCTCTCTTTTTTTAAACACAAACATTCAGGGTTCACACAATTCTCTTTTTTTTCTTGCTCTGCATTTTATAAGCACTTGTTGCTAACAAAAACAATTTTATAGATTTAATATTGCGCATATAGTTTATAATTCAACTTTCTTTCAAAACCTGCAGATCTTAGAAAAATGAATTAAGCTTTAAGGTTCACGTTAATACAATAAACTAACTGAAAGCACTTGATATATTTATTAAACACATTTCTGTAACTAATTTACTGATGTGCCAAGTCACTGCTAAGGCCCTAAAGTATTCTTTACCCTACTATGAATACTTCTTTTTAATGTCCCTTGACAATGCAATACTACACTGTGTCAAAATATGTATTTTTTATAAGTGATATAATTAAAGGAACATAAATCTCACAATGTTTCTTTCATGATTCAGATAGAACATACAATTTTAAACAACTTTCCAATTTACTTCTATTGTCACATTTGTGTTATCCTTTGTTGAAAAGCAGGCATGTAAGCTCAGGCGTGTGCACGTGGCAGCAGCACTGTAAGGCAGCAGTTTTGCAACATGTTATACATTAGCAAGAGCACTAGATGGCAACACTATTTCATGCCATGTAGTGCTTAAGGCACGTGCACTCTACCTACCTAGTTATCTCTTCAACAAAGAATAACATGAGAACAGAGCACATGTCATAATAGAAATAAACGGGAGATTCTTTTGAAATTGTATTCTCTATCTGAAAAATGAAAGAAAAAGGTTGGGTTTCATGTCCCTTTACTGTACTTTATTGTGAAAAGATTACAAAAAATCTGGACCTAGAAGTATTTACAACAGACAGCTTTATAAACACTGTCAACAAATGGATTTTGAGGCATTTTGGATTGCACAGTATTTATACTTATGGTCTATGAATGCAGTGAAATAGAAAACACATCAAACACTACTAAACACTAAACATTTCCATTTACACCATTTATCACTAATCTACATATGCCTTTCTATTATTTGCTGCCTACTAAGTTTCCAAATTGAATAGGCTCTATGTAATTTATAATAAGGCCCTATCTGTAATGTTACCACACATTGGGGTTAAGAGCGGATATTGCTACAAGATTTTAGGAATAAAGCTTATTTGGTCATGAGACTGGAATTGGAGCGAGATGTGCAACCTACTCTCCTGCTATGGAATACACAAACCTCGGCACACGAAAAACAGGAAAAGTAGTAGGTAAAATATAATCCAAAATGTATTCAGTCATTAAGAACAAAAAGGGCACAGCCAAGGCACCATAAAAAACACACATAGGAAGGTACAGCGAGAGAGCCTAAGCCCCCTGCATCGACGCGTTTCGTGCCGCTAGGGCACTTGCTCACTGATAAGGAATGGGGGTAGGAACTGCTGTATATATACACACAGTCTTAATTAATTAATTGTGTGATTGTCTACACACATTGCAATGTTTAACCCCTTAATGACCACATCACTTTTCCATTTTCTGTCCGTTTGGGACCAAGGCTATTTTTACATTTTTGAGGTGTTTGTGTTTAGCTGTAATTTTCCTCTTACTCATTTACTGTACCCACACATATTATATACCGTTTTTCTCGCCATTAAATGGACTTTCTAAAGATACCATTATTTTCATCATATCTTATAATTTACTATAAAAAAAATTATAAAATATGAGGAAAAAATGGAAAAAAACACACTTTTTCTAACTTTGACCCCCAAAATCTGTTACACATCTACAATCACCAAAAAACACCCATGCTAAATAGTTTCTAAATGTTGTCCTGAGTTTAGAAATACCCAATGTTTACATGTTCTTTGCTTTTTTTGTAAACTATAGGGCCATAAATACAAGTAGCACTTTGCTATTTCCAAACCATTTCTTTTCAAAATTAGCGATAGTTACATTAGAGCACTGATATCTTTCAGGAATCTCTGAATATCCATTGACATGTATATATTTTTTTTTAGTAGACAACCCAAAGTATTGATCTAGGCCCATTTTGGTATATTTCATGCCACCATTTCACCGCCAAATGCAATCAAATAGAAAAAATTGTTCACTTTTCACAAATTTTTTCACAAACTTTTGGTTTCTAACTTAAATTATTTACAAACAGCTTGTGCAATTATGGCATAAATGGTTGTAAATTCTTCTCTGGGATCCCCTTTGTTCAGAAATAGCAGACATATATGACTTTGGTGTTGCTTTTTGGTAATTAGAAGGCCGCTAAATGCCACTGCGCACCACACGTGTATTATGCCCAGCAGTGAAGGGGTTAATTAGGGAGCATGTAGGGAGCTTTTTGGGGTAGTTTTAGCTTTAGGGTAGTGTAGTAGACAACCCCAAGTATTGATCTAGGCCAATTTTGGTATATTTCATGCCACCATTTCACCGCTAAATGCGATCAAATTAAAAGAAACGTTAATTTTTTCTCAATTTTAGGTTTCTCACTGAAATTATTTACAAACACCTTCTGCAATTATGGCACAAATGGTTGTAAATGCTTCTCTGGGATCCCCTTTGTTCAGAAATAGCAGACATATATGGCTTTGGCATTGCTTTTTGGTAATTAGAAGGCCTCTAAATGCCGCTGCGCATCACACGTGTATTATGGCTAGCAGTGAAGGGGTTAATTATGTAGCTTGTAGGGAGCTTGCAGGGTTAATTTTAGCTTTAGTGTAGAGCTCAGCCTCCCACCTGAAACATCAGACCCCCTGATCCCTCCCAAACAGCTCTCTTCCCTCCCCCACCCCACAATTGTCCCCGCCATCTTAAGTACTGGCAGAAACTCTGCCAGTACTAAAATAAAAGGTATTTGGCCCTTTTTTTTTTAAAAAAAAAAAAGCATATTTACATATGCTGATGTGTAGGATCCCCCCTTAGACCCCAACCTCACTGATCCCCCACCATACTGCTCTCTAACCCTTCCCCTCTGCAATAATGGGCGCCATCTTGGGTACTGGCAGCTGTCTGCCAGTACCCAGTTTTGTAACAAAATGTGCCTTTTTTTTTTTTTAATTCCCTTTTCTGTAGTGTAGCTTTCCCCCCCACCGAGACCAACCCCCAACCCCTTCCAGGACCCTTAGATTGCATTTAAGTTGTTGTTTTTTTAACTTTTTACCTTTTTTTTTTCTGTAGTGTAGCGGTTCCCACCCGCTCCCGCCCCGTGCACGCGCCCGCCCACCACCCCCGTGCACGCGCGCGCTCCCGTGCGCGCCCCCGTAGCTCCCGCCCCCCGATCCCGCCCCCCTCCACTCCACATAGCGCACCGATGGCCGCCACCCGCCTCCCACGTAAGCTCCCACCCACCAACGATACCGGCCATCGATGTCCGGTGCAGAGAGGGCCACAGAGTGGCTCTCTCTGCATCGGATGGCCAAGGGGGGTTATTGCAGGATGCCTCCATATCGAGGCATCACTGCAATAACCGGAAAGCAGCTGGAAGCGAGCAGGATCGCTTCCAGCTGCTTTCCAGACCAAGGACGTACGCCACACGTCCTCGGTCATTAACTGACTTTTTTTTGAGGACGTGTGGCGTACGTCCTTGGTCGTTAAGGGGTTAACCCTCATAGTACCTAATTTTGAACAGCACACCTCTTTCTAGAGAAAATACATTTGCAAAACTAGATATCAATAATTTAAAGCTATACATACCATAGCACAGTGCAAAAGAACAGTTAATTAATTGAAACATACATTCAAAAATACGATAATTATGTGAGTCATATATAAATACAAATTATTGAATAAATAGATTCACATCTATTTGAGAATTTCGGCCAGAAGGTATTTGAGTTTTTGCATGAAAATCCAAAATACCTCCCTTTCATTAAGTTTTATGACCCTATCCACCCCTCTGGGTTTGTGTGGAAAAAAGTCTATACCTTGCACTCTTAATAAACTGCTATCTGAGTCATGCAGTTGATGAAAGTGTTTGGCAATGGGAGTAGTGGAATCTGGATTATCTATTGCCCTACTCTCCTGCTATGTTGTATTTACAGATTTACAGACCACTAAATATACTGAGAAGGATCACTAGATTATGTTTGGCTCATATAAGTATCCATCTTTATAATCCATTACTATAAATGATCAATTACTAAGATGTTCACATTTTTTTACAATATCCATAGATAAAAATATTCATCATCTAAGAACTGGCAATCAAAGGTTTCCCTTTTATTCTCTTTTGCATCTGGATTTTATGGTAATGTTTTATGGTTCTATGTCATTTGTTCTGTCTATTAAAATATTTATGATACTCTTAGACTGCATTATTCACTACTATACAAAACTATTTACAGTACCCTTTGATAATATTCAAGACTTCTATTCCAAAATGTTTACAATGGCCTTAAAAAGGTACTAAATAAAAAGAGAAAAGCGCTCGACCCGGGAACAAACAATAGCATAATAGCTTGTTCTATGGCTAGTTACCACCCAAGAAGCAGCCTCTTTTTGATCTGATCCTGACTTCACAGTACAGTCCAGCCCCGAAATACCAGGCAATTTCTCTCTGAACGAGAGAAACAGCAAAAAAACAGAAGTACGTTTTGGCCTATTGTGGACCTCGTCAGTGAGGTGCAGCCATATGTCTCTAAGCACACTGAGCAACGGGTCCACGTCTGGAATCCAGCATCACACTTAGGGAGACTTCCCCAAGTGTCATAATTTGCATAAATAAAAAGAGAGAAGCGATCAACCCGGGAACGAACAATAGCATAATAGCTTGTTCTATGGCTAGTTAACACCCAAGAAGCAGCCTCTTTTTGCTCAACATGTGCCTTTCACAGAGAAGAACTTTCCTGAAGCATATCAGTCTGATACTGACTTCACAGTACAGTCCAGCAATCCCTCTCTGAATGAGAGAAACAGCAAAACCCCAGACGTACATTAAGTCAGGATCAGTTCTTCTCTGTGAAAGGCGCATGTTGAGCAAAAAGAGGCTGCTTCTGGGGTGGTAACTAGCCATAGAACAAGCTATGTCCCACACAATAAACTCATTCAAAAACTGTATCTCCTTGGTCTAGTTTCAAAAATAGTGAACTGGGTGGAATGCTGGCTTAAGGACAGAAAACAAAGTGTCTTAGTAAATGGAGTTCATTCAGCAGAGGGGGCTGTTACTAGTGGTGTTCCTCAGGGGTCAGTTCTGGGGCCTGTTTTGTTTAACATATTTATCTGCGATATCAGTAAAGGGCTACAGCGGAAAGTATGTCTCTTTGCAGATGATACAAAAATTTGTAACAGAGTGGATGTTCCAGGGGGGGTAGACAAAATGAGAAGTGATATACAACAATTGGAGGATTGGACAAACGACTGGGATCTAAAGTTTAACACAGCAAAGTGTAAAATAATGCATTTAGGGAAGAAAAATCCAAATGTTAATTACAGACTCAATGACACTTTACTGACTGTTACAGATGAGGAACAGGACTTGGGAATTATTATTTCAGATGATTTAAAACTTAGTAAACAATGTAGTAATGCAGCGAGTAAGGCTAGCAGAATGCTTGGATGTATTGGTAGAGGTATTTGCAGCAGAAATAGTAAGGTTCTTTTATGCCACTTTATAGATCATTAGTTAGGCCTCATCTTGAGTATTGTGTGCAGTTCTAGAGGCCATATCTTCAGAAGGATATTAACAAACTTGAATCTGTGCAAAGGAGGGCTACCAAAATGGTACATGGTCTAAAAAATAAAATTTACCAGGATAGGCTCAATGACCTAAATATGTATAGCTTAGAGGAGAGAAGGGAAAGAGGTGATATGATAGCAACTTTCAAGTACATTAAAGGGTTTAGTAAAACTGAGGCTGTAGGTATTTTACATAAAATGGAAAATTCAAGAACAAGGGGTCATGAGCTCAAGCTAAAGAGTAGTAGATTCAGGAGTAATTTGAGGAAGCACTTCTTTACAGAAAGAGTGATTGATTTATGGAATAAACTTCCCTCAAGGTAGTAGCAACAAACACTGTGTGGGACTTTAAAAATGCATGGGACAAGCATAAGGCTATCCTACGAATTAGATAAGTTTATACTGTTAGGTAAGGTTGGGCAGACTTGCTGGGCCTATGGCTCTTATCTGCTGTCAATATCTATGTTTCTATGTTTCTATGTTTCTATTATGCTATTGTTCGTTCCCAGGTTGAGCGCTTCTCTCTTTTTATTTATGTAAATTATGACACTTAGGGAAGTCTCCCTAATTGTGATGCGGGAATCCAGACGCGGACCCATTTCTCAGTTTGCCCAGAGGGATATGGCTGCACCTCATTGAAGAGGCCCACAATAGGCCGAAACGTATGTCTGGGGTTTTACTGTTTCTCTCGTTCAGAGAGGGATTGCCTGGTATTTTGGGGCTGGACTGCACTGTTAAGTCAGGATCAGACTGATATGCTACAGGAAAGTTCTTCTCTGTGAAAGTCACATGTTGAGCAAAAAGAGGCTGCTTCTGTGGTGGTAACTAGCCATAGAACAAGCTATTATGCTATTGTTCATTCCCAGGTTGAGCGCTTCTCTCTTTTTATTTAAAATGTACTACTCTATAATGCCAGCTTGTTTATTATGTCCTTGGACAAAACACCTCTCTAAAGCTTTACAATATATACATTGTCCTTAGAGATTCCACTAGCATAAAAAAAAACAATCTTCTACCGTGGCAAATATTTATGATTAGTTTATACAATTCATTTACTTTATCACTTACAATTTATTTATGGTGCCTTTTTTAAATGATTTTACTACTAATTAAAATAATTCTTAGTACCATTTGACAATGGAACATTTAGCATACATTGTATCTGTCCTATTTTCTTTATTTATTTATGTATTTATTTTTAAGAAGACTCTTGGGGGCCTATTTATCAAAGCGTCAACTATGTTGCATTTGCCGACGTCAATACGCTCGCCAGACATCGCTGCCCCAGACCTAAATATGATCTCCTTATTTATCAAAAAAGCCGTCAAAAACATGCGCGTCAAATACGGTGCAAAGAGCATCGGACTGGTGTTAACTAACAGTCATCGATGCTGCAGTTATTCGGGTTTTTCCCAACTTTATTTATTCCATTTCATTACTATCCATGAACAAGCACATTTCTCTAAAGCTAATCTTTTATTTTTCATCTGTTAAAGGGCCATTAAACACTCAAAAAACATATAGGCTATTTAAATTAAGCACCAAAAGAAGATAAAGTTTATAATTGACGTGTATTAGCAATTATACTGCTAACTCTCCTAAAAATGATTATAAAGTTTCTAATCCTCTCAGTGCATGAGAATAGGAACATAATATCCACTAGCTTCAGAGCAAGGCTTTTTCTACACTCCCTATCTAGTGTCCTTTACAGCCAGTCCCCATGCTGGGGCTGCCTGTGTAATAGATAAGGTATGTCACTTACAAATCCCCTAACCTCTCTCAGCCATTTCTCCCTGACTGTTTACGCTGGGCATGATCTCACTCCCCCTTCTGTCTTCCCGGTAAGCATTCTGTAGCCACAAGCTGAATATTCCACTCACAGCTCTGTGAAATATAATACTGAGATGTTTTACAGAGCTGTGTGTGAAAATATTCAGAATGCCGTAGTGAGAACAAAGAGGGAGTCAGATATATGCACAGTTGCACTGGGTTTTTTTTTTTTTTTTTTTTTATTTATTTTTTTATTTTTTTATTTATTCATTTTTATTATCATTATTTAGCAGCATGGTACAAAAGGATGTCATTGTTGATACAAAAGTTTAAACAGAAACAAAAGAGGGAGAAACCATCAGTCTCCAAAAGAAAGGAGAACGAACTCCCATATAGTAAAATGAAATAGTAGAGCTAGACTGTCCATGATAAGTCCATTTGAAAACAGTAGCCCCACTCCATATAAATGCATGGTGATTGACAATGACACCAATGTACAAAACATAACTCAAACAACAACAAAACTATGCCGAAATTTCTTAATTTAAGATCACTTTGTATATATTCTACACATCTAGTGGTATCCCTCGACTTTGTATTTAACTATCAACCTTTGAGAGAAGTGCTAAGCTAAAGAGGTCATTATTAGAGTATCAGGCAGGGGTGGGACCACGTCAGCCATACCTCTCTAAGATAACACTAGGCCTGTCATTCCTCCTAGGTCACTCCTGTAACTTGTGTAAAGCTCCCCCCTTCTATCCTCAGATCATTTTGGATTTCATCCCAGATGAATTTTAAATCATGGAAGAATTCTAACCTATTCGATTTAAAAAAAACGTATTCTTCCATTCTCAAGGTATCTGTCATGTGAGAGTGCCAGTCCTTTAGGGTCGGGGAGATTTGAGATTTCCAGAGCCTAGCGACTAAGGACCTAGCAGAATTCAATGCCAACTGAATTAGTCGTGTTCTTAATTTACATTTACATTTAGGTAACAGATTCAGTAGGGCCGTTGTCGGGTCTAGCTGATAGGAATCCCCCCGCCCCATTATGACTTTTAGGATATTCTGTATGCCCTGCCAAAAAGGTGACAATTTAGGACATGCCCACCATATGTGTGTCATCGTCCCCCTTTCCCCACAACCCCTCCAACAAAGGTCTGACGAGGCAGGGAAAATGCATTTAAGTCTGGTAGGTGTCAAGTACCACCTAGTCAGGAGTTTGTAATTTGTCTCTAAAAATCTAGCTGAGGATGAAGATTTTCTTGTATTATTAAAAATTTTAACCCACTCTGCTTCTGTGATAGTCTTATTCAATACCCTATGCCAGCTTTCTATATAATCAGGAAGTTTCGAGCTCTGTGCATTAACTAGGAGTCTCTTAGCCCATGATAAGGTGTGATGTGCTGAACTTGTCATAGCGCATGTCTGTTCAAAGGGTGTGAGATTTCTTGTAAGTGACTGTTTGAGAGGGTGGGTATGGAGAAAATGGTGAACTTGGTTATATTTTAGCCACCTAACAAAAACTCCACCTAGGATGTCTGTAAGGTCTAACCTGTTTTTGAGTTTGCCCTCACTGAGTAAATTAAATAGGGGAACCGTGTAACCCATCTCCCAATTATTCAGGTTATTCCTGTCAAACATTACCCCCCCTAATAGCTCAGCATTCGGGGAAATTGGGGACATGGGTGATCTGAGTGTTGATATTCCTGGGAATCTCTTTATCAAAGTGTCCCATAATTCGAACACATGGTGTAAAAGTGGGTATGCCTTCAACCATGGGGGTCGATTCTGCCCTGCTATCCAACATAAAGCTCCCGGAGAGGGGGAGTGAAGTATATGTGAATCTATTGGAATCCAAGCCTTAGAGTCCCTATTTCTGTGCCACTCTATGATTCTCTGTAAGCCCGTGGCATGATAATAGGTTTCTATCCTAGGCAGACCCAACCCTCCCTCTCTGGCTGACCTGTACATAGTTGCCTTCTTAACTCTGGGTTTTATGCTACCCCAAACGAAGGAATCTAAAACATGTTGTATCTGAGTAAGGAGGCCCTGTGGTAGGGTGATAGGGACAGCTTGAATCGCGTACAGCAATCTAGGGAGTACATTCATTTTCAAAATTTGGAGTCTACCCCACCATGAAAAGGGACGGTCCTTCCAAGTCTTTAAATCTGTCGATATAGTATTAAGTAGATTAGTGAAGTTAAGCTCCAGGAGGGCTTTCATGTTTGGAGCAAGATACATCCCCAAATATTTGATCGCTTGTGGTTGGTGTTTAAGAGTGCAGGACTGTAACAGGGTCTGAAATTCTTGAGGTGGGAGGGAGATATTTAAGATTTCTGACTTTTGTTCATTAATCCTGAAATTGGAAAAGTCACCAAATTGTTTGAGAACTTTCAGGACCTCAGGGACAGATGTCTGGGGTGATGATAACGTGAACAGGACATCGTCTGCGTATAGCGAGAGTTTACAATCTAAAGGGCCTACTTTAATGCCGGAAACCAGCGGATTATTTCTTATTTTCTGTGCTAAGACTTCCATGCTGATTATGAATAAGATAGGGGAAAGCGGACAACCCTGCCTTGTGCCATTGTGGATAATGAAGGGATCGGACATCATATTATTTACTCTAACCTTTGCTGATGGTGCATGATAAAGGCTCTGAATTCTACGAAGCATACCCTCCCCCAGACCCACCTCCCTAAGTGTAGCAAATAAAAAATCCCAGTTTAGGCGATCAAACGCTTTCTCAGCGTCTGTGGAAATAACCACCATATCCGTGTTTGTATGTTTAGCGTGATCTATTAATTGAAGTGATATGATGGTGTTATCCCTGGCCTCTCGACCAAGCACAAAGCCAGCCTGATCAGAGTGGATAATCTGTGTGAGTATTCGGTTCAACCTATTAGCCAGTATTTTTGTAAAGATTTTTAAATCAGTGTTCAATAAAGAGATGGGCCTGTAATTACCGGGATGCGTGGGGGGTTTACCTGGTTTGGGAATAACTGAAATCTGGGCTTCTAAGTATTCCGGGGGGAGATGTCCTTCCTTATCTATATACTTATATAAATCTAATAGATGTGGTGCTAAGATATCCTTATATGTTTTGTAATATTTGTTTGAAAACCCATCTGGTCCAGGACTTTTATGTGATGGAAGGTCATTAATAACTTTCAGTATTTCATGTAGTTTGATCGGTTCGTCTAAGCTCTCTTTGTCCTCTCTTTGAATCTTACTCAAATCTGCACTTTGAATATAAGTGTCTAAAAATTCTGCTTGCGTTACCCGCTCATTACAGGGGAGATTGTAAAGATTCCCATAGTAGGTCATGAATGATTTAGCTATCAGATTTGAGTCCGACGTTTCCGTGCCGTCGTCTGCTGTTATATTGAGAATGTAGTTGTGTAATGTTTTGCGCTTTAAGGCCCTAGCGAGCAGGGTACCAGATTTGTTACCTCCATGGAAGTATATCTTCCTAAGATATAAAGCCTTTACGCATGCCTCCTTATGCAAGTAGTTTTTTAGCTGGGATCGTGATGTGGCTAGCGCCTGCAAAAGATCCTGTCTCTGGGGATTACTTTTATGTGAATTTTCGTCAGTTTGTACTTTCTGTAGTAGTGTTTTGTATTGTGCTAGCGAAGAACGCTTTTTAATAGCTTTCTGTTTCAGCAACGACCCCCTGAGAACAGCCTTATGTGCGAACCAAGTCATTGGAGTGTACGTCGTGGAGTTGCAGTTTAGCTGAAAGTACTCTGTCAAAGCTTGCTGGGTTTGTTGTACGACTAGTGGGTCATGTAGCATAGCCTCATCTAGTCTCCAGTGAAACGGGTGTATTGGTACCGAGGGCCAGGTCAGAGTCAACGATATTGAGGAGTGGTCAGACCATGTTATTGGAGAAATATCAGCGTCTGTAACTAATGGCATATTACTATGGTTAATAAACCAATAGTCTATGCGTGAGTATGATTTGGCTGGATTAGAATAAAATGAATAGTTGCGTGCGGTGGGGTGAAGTGTGCGCCAGGTGTCCAAAAGGGTGAGGCCCCTTAATGTGTTAAGAATTAGATTTCTAGTTTTAGACGTAGTGATACTGCGGCCTTGTGAACAATCTAAAGTCGGGAACAATGCTACATTTAGATCTCCCTCTAACAGGAGTGTGCCTTTTTGGATCTCTAGGAGTTTGTTACTAACTGTCGTCAAAAAGTGAGCTTGTCCTGTGTTGGGTGCATATACGTTAGCCAGGGTAATTGGTCTATTAAACAACATACCCACTAGTATTATATAGCGACCTTCCCTATCCACCAATTTCTCCAACAGCTGGAAGTGTGTATTTTTATTGAATAATATTCCCACCCCATTCTTTTTCTCTGTGTTAGAGTGAAGGTACGAAGTGGGGAAGTCTCTAGATTTGAATGTAGGTTCTTTGTTGGTGACAAAATGGGTTTCTTGAACAAAAATAATGTTAGCTTTTTCTTTTCTCCCCCAATTAAGCGCTATGGATCTTTTAGTTGGGGAATTTAAGCCCTTACAGTTTTGAGAGATTAGTTTAATTTCCTTAATTTGTGTACCTACGTCGGTGTTGTGAGATAAAGCTCATTACCTTACGTCGGAGGAGTTGCCCAGTCATGTAGTGTCTATACTCAGCCATCGCAGTGTCAAAGAAAATGGCACCATTGAAGTGTTGGTCCGGCCCACCCCTGCCTGTGGTTAGATAGTGGATGGAAGTAACTCTCTTATACGTGTATACAAAAACATCTCTTAGTCCTGGATCAGAAGTAAGCAATACAAAAGTATCATTATTTTGGCATAAACAACAAAACAATAAACAATACAACCAAACAAGAAACCTGAAAACAAAAAACATTTCATAACAAAAATTCCCTGTAAAACCTTCCCAAGTAATATTGGGGTTCATAGGGGAATTAGTTCAACCGAACGAGGTTGAAAGGCACCTGTGAAGGAGAGAAACAGTGTTAAAGGGGAGAAAAGGGGAGAGAGAAGACCATAGCATAAACAATCTATCTCAGGAGCAAATGAAACATAGCACCAAAGTAAGACCATGATAATAATCATGCTTAAGGCTAATCTCAGGAATGTCTCAAGTATCTTTATCGGCCGGCCAGGCCTTCACTGCCAAAGGAACTGTATAGATAGTCTAAAGATCCCTCAACTCGGGTCTAGATCTGCTGGCCCTTTCCGATGTTTTGATGCGTCATCTCTAGATCTTTTCTTTGCCGCTTTCGTCCATTGAGGTTTTGGCGCTGCTGAATTTCTTTGTGAGTCAGAAATATCCGAAGGTTCCAATGAAGGGAGGGTAGGTTTTGGTATGCCCAGTGTTTGGCAAAAGTGGTCCAGATCTTCTAGTGTCCTGTATGTTGCAAGTTTGTTGTTCTTCAGTACTCTCAAACTGAAGGGAAATCCCCATCTGTAGGGTAGACCGTGATCTCTCAGATGAAGCGTGAGGAATCTTATTTCTTTGCGGTTTTGTAAGGTGATAGGGCTGAGGTCTGCGTAAAATTGAAGCGTGTCACCATCCAAAGTGAAGGATTGTTGTTTTCTTGTAGCATTTAATATTGCTTCTTTATCGGTGTATCTGTGAAACCTCAGGATTATATCCCTTGGAGGCTCTCCATCCCGTGGCTTGGGTCTTAAAGCTCTGTGCGCCCTGTCAATCGCTACATCAGGTAGCTGCTGATTATTCAATAGTTGTTTGAAGATGTTTTGTAGATGTGAGGGGAGAGTGTCGCTCGTGATTTTTTCAGAGACACCCCGAATGCGTAGATTTTGTCTCCTACCCCTGTTGTCGAGGTCTTCTAGCTTGGATTGGAGATATTCAATTTGTGATTCCTGGGTCTCCATTTTCCTGTTGATTAGGTCCATGTTGGATGTAGTCTCTTCCTCTAATTCTTCCAAATAGGAAACTCTGCCTCCCAGATCCGCAACTTCTTTCTTTATTTCTGTTAAACTCTCTTTCAGCATCTTGCTGACCTTTTGGAAAAAAGAGGAGAGGTCTGCTTTGGTCGGGAGATCCTTAAGGTCAGCTTTAGTTATAGGTGATTCTCTATCAGGAGGAATTGGATCCTGTTGCTCTTCTTGAGACATTTGTGAATTATCATCTTCCTCCACAGTTGGAGAGTGTATAGCTTTAAAGAATGTGTTCATCTTTGAACTAGAAGTAGCATGTGGCTTTGTACCCTTGTCCACCCTGGGGACTCTCCTGGATGCCATAGTGTGATGCAGATAAACAGTAGCTATACCAGGTTATAGAGAGAGGTGTGGAGTTCAGTCAGGGCATATATATAGTATGATGTTGCAGACTTTAAATTGCAATGAGATGAATGCAAAAAAAACACATAAAAAAAACAAAAAAACGATTCAGGTAATAATCCCCTATCAAATGACAGTCTCTGTGTTTATAAGCAGATTCTTCCTGTTGCTGAGATTATCTATGCTGTGCTTCAAATGGGGTTTCTGATACAGTCACGCAGGGGCCCAGTAAGTGTGCTTATTAAGTTGTTAAATGCAGCAAACACCAAGCCTTTTAACACATCAGTTAGGGTTTCTATACACCAATATTTGATCTTCTGTAGCTAAACAGGATTGTAAGGGCCTGAGGCTGTAAATTTAGGCAGGGCCTTAATAGCTACAGGGTTTCCCTGGCAATTCAGCAGGGGCCCGTTTTTAAAGGCTTTTATTTCAGCTTTTTATCCCCCCCAAAAAAAAAACAATTCAGGTAATAATCCCCTATCAACTGACAGTCTCTGTGTTTATAAGCAGATTCCTCCTGTTGCTGAGATTATCTATGTTGTGCTTCAAATGGGGTTTCTGATACAGTCATGCAGGGGCCCAGTAAGTGTGCTTATTAAGGTGTTAAATGCAGCAAACACCAAGCCTTTTAACACATCAGTTAGGGTTTCTATACACCAATCTTTGATCTTCTGTAGCTAAACAGGATTGTAAGGGCCTGAGGCTGTAAATTTAGGCAGGGCCTTAATAGCTACAGGGTTTCCCTGGCAATTCAGCAGGGGCCCGTTTTTAAAAGGCTTTTATTTCAGCTTTTTATCCCTTAAACATATGTTCATGCCCTCTGTCTACCTGTAAATGACCTCTGCTGGCTCTTCTGCCCCTCTGATGGCTGCTCTGATCATTAGATAGTCCAGTTAGTTGTGATGTTAAGAATAGCTGGTATGGGGTTTACAGGCAAAACAGCAGGGGTGCATCATGATAGAAGGCTCTAACTCAGTCAAAACAGCTCCTTTCTGCATAAAAAATTATGAAATCTTGTTCCCCATTCTCACCCCTTACTTCTCACTTGGTTCTGTCAGCCCAAACATGTCTGGACCAGCGATAATCTCCCTCAATGCCAGGTCAAATGTGGAGCTTCAGCAGGAAACATCCATGTCAGTTCATGGCTAGCTCCGCCTCCGCACTGTTTTTTTTTTTTTATATGGACAGATGTATTTTTTTATTTATATCAGCTGAGCACTGCCTGAGAGATGTAGACAGAGCATTTAATTGTACCTGTAACAAACTGCACATGAGCTAAATCACAGGGATTCTACCCCAGCACATTCTCTGTTTCATCTGCACCTCGGCAACATCCAGAGCTCAATGGATATTTTAAAGAGATAGTAAAATAAAAATTTAAGTTGCTTGATTTAGATAGAGCATGTGATTTTAAAACACTTTAAAATTCACTTCTATTTTCAAATGTGCCTTGTTGGAAAAGAATACTCACATATCCTACACTAATGGGAGCTATAAGACTGTTGAAAAAGTTAATTTTGCTATATTCTGATCTATGTTTTAATATGCTGTAGAGATAGTTTTATAATAGTTTAGACACAGCAAAACTTATAATCAGTTCTACTGAATTATATCAATTATATGTATGTAGTATATATTACATGTACCTTTTTGATACCTTTTAAGTACCATTTTAGTACCTAGGTTGTTACTTAGTATTCAGATTCTAATACATACTTTTTAAACACAGTGGTCTAGATGAGTCACTTCTAAAATCACAGTACCTCTGGTTTAGGTGTCCATACAAGTGGGGTAAGATATCTTTTAAAATGGATTACTCAAATTGATATCCAAATACTTCAAAGTCTTTGTATAAATAGAGCCTTAATTCCTTTAGAACTCTGATGAATATCCCTTTGATTAATGGACAGTCAAGATGCCTGTTCTGTGCTGCTTTAGTCCAGCCTGGTGATTCCCAACCTTGGCTCCGTTTGTGGTTACATAAAAAGAAGAAAAAAGAAAAAGTGCACAAGGCAAGAATGAAGTGAAAGATTTTATTACAAATGATTGTACACGCAAATGCTGTTGCACTTACTAGAAATTTATAAATAAAAAGCCTTCGGATGAAGTGTTCAATTGTTAGAAATCCCCGTCACTCACAGTAGGCTGAGATAGACTGCCTCTTACTGCTGCATCAAAGCGTCTAGCAGGATTATCCGGATACCCTGTGAGCGTGCTTGGTGGCTTAGTGAGGACAAAGAAACTTCAAAACTAGGGCACTTCAAATCTGTCAGCTGGTTCCTGACGTGTTTCCCCCTGTCAACGGCCGGGCTTCTTCAAGAGGATAAAAAGACGGATGTCTCTGTAATTACGTCCTTTGTATTTAAAGGGCTGTCTGCCAATCGAATCATGCGGGTGTGTCTGGCAGCTACCAATTGTAACAGCCCACAATTCTTTATAAGAAAAACGGACCCACGTAATGCATTATGTATATGCAAGAATAAATACTTTGTTAATACGTTCACAGGCCATAACAAATTTAAAACATAGCAATGGTAATCGTTAGTGCTATCAGAATATCTATATATAAAAACATCGTAATTGGAGGGCGGAGCCTGCAGGCATCCAAGATGGCTGCGAGTCATTAGAGCTCCTCACGCAGAAATAAGGCTAATCAGGATAACATAGGTTCTGTCTTGGCAACTTAGCTTATAGACTGAACACCGGATTGCTAACGTCCGCAGGATTCATTTGGACAATTTTCCACCGGCAATCTCGGACGCAGCCCACGTACGTCACGACACAAAATTGGAAGGCCTTCACAAGAGCGCCATACTAAAGTAAGTGCCCGAGTCATCACATCATAGCCGATCACACTATCTCTCCCACGCAGTGCTGGCACCATGGGGCTCGGATAACTATTACCCTCGGGGCACAGATAAGAAGCTATGACTCAGAGCAGATGGCCAAATGTGAGTACAATATAGTAACAGCTACTGAGATACTGTGCAACACACACGCTATGTAAAGGCCTACACGATACCAGGCCCTGCATAAACAGCGCCCCACACTACCTGCAATGCCAGCATAACCTTAAAAGAGACTACCTAGCAACCTCTAGGTGAATCGGAAAGAGAAGCTCAGACACAAACTCATCAGATAAATGTTGTTTATATGAACTGTTCACAAATCCTGCATACAGAGGGGATTTAAGAGGACTTTAACTTATCCGCAGGGATAAAGCTTACAAATGTACTTATAAGGGAAATATCTCAAACCTATCCCAAGTTATTGTGATAATAGCTACTCCAAACCCCCTGCTCTATACACAGAGATACGAATAGTCACTGCAACTCACAATGGCGCTGCGCAAACCGCCAAAATCAGACAAGCATCTGAAAAGCAACAGCATCACAAACAGTGCGGTCTCCAACTTCTTTAAAAATACAGAGAAAAAAAAGTCTCCACAACACTCTCTAGTAGAGGAAGAGGATATAGAGCAATATACCAGCTCCCAACCAGGTTCCCCTAAATCACCACATTCTGCTACAGACAGAGATGTAGACCAACCAGCCACCATTAAAGACATAGCAATATTAATCGACCAAGTGAAAAGCTGCATTAAGCAGGAATGTGCTGATCTTAAAAAAGACATCACCGACTTGGGGGCCAGAGTTGAAGCATTAGAGGGTGATCACGAAGATATTTGCACAAATATGACAGAAATTACCCACACTGTGTCCCAACATGATACGCTCATTAAGGAATTAGAAAACAAGCTAGATGACCTCGAAAATAGAACGAGGCGCTGTAATCTAAGATTCAGAGGCATCCCAGAAGAGATCGCGGGAGCAGAAATAAAAGATTTCTTACAGGGCTTGTTCCACGGAATGCTGCTCTCATCTGATCATGAAGAGGATCATCACATCCCCCTAGAAAGGGCACACCGATCCCTGAGGCCGAAGCCGCAAGAAGATCAACCACCTAGGGACATCATAGTTTGTTTCCAGAGTTATCAAGACAATCTCACTTAATTCATCAAGGATCGAAAATCCAAATATACCAAGATCTTTCCTTTCGTACGTTGCAACAGAGGAAAACTTATAACGAACTAACTGCACATTTGCGGGGCTTAAAGGTCCCATATAGATGGGGCTTCCCAGTATCTCTAATAGTCCAAAAGGAAGGGCGCCGATATGAATGCAAAGACCCTCTAAATTCCCTCCAATTCTGCAAACAATTAGGGATCCCTGCCCCACCATTCGAAGGATCAGGAAACGGGCGACAACACCAAGACGAGGCGCAGCTCCCCAAAGACCAACGTAAGAACTGGCAAACTCCAGCAAAAAGACCTCCACGAAAACGCCAATTAACCACTCCTGCTGAAACCCAGGAGCACCGCTGACAAGTTAAAGACTGGGGTAAGACGTATCCTAAGATACCACATACACATGGTACTTTCTATATGTAGATGTAGATCTGCTTCTTCATTTGACCTCTCTTGAAGATCTTTAACCATAAATTCCTGCAACTGTTAAAAACAGGTTGCCTTTGACTTACAACTTTGAAAGAACATTTGGGGAAATATGACTCTGCCAGACGCTGAATGATCTTACAGATTGAGAGCCAGACTTCCAACCCCACAGTTTATAGTTTACATTAGTTAACACTGGGTTTGGAAAGGACGATGCTAGTTGGGGAAATATATATTGGGGGGAGGTAAATTGTATGTGAAAGATGGGTAATGTTATATCTAAGTTAAACAGATATCCGTATTTTGGGAATTCTCAGATGTTTTCTTAGGGCATTCATGTTATTGCAGCCTTTACAATTTTGTATTTGTATTCTTAAATGACTGTTGATTGTTAACCGAACCTTGTTTAACAGTTTAGGTTCACACATATCACAGGTAAGACATGCAACCTAACGTATAAGCTTTCAGTCTATCGCCTTATTTCTGTGATTTGTTCCTCACTATTTTTTCTTTTTATTACTTTTTCTCTACTTTTTGTTACATGGTAGAATATTTTGTTGTTACACCCAGACACAGTTTAACCACCACACAAACACCACCACACACACACTACAAGCACACACAAACACACGTTTCTACTAGTTCCTGGCTCAATCACACTACTTGTACGAGCACATCCATAAGATATTACACAGCATACAGCATAAACCTACTTACATGCGCACACTTAAATTGAGAAAATAAATATGACAGCCAAGGATTCTACAGGAGATTTTATGATAGCAACACAAAATGTCAAGGGATTTTTATCCCAAGAAAAGAGATCCATAGCATTTCATGACTTTTTTAAGAAAAAGATAGATATCATATTGACACAAGAAACTCATTTCAAAAAGCATAGGACACCTACCATCCCCAACAGATACTACACTCAGCACTTTCTCAGTTCAGGAATAGATGGGAAGAACGGGGAATGCACATCAATTAGACGCGGAATACCTTTCGAGCTACTAGACAGCTATCGAGATAAAGAAGGCATGATTCTGATCCGGGTAGGCTTACTATATAACAGGCCCGTCACTATTGCCAACATTTACACACCTAACAGACCTACACCTCCTTTTTTCAGACTAGTTACCAGATCTCTTCTAGACATTGCAAAGGGGCCGATACTGTTGGGTGGAGACCTGAACTTCCCAATATGTCCAGCTCTTGACACCTCCTCTGGGAAATCTTACATACCTATCAGACACATCAAAACTAATTACATGACACTACAGATCCCCACGCTATTTGACACCTGGAGAGTGGTTCATCCAGAGATCAAAGATTTCACTTTTTTCTCCAACCCCCAGCATAGCTACTCGAGAATCGATTATATCCTATGCTCTCAAAATATGCTTACGAACCTTAAACATTCCAGAATCTCCCACACCTCATGGTCTGACCACAGCATGGTTATAGCCTCTTTTGCATGGCAATCCAAACCCAAACCTGTAAGCAACTGGAGACTTAATGATAACATATTCACCGACACCACAGTCGTAGAGGCGATTGACAAACGTATAGAGGAATTTTTCCTGCATAATGACCCTGCGGACACATCCGCAACCAATAATTGGGAAGCATTTAAATGCACTATTAGAGGTGAAATAATACAACATACGCATAGACTCCATAAACAGAGGATGCAGGAAGTTCCTGGCTGCATACAAATGGAGTATACAAATGTGGAAGTAAAAGATGCAGAGCATGTGGGTATATCAAAGTAACTAAGACTTGTAAGTCATATACTACTGGATCAGAATATGATATCAAGGGATGTATAAAATGTTCTACTGATCATGTTATCTATTTAGTTGAATACACAAAGCATAAAAAACAGTACATAGGAATGACAACAAGGGATGTAAGAACTCGTATTCGAGAACACATCTCATATATAGAAAATGATATATCATGCTCTGCTCTTGCATCCCACTTTATAGAGGAACATGATCAGGATTTAAGTACCTTCAGTTGGTCAGCCATCGAACATATTCAAAAGTCACACAGAGGTGGTGACAGGCTGAATACTCTAAAAAAACAAGAGGCATATTGGATTTTTGTATTTAAGACATTAGTCCCAGAGGGATTTAACTCAGAACATGACATCATTAATTGCTGGAGTAATAAATAGTTAAATTTAAGAGGAGTATAATCTAGCAATATTTGACCTATCAACCCCAAATTTCATTAATTCTATATATGGGAAGTTTAAAGCTAAAATTGAGTCAATAATAGTATATATATATATAAACAAACGAGACTGCATAAAAGTAACTTTCTATATATCTAGCTATTATAAGGAAATTAATGCTAAATAAAGGCTATATAGCTATATTAAATGTATCATAATAGCTATGGGGTTATTGTGGCATAGTGCTTAAGTCTAATGCCTCTTAACCCAAAGGTTGTGAGTTCAAACCCGGCCTTAACTGCTGAAAAAACTTTTTCTGTATATGATTTTTCTATATGTATCTTTAATAGATGTGTTAGAAGTTGGCGTTGTAAATGACTAAAAATGAGTACCTTCTTTTAAGTTGAATTTACAATTCAACACTAGCTGTGTCTTTCTATAAAATGCTACATAAAGACACTTATAGGATTAAGATTAACCTATGTAAGTTAATAGAATTTTTTTTTTTCAAAGCTGTCAAGCCGATTGAGGCTAAATCCTATTGTATACATTTGATTGGAGTAAATGTTTGAGGGCGTATACCTGTACACAGGTAAAAAGGCAACAGGTGTAGAGGTTCAGGTATGGTCTATGATTAAGGCGGTCATGATCCGCCGAAACATGTAAGACTGAAACTGAACCTCACATCAGCTCCTATGGTTTTAAGTGTGTGTCTCTGAAGTTTTTTGCAACAACTGTTTGTGAAAGAAAATTGCTACAATAAATTCACAGTATTTTGGAAGTATTGGATGGATCCGCCTCTTCTTTTCTACTTCATGTAACTTGCAAACAGGAAGGAGTTTGCTCTCAGGATCACATCCCAAATTGGAAGGCAGCATCAGGTGCAGCTGTGACCGGGCGAGCTGTAAAATTTGGGACACAACAGGAACCGCGATTGTGGAGGTTGCAAGCGGACACTCTACACGAGGTAAGACCTCTTCCTTCTGCTTTGAAAGGAGTCAGATCCGGGAGGACAGACCAAGTGAGGCTGCCGCATGAAGAGCGGGGTGAGTGAGAGTGTATCTAACCGCATTTAGCAACCTGTACCTGTAGTTCATATAAAGCTTGCTATAAAATAAAGGGGAATAACACACTGCACCTTATGTACTTGTGGATAAGGGACTAAAGACATTGCACAGGGCAAACCTGGTTTTGCCATTTTTTCAGAAAATCAGCTATATATCTCTCCCTTATAGATAATTTAAAAAGGGCAGAAGTGGCACATAAAACCGACCCAAAATCGTCCCAGAGACTATCTGACTTAACTACAGCTAGGACAGCACTAAATGTACATTTGACCCATAATGCACATCTACGAGCACTGACCACTAAAGCCAAATTCTTCATTGAAAGCAATAAAGCAGGGAAAATGCTAGCTAGATCATTAAAAAAGAAAAAACTGCAAACGTACATTCGCACGATAAGAGGTCAGGAAGGCATTACTCAACACCAAAATGACACTATAGTTGAAAGCTTTGCAGAATACTATAGGTCTTTATATAATTTGAACACCCAGAACACTTGCAATAAGTCAGAGTTAATACAACAATATCTTTCCAAAGTAAAAGTTCCAATGATCACCGACACAGATAAGGAATACATAGAAACCCCCATTACTCTGCAAGAGGTCCTAGACACCATAAACTCTTTACCAGCAGGTAAAGCACCAGGCCCAGATGGCCTCACCTCTAAATTTTATCAATTATTCAAACCTCACTTAGGAAAACAACTACTATCACTCTACCAAGATATAGATAATGGCTCACAATTTTCCCAACCACTATTAGAGGCATCCATTACAGTAATTCCGAAACCGGGGAAAGCAGCTGACAGAGTTCAAAATTACCGGCCAATCTCCCTTATCAATATAGACATGAAAATATATGCAAAACTACTAGCCTCAAGACTAAATAACATTCTCCACCAAATTGTTAATAACGACCAGGTAGGTTTCATACAAGGACAAGAAGCAAAAGACAACACCACAAGAATTCTCCACACACTACAATACGCAACGGATAACAACATACCCATGACTTTCCTCTCCACCGACGCCGAAAAGGCATTTGACAGAGTTGACTGGGACTTCATGTGGGCGACATTGACGAAATTCAACTTCCCCTGTAAATTTATAGACAGAATTAAAGCCCTATATACCACTCCCTCAGCTAAAGTAATAGCCAACGGCACTCTATCTAATAGCTTTCTAATTAGGAACGGTACGAGGCAGGGATGCCCCCTCTCTCCACTGCTTTTTGTCCTTACTGTAGAAATTCTGGCGACTATAGTCAGAGCACACCCCGATATTAAATGCTTTACATACGGCCCATATACTCAAAAATGTCTTCTCTTTGCGGATGACATTATATTCACACTGACAGAACCGAAGACCTCATTACCCCCTTTGCTAGAAATCTTTCAGAAATATATGTCTATAAGATAGGGGGCGCCCTAAAGATTAGCACTCAATAGGCTATATAGTGTATATGATAGTAAATATACTGTACAAGGGAGGACAATAAGATAAAACTATTAGTCAAATAATAATTCAACAAAATATGAAATAAATGTAAAATTAAATATATATAAAAAAAGTATTTGGATTGTACAAAAAAGTAATGTTGAGGCAGCAATCTGTAGCGGACCCAGCCTGGATCCAAGAGGGTAATCTAAAAACAGAAGAAAAGACAGATGCGCCACATGGCCCAATATTGTTTGATCCACAGAATTAGATTATCAGATTGTATTCTATCAAACTCACAATCTTGGAAGCACTCCAATTAGTGCAGTGGGAGCAGTCTGGGATCTATAACAGTCACCCAGCAGACCGACCTCTTGGGGTGAAGATGGATATTCTGTAGTAAAACACAAGGGGACACAAAGGTGCCTATATGGCCTAGTACAGTCTTATACCAGGAGCAATGGTGTGTGTGGTAAGATATATAAAAAAGAGGCTGCTTCCGGGTGGTAAATCGCCATAGAACAAGCCACTGAGCTGTTGTTCGTTCCTGGTAGAGCGCTTCTCTCTTTGTATGCAAATTATTATGACCCTGGGGAAGTCTCCCTATGGGTGATGGGGGAAACCAGACGTGGACTGAGGCCCATAGGAGGCCGAAACGATCGTCTGGGGTTGTCATGTTCCTTGTTCAGAGGAGAATTGCCTGGTATTTCGGGGCTGGACTGACCTTACTTGGCAGGATCAGACTGATATACTTCAGGAAAGTTTTCTTCTGTGAAAAGCACACTGGTCTAAAAGAGGCTGCTTCCGGGTGGTAAATCGCCATAGAACAAGCCACTGAGCTGTTGTTCGTTCCTGGTAGAGCGCTTCTCTCTTTGTATGCAAATTATTATGACCCTGGGGAAGTCTCCCTATGGGTGATGGGGGAAACCAGACGTGGACTCCTTGCCCAGTGTGCTTAGAGGAATGTGGCTGCACCTCACTGACGAGGCCCATAGGAGGCCGAAACGATCGTCTGGGGTTGTCATGTTCCTTGTTCAGAGGAGAATTGCCTGGTATTTCGGGGCTGGACTGACCTTACTTGGCAGGATCAGACTGATATACTTCAGGAAAGTTTTCTTCTGTGAAAAGCACACTGGGCTAAAAGAGGCTGCTTCCGGGTGGTAAATCGCCATAGAACAAGCCACTGAGCTGTTGTTTGTTCCTGGTAGAGCGCTTCTCTCTTTGTATGGTAAGATATATACTCACAAGAAGTAAAGCATCTCCATTGATGCTAATCAGACAGGATGGGGTCAATGTAGTCACCCAACAGACTGTATCAAGGCTTCCACAGGAGACAGACAGCAGAGGTCCGATTGACCATGTGTTGATCCAAATAAAACACAGTAGCAAGTGTTTGACTTAAAAAAGTATTAAACTTTACTGAAATGAATTAAAATACAGTGACGCGTTTCTCAGTCACAGACTGTTTCCTCAGGCATAATAAAATGATTTCCAAACACTTGCTACATATACCTAACCAAACCAATTAACATAATTGATATCACTTGTAATGGGTGTGATCTATGACATCATAGGTATCCTAGTTACAAATTTGTTTTGACAGCATAGGACAACCCAATTTATATGTAGTATATTAAAAAAAAAGTAAATAATAATAATAAATACACATTATAACAAATAATATTCAAAAATCCTAAACCAATTTATATGATTACAAATAGCCACAGTTTCCATATCTTTTTGGTATCCCTCTTAACTTATAATGGGTGGTTTAGTAAGATCTAAAATCAGTTTATTTAACACATATAGGCAGAAAAATTGTATATTAAACACCTTAATTGTTTCTATCAGGTTTCTTATGTAGCTGTTTCTTTTTATATATATATAGCTACTTAATCATATAATGCCCCATTTAGATCCCCAGTTGCAAGTTCATATTTTTCCTCTGTTTATCTTTTCAATTTATTTTACAAGTGAAGTCATATGTTATCCAGCATAAAGATTTTTTCACATGTTTATACCTTTCAATTTCATAATCCAGATTGACCTACTGATTATTATATCATATCAATAAAAATTTGTTAGATTAGTTCTAAATCGGATCACTTACTTTGTGTTGTTACAAGTCACCATTAAAGTTTCTGGATGGCGTGCATCTAGCGCAAATGCGCATGTCAGTAGTGTAACCATAGGAACCATATGACTCATTCGGTTCAAATGAGGAGCTGTAACCTGATAGGTCAGTATAGCTCTACAACTCAATGTAATAATTGGCTCTGTTACGGCCGCTCACATTAGGACCTATTTAGTTATTGACTTTGTTTTGTTTTAGAATTTCTAAATGCCGTGCGTATGGCGCTAATGCGCATGTCAGTAGTGTAGCCATAGGAAACGTATGACTCATTCGGCGCAGCACTAAAGCGCAAGATAGAAGCTATCACCTGATAGGTCTGTGTAGCTTTTGGCAGGGTATAATGATTGGCTGTGTTCCAGCCACTTACGTTAATATAAGTATGATAAGGTTTATTCAGCACGGCACTAGAAATAAGTGACTTAGTGTTAATAATTTAAATAATTTAAATGTATAAATTTATACATTTAAATTATTAAAATTATTAACACTAAGTCACTTAGGTATTGGATTATAAACAATCTAATATTTATATATAGGAGAGTTATATTAAGAGGAGCACTTATAAGAACATAAGCACCATATGCCTTATTGTATTTCAGAAGAAGGTGTATTAATTTTCTAAAATATCATTTATTTTCACTAACTTTTTTATTAAACAATTTGGAAGATTTAGTCTAGTTTTTAATTAGACATCAGCCCTTTATAAGACAAGAATTCCACTCAATAATTCTCACACTACTTACATATAGTATCTAGCCAATATTATATATATGGCACATTTATCTAATTATTATTTTCTAAATATACATTGCTCACTGTTTACTAAGTATTAACAATTTTTGGCAGACCATAATTTTATATCTATCAAATATAGGTAGTTTCTGATTATAAATACCTTTATCGTTACTGAACGATTAGATACATTAATATCCTGAGATGAAACACAGACACCGGCTACCTATAGTTAAAGGATACTATTATCCTATTAGTCAACAGCTCCTCATTATTTCTAGTGCCGTGCTGAATAAACCTTATCATACTTATATTAACGTAAGTGGGTGGAACACAGCCAATCATTATACCCTGCCAAAAGCTACACAGACCTATCAGGTGATAGCTTCTATCTTGCGCTTTAGTGCTGAGCCGAATGAGTCATACGTTTCCTATGGCTACACTACTGACATGCGCATTAGCGCCATACGCACGGCATTTAGAAATTCTAAAACAAAACAAAGTCAATAACTAAATAGGTCCTAATGTGAGCGGCCGTAACAGAGCCAATTATTACATTGAGTTGTAGAGCTATACTGACCTATCAGGTTACAGCTCCTCATTTGAACTGAATGAGTCATATGGTTCCTATGGTTACACTACTGACATGCGCATTTGCGCTAGATGCACGCCATCCAGAAACTTTAATGGTGACTTGTAACAACACAAAGTAAGTGATCCGATTTAAAACTAATCTAACAAATTTTTATTGATATGATATAATAATCAGTAGGTCAATCTGGATTATGAAATTGAAAGGTATAAACATGTGAAAAAATCTTTATGCTGGATAACATATGACTTCACTTGTAAAATAAATTGAAAAGATAAACAGAGGAAAAATATGAACTTGCAACTGGGGATCTAAATGGGGCATTATATGATTAAGTAGCTATATATATAAAAAGAAACAGCTACATAAGAAACCTGATAGAAACAATTAAGGTGTTTAATATACAATTTTTCTGCCTATATGTGTTAAATAAACTGATTTTAGATCTTACTAAACCACCCATTATAAGATAAGAGGGATACCAAAAAGATATGGAAACTGTGGCTATTTGTAATCATATAAATTGGTTTAGGATTTTTGAATATTATTTGTTATAATGTGTATTTATTATTATTATTTACTTTTTGTTTAATATACTACATATAAATTGGGTTGTCCTATGCTGTCAAAACAAATTTGTAACTAGGATACCTATGATGTCATAGATCACACCCATTACAAGTGATATCAATTATGTTAATTGGTTTGGTTAGGTATATGTAGCAAGTGTTTGGAAATCATTTTATTATGCCTGAGGAAACAGTCTGTGACTGAGAAACGCGTCGCTGTATTTTAATTCATTTCAGTAAAGTTTAATACTTTTTTAAGTCAAACACTTGCTACTGTGTTTTATTTGGATCAACACATGGTCCATCGGACCTCTGCTGTCTGTCTCCTGTGGAAGCCTTGATACAGTCTGTTGGGTGACTACATTGACCCCATCCTGTCTGATTAGCATCAATGGAGATGCTTTACTTCTTGTGAGTATATATCTTACCACACACACCATTGCTCCTGGTATAAGACTGTACTAGGCCATATAGGCACCTTTGTGTCCCCTTGTGTTTTACTACAGAATATCCATCTTCACCCCAAGAGGTCGGTCTGCTGGGTGACTGTTATAGATCCCAGACTGCTCCCACTGCACTAATTGGAGTGCTTCCAAGATTGTGAGTTTGATAAAATACAATCTGATAATCTAATTCTGTGGATCAAACAATATTGGGCCATGTGGCGCATCTGTCTTTTCTTCTGCTTTCAGAAATATAAACAGGCCTCAAACTTCTCGATCAATTTGGACAAATCCATGCTAATGCCCCTTAATCTGGACAAATCAACTACTCAGTTCATCAACGATCATACACAATTCGACATAGTCAGGTCGGTTACTTACCTGGGGACAGTTATCCCAGATAATCCGTCGGAGATATATAATAAAAACTTTACATCTTTATACGAGGGAATAAACCAACTATTAAGCACTTGGCATAAACAGGGTCATCTGTCTTGGATGGGGCGCATAAATGCGATCAAAATGTCAATAATACCCAAATATCTTTACCTGTTCCAAGCGCTACCTATAGATATACCCCAACACTTCTTTAACACCCATCAAAAACGCATTGAATCATTCATCTGGGCTTACAGTAAACCGAGAGTAGCGAGAAGGACTTTATACCTTGCCAAAGAAGACGGGGGATTGAATGTCCCGATCCTTAGGAATTACTATTTAGCAACTATCCTAGCACGGATAGTAGCATGGTGTCATAACAGTTCATCAAAACAATGGGTCCAGATGGAGGCACAATTAATTGACACACCTAATATTTCCAACTTGCCCTGGTTACTGAAAAAACACAGACCGCATCAAGCAGGGACCAATACATTAATTAAATCCACCCTAGATACCTGGGATAAAACACTTAAAGAGCACAACACCCTCTCTACGACGGTCTCCCCTATGTCACCCTTATTTCAAAATCCATATTTCTTTCCAGATAATTTGGAGGGCTTAACAACCCTCTCCCCCATTTACAGAAATGTTCCCATCCATGCACTGATACAAAAAGGCCTGTTTAAAAGCCAACACGACCTAAAAGAGGAAATAGGACCACCTTTTGACAAGTGGTACATATACTTACAAGCGAGACACTCAATTATGACAGACCCACAAAAATATGAACTTCTGAGAACCCTTACACCCTTTGAGAATCTGTGCACATCTGCTACGTTGACCAAATCACACATTTCTCTGATTTACACAATACTGAACAAAAAGACGCCCAACACTAAACCGTCCTATACAAAACAATGGGAACATGAGCTACAATTAGAAATCAATGAGGAACAGTGGTCTCACTCTTTCATTTCTACTAAAAAATCTTCCATTTCACTTAATTTAGTAGAACTAAATTACAAGATACTGTCTAGATGGTATCTAACTCCACACAGACTGTGCAAAAATTTTCCATCGGTGTCACCTCTTTGCTGGAGACACTGTGGAGAAACAGGGACCATGACTCATGCCCAAAACTGAAACCATTTTGGGAACAGATAAACACATACATAAGAGACATAATAAAACTGGACATAACACTAAACCCCTCCATGGTTTTGCTGAATCATACCCCTAACTTAGGCTGTGCTTACAGAGGGAAATTACTATCCTGCATGATAACCTGTTCGAAAAGACTGATTCCTAGAGGGTGGAAGAAACTAGAGATCCCAAGTCTAGGACAGTGGATCTCGGAGGTTACTATGGTACTAAAGCTAGAAAAAATGTTCTACAGCTATATAGGGAAAAAAAACTTCATTCTGGAGGTTATATTCCTCTGGGAGCAGACCCCCGATAACATTGATTAATCAGAGTGGACGTTGCCAAAGGTCAAGCAAAATGAAAGGGTGGTAATGTTAATTTAAAATGATGATTGCTATAACCGCATAATGAAACGCATGGTCATGTACTATTTAAGTGTGTATGCCTTTCTTTTCTCCTCTTTTTCTTTCTTTTGCTTTATTTAAGGACTAATTGGATGTAATATCATTGCTGATGTTCTACAAGAGATGTAGTGTATTGTGATAATATAATATTTGCTTTCATTTCTGTATAAAACAAATTGTAAACTCAATAAAAACATTTATTTAAAAAAACAAACAAACATCGTAATTGGTTAACAGCAATATGCTTTTAACGTAAAACTAAAATACAGCTAAAATAGATTACATATGTGTTACATAAAAAAAAACAGTTACTTGAATGGGATGAGGATCACTTTCTCTAAGGGGGTTATTGTATTGTTATATTCTAGCGCTAATTCACAAAGTGTGCGCAAAATTTTTGATAACTTCCTAATAGATGTATACATATACATAGAAACCAAATGTAGCAATATGTTGCAGTTTTGTAATAGAATGATTCAGCCGCAATTAGGCAGCACATTCAAAATATTGGGGGCAATTATTAAACAGTTTTGGATTTAGGGAAAATTACAGTTTATGCTGACTTTGTATTAAATTAAACTGCAGATATAAATCGTTCAATGCTCAAGTTTATATATATATATATATATATATATATATATATTTATATATATATATATATATATATATATATATATATATATATATATATATATATATATATATATATATATATATATATGTATGTATGGTTCTGTTGGATATAAGTGGATAAAAAGCCTCAAAACCCTTTAAATGAAAACTATTTAATACAATAAATATATATTTTAGGATAACTCTTATTAAGAACCTTAAAAATCTTTTTGAGACCATTAAAAATCTCTTTATGAACACTATAGGGGCTAACATTTTGGGTTTATTAAGAGCTCACTAATTTTTGTGCAAAAATAACTATTTGTACTACATGTATTCTTCAAAATAGGTTTGTGTTGCCTAAGGGGTCAGATTTAGAAGTGTAACCCTTGCTGGTTGCCTAATTGACCACTGTAGAGCAAAGAGAGAACTTTTAAATGAAAGCTGCTACATCAATGTCTATATTCAAACCAAGAGGCTGTAATGTTTGAAGTTTATATATCCACTTGGTTTCAAGTTTCCTCTGTTCTAGAAGTCTATTTGGTTTCGAGGGGGGTACCCAATCTATAATTTGCACTTTTAAAGAGCTGGTTTTGTTTCCATGGTAATCGAGAAAATGTTTGGGAAACTATGGGGCCTATTTATCAAATGTCTCGTGGACCTGATCCGACAGTGCGGATCAGGTCCCCAAGACATCGCTGAATGCGGAGAGCAATACGCTCTCCGTATTCAGCATTGCACCAGCAGCTCACAAGAGCTGCTGGTGCAACGCCGCCCCCTGCAGACTCGCGGCCAATGGGCTCAGAGCAGGCGGACAGGGTTATGGAGCAGCAGTCTTTGTGACCACTGCTCCATAACTTGTGTTTCTGGCGAGTCTGAAGACTCGCCAGAAACACGTGCCGTCAAGCTCCATTCGGAGCTTGATAGATAGGCCCCATTGTTTGTCAGTTTCTCTTTCATATTGTAAATGTGCTCATTTACTCTCCATCTAATCTTACGTTTTGTGCAGCCTACATATAGTAGGCCACACCCACATTATAGTAAATAAACTACGTATGTGGAGTCGCAGTTACTTCTAAATGTGATATTGAATGTTTCTGTTGACCCACTATTTGGGAAGGTTGGTGCTTTATTTATGTGTTTGCACATATTACATCTTGTTTTACCACATTTCATAGTGCCTTTCCATTCTTTTAACCAATTATCTCCCCCCTTACTTAGATCTTCCTTCTTATTCCTGGTAGATCTGAGTTTACTCGGGGTGAGTATGTTTATTTAGACTCTTACCTTTCCTGTAGGTAAAGGGAGGTTTAACATACAAATGTGGCTCCAACAAGGGATCAGATTTTAATAGAGGCCAATGTTTTTTAAAAATCTTCTCCAAACTGTTAGAGCCTTCGTTGTATGTAGTAATGAACCTTGGTGAATTATCTTTGTTATATTGAGATTTTATAAATTTATTGTGTCTATTGGACCCTATTGCTTCCACACCTGGTTTGTTGTTTGAAAAAAAGGACGTTCTATCTTTAGACATAGCCTTAGTTTTTGCTTGTTGGATAATATCTTGACTTTACCCTTTTTCTAAATGGAGCTAGCTGCTAATTGGTGCCTGCACACATTTGTCTCTAGTGATTGGGCTCATTGATGTGTTCAGCTAGCTGCCAGTAGTGCAATGCTGTTCCATCAGCAAAGGATAACAAGGGAATGAAGCAAATTTGATAACAGAAGTAAATTTGAAAGTTGTTTAAAATTTTATGTTCTATCCAAATCAGGAAAGAATATTTTGGGGTTTCCTGTCCCTTTAAGATATGTGCCAGGTTTCTCTCTGCACCTTTCTAACCCCTCCTGATTGCAATCTATTTTTTAAAACCACCCCTTCACAGGTGTAATAAAATGGGCTGGTATATAAAATGACATTTCTTACTGAAAAAGAAATTCAGAGAAGGAAGACATACACTAAAATAACATGCCAGTAAAGAGGTTTATAATGTGTATTTGAATCAGATTGGCTGATGTCATAAATCATGTAATTATGTATATTCCAATCAAAAGTGGTGGAAAAATTCACTAGTGTGTGGGTTATTTAGGCGTTTGCGTCATAATTGGTGCGAAAAGTGTTGAGTCAAATATGGCGCGAAGTCAAGAGTGGGACCTGTATTACATGGCTTAAACATGGTGCACATAGATTTTTCCAACAAATAAAAAGGAAGTTAGCTATATTATGTTGTGTATTTATTTCATTTTTATCTCTATATCTATTAGTGCAACAGGTTTGGGGCAAAACTTTGCACCAAATATGTAGAAATAATATTGTCTCCTTGCTTTGTAATTAGAGACAAAGTTTTAGCATAATCCATAAGTAGTAATGTATTTTTCATTTGTATCCCTATAGCTACTAGTGCACCAAATGTGGAGCAATAATATTGTTTAATTTAGAAAGGGTATACAATTTTAATAAAGTTTCTAATTCACTTTTATTATGTAATATACTTCATTCTCTTGCAGCATCGAACATAAGCTTTCTGTGTTTTCCGACTCCCATTGAGTTCTATGGCATCCGCGACCTCAAGGGTGGTGGATTGAAAACTAGGTACACTGAGTTGAAAAAGATGCAAGCGTAACTGTAGAAATTTTGATAACTTTGTGAGAGCTTCAAATAGTGTTCATTAGGGGGGGGGGGCGAATGAACACGATTCCGCTCGAATTCCACTGTTTTCAACTTGCATCAATCTGTGTCGGATTGAGATCGTGGGATCGTATTTTACGTCACAAATTTCAACATTTGCCGATCTTGATGCTTTGTTAACTATGGTGGATCAATCTCACAACAATTACGACATGGAAATCCAGTGTATTTTCAGTTGACACTTTGATAAATAAGCCCCTTGGTCTTTCTGGGACCACAGCACACAAACTTGTGAAGAGTTTAAGGTTTGAATTTCTACTGAGCACTGATACCAGGGATTACTTTTTATGTTAAAACCGCTTAAATTCAGTCTTTTTTTTTTTTTTTTTTACATTTTAGCCCATCTAAACGTCAGTTTTTTAAAACAAACAGTTAAAAAAGTGGTGAAAGTAATATTTTATATTAATTTTTTTTGTGCTAATTTATTACAAATCCCCCTTCAGGGCAGTCTAAATTTTCAAATTACAGATGTACAGGTAAATATGGACTATGTTACAAGTGGAGCAGTAATTACTGCTCCCGCTTGAGCATTAACTTTGCTAGAAGTTAACTTTTTGCACGCATCAGGTAGCAAGCTTTTTAAAAGTTAAAAGTAAAAACTTTGCACGCAAACTGAATCCGACGTGTGCAAAAAAATAGACTTCCGATATCTCTATAACACTAATGCATTCTCCCCAAAGACCACAATGGCAATCTGAAAAAAAATTAACACTTAAACTTTTGTGCTAACCCGCACGACCCCCATCGCGAAACCCCCACTACACTACGTAACCCCTAACCTGCCACAACCCCAATTACAATAAAATCCCTACTCTGTTAACTCCTAACCTGCCACAACCCCCATTGCAATAACCCCCTTCTTTATTAACACTCTAACAGCTAACCCCTTAAGACCCCTATCCTAATACCCTCTAGGTTAAAAAATAATAATAAAACACTACCAGTTTTAAAAGAAAAGTACACAAAAAATAAAAAAACACTATGAGCCCTATACTAAAGCTAAAAGTATCCTAAAAGATTAAAAAGCCTCCCTTGAAAACCCTATACTTAAAACTAAATTAACACCTTAAAAGAAAAACCCTACCCTAAAAAACAAACAAACTCTAATAAAAATAAAAATAAACTAAAAAATAACCCCACCAAAACATTTTATAGGGGTTACTTTAGTTTTATCATAGGGGTTTTTAGTGGGGGGCTTTTTTATTTTTTAGGGTAATTTAGTTTTAGGATAGAGGTTTTTTTATTTATTTGTAATGTACCTGTTAGGGGGTTAATAGAGTAGGGGTTTATTGTGATGGCTTATGGAGGTTTAGGGGTTAAATAGTTTAGCAGGTGTTTTGCTATGGGGGCTGAGGCGGTTTAGGGGTTAAGTAGGGTAGCGGGAGTTTTGCAATAGGGGTTTTGGCGGTTTAGAGGTTAAGTAGTGTAGGGCTTAAATAATGAATGGCATTAAGTCACACAAAAGGTTTGAGCGTAAAATGTGTTTGTGCAATGGTGTTTACTTTAAACTTGTAATATGAGTGCAAGTTAATGCGATCATGATATTGCAATATCGTGATCTCGCTGACGTTACTGCTCCACTTTATCGGAAAAGAGGAGGAGACATTTTTTGAATTCACTATACACGCATACACACATTTTCCCTAAATTATATCTAATCAGCTTGATACATTTTCCTATGGATTACAGTTTTTTTAGCATTGCAATTAATTAGCCATTTTTTGTTGGTTTTAAGTGCCATGTTCCTGACTGACATGATATAAACATAAATAAGAATGTATAAAATAGTTCTATAAGCTGCATGGATTGCTCGTCAGTGTGCCGTGCAGCATTCCATAAACAGCTGGAAGAAGATTTTTGTCTTTAATTAGAGTCATTCTTAGTTTTTTATTTCATGTATAATTATTGTAATTGCATATTAGAAAGAAAATATATTCATGAGCAGACAACTTTAAAAGATCAAATTTACACTAAATATATGACAAACGAATATAATTATGTAAGAACTTCAAGCTATGTGCAATATATGCCCTTTACAGAGTAGTTTTAAACAAGGATCATGATCATTTAACTTCACAGTGTGTGGTGTACGCTGAAGAAAAATAATTACTATCACATTTAATTTCTTATTCAACACATTATTTTAAGAGCATGCAGACAAAATTAAAGTCAACAAATATTTGATATACCTAAAACAATTGATGTCCCTTAAAGGAGGATTTTTTTAATGGACATAGAAGATTAATTGAATGTTCTAGTTTCATATCAACTTCAGACACAAAAGACATCCTATTCTGAGAAATATTCATTTAGCAAAGCTTTTTTCCTCATTTAAAACAACAGTTTTTAAAACATCTTCCTCATTCTTAGGTAGAGGTAACAGTTTATTTGTCCACATAAAAAGAGAAAAGGGTGCAGGAAAAGTTAGGGAATTCAGCACTTTTTAAACTACTTTAATCCAAATTTATAAAACATCAGTTTGCAAAGATGCAGATAAAAAATGCATATGAATATATTACTGTTTTGGATGTCTTTATCAAAATATAATAAGGCTAATTTTTATTGAATAGCAATTATTTTTCTGTGGGAGGTATACGTGTGAGAAATGTGAATGTGACCATGTGCATACCTGTTTTAACTCTCTTATACATGTAACCATGATGGAAACTCTGTATATTGATATACAGTACTGGGAAGAACAAGATTTATAGTGCTAGGTCACAATGGAAAATAAAAATAATGGTAACTAAATAGTAACTGCTATAGTTAACACAAGGGGGCCTATTTATCAAAGCGTCAACTATGTTGCATTCACCAGCATCAATACGCTCGCCAGACATCGCTGCCGCAGATCTGAATACGATACCCTTATTTATCGAAAAAGCGGTCAAAAACACACGTGTCAAGTATGGTGCGAAGAGCATTGGACTGGTGTTAACTAACAGTCATCGATGTCGTGGTTATTCGGGTTTTTCCCAACTTTATTTATACCATTTCATTACTGTCCATGAACAAGCACATTTCTCTAAAGCTAATCTATTATTTTTCATCTGTTAATGTCCAAGAAATAGATAGATTTATACCTCAACAATCTATCTCATAGAAAGTTATTTTTATATTGATTTGTTAAATGATACTTTCACATAAATGACTGTGTATTTGTATTTCTACAAGTCATATATATATATATATTTTAATTATTATTAATGCTAGAATTTGTACATATATCCTTGCACATACTTGTGTGTATATATATATATACATATATATATATATATATATATATATATTTTTTTTTTTATATATATATATATATATATATATATATATATATATATATATATATATATATATATATATATATGTGTTATGTCAGAAATATTTTACAAACATATTAACATGTCCCTAAGTACCTTTTTTTGTTCTAAACAATGTTGTCTGTCATATCTCTGTGTTTATTTATACCACTATATGTATATAGTGTAAATGTATTATTATTCTGAGCAGGAATATTTGCGAATATAACGTAATCAGGGTATCATATGTATTTATTTGCAATCAACGGATATTTTAAGAGCTGGGCCAGTTTTCTATCTGCACCTGTCTAACCCCTCCTGATTGCAATCTATTTTTAAAAACCACCCCTACTCAGGTGTTATAAAATGGGCTGGCATATAAGATGACATTTCTTACTAAAAAAGAAAATAAAGAGAGGGAATAAATACACTGAAAATATCATGACAGTAAAGAGGTGATTTTAATTTCTGCTGTATCTGAATCATGACAGTTTAATGTTATGTGGACTATCCCTTTGAGCTATCATCTTAAGATTATATTGAATCAAACATCAATTCGAATTTTAAAATCATTGTCTAAAATATTACACTGTGTATCCTAATGTCAGCATCAATGTTTATCTTCAATTCTAAATTAACATATACATACTTTCAAAGTATAATACACAATGTAACAAATGGCACTTACAAGTTCTGATAAGTGATCAATGACACAAGTATCGAGCAATAAGATTCGTTAGTGATAGTTTATAATGTGAATTTTAATCAGATTGGCTGATGTCATAAAGCATGTGATTATGCATATTCCAATCAAAAGTGGTGGAAAAAGTCACTAGTGTTTGGGTTGTTTAGGAGTTTGCTTCATAATTGGTGCGAAAAGTGTTGAGTCAAGTTTGGTGCGAAGTGGAGAGTGTGGCTTGTATTACATGGCTTAAACATGGTGCACATAGATTTTCCAAAAAATAAAAAGAAAGTTAGCTATATTATGGTGTGTATTTATTTCATTTTTAGCTCTATATCTATTAGTGTTACAAGTTTGGGGCAAAACTTTGAGAAACAATATTGTCCCCTTGCTTTGTAATGAGAGACAAAGTTGTAACATAATCCATAAGTAGTAATGTATTTTTCATTTGTATCCCTATATCTACTAGTGCACCAAATGTGGAGCAATACTATTGTTTGATTTAGAAAGGGTATACAATTTTAATAAAGTTTCTAATTTACTTTTATTATGTAATATGCTTCATTCTCTTGCAGCATCAAACATAAGCTTTCTGTGTTTTCAGACTCCCATTGAGTTCTATGGCATCCGCGACCTTAAGGTAGGCGGATTGAAAACTAGGTATGCTGAGTCGGAAAAGACGCAAGCGTAAATGTAGAATATTTGATAACTTAGTGACAGGTTCAAATACTGTCGATTAGGAGGGCGAATGAACAGAATTACGCTCAAATACCACTGTTTTCAACTTGCATCGATCTGCGTCGGAATTAGATCGTGAGATCGTATATTACATCACAAATTTCAACATTTGCCAATTTTGACGCTTTGATAACTACAGCGGATCAATCTCGCGACAAATAAAATGCGGAATTCTAGCAGTAATGGCAATAATCTATCCATCCTTTAAAGTAATTCTAATAGAGATGGAGTGATCAAACTTGCTCAGTTGATTTTATGAAGTGATCATTGTATCATTAAAGCCCTTAAAGATATTTCTGCTCAGATGCATTTCATGAGATTAATGATACACTGATATAGGATGGCCTTAGCTGCACTCCTTATAGTAAATTTGGGTTATATACAGGGAGTGCAGAATTATTAGGCAAATGAGTATTTTGACCGCATCATCCTCTTTATGCATGTTGTCTTACTCCAAGCTGTATAGGCTCGAAAGCCTACTACCAATTAAGCATATTAGGTGATGTGCATCTCTGTAATGAGAAGGGGTGTGGTCTAATGACATCAACACCCTATATCAGGTGTGCATAATTATTAGGCAACTTCCTTTCCTTTGGCAAAATGGGTCAAAAGAAGGACTTGACAGGGCTCAGAAAAGTCAAAAATAGTGAGATATCTTGCAGAGGGATGCAGCACTCTTAAAATTGCAAAGCTTCTGAAGCGTGATCATCGAACAATCAAGCGTTTCATTCAAAATAGTCAACAGGGTCACAAGAAGCGTGTGGAAAAACCAAGGCGCAAAATAACTGCCCACGAACTGAGAAAAGCCAAGCGTGCAGCTGCCAAGATGCCACTTGCCACCAGTTTGGCCATATTTCAGAGCTGCAACATCACTGGAGTGCCCAAAAGCACAAGGTGTGCAATACTCAGAGACATGGCCAAGGTAAGAAAGGCTGAAAGACGACCACCACTGAACAAGACACACAAACTGAAACGTCAAGACTGGGCCAAGAAATATCTCAAGACTGATTTTTCTAATGTTTTATGGACTGATGAAATGAGAGTGAGTCTTGATGGGCCAGATGGATGGGCCTGTGGCTGGATTGGTAAAGGGCAGAGAGCTCCAGTCCGACTCAGACGCCAGCAAGGTGGAGGTGGATTACTGGTTTGGGCTGGTATCATCAAAGATGAGCTTGTGGGGCCTTTTCGGGTTGAGGATGGAGTCAAGCTCAACTCCCAGTCCTACTGCCAGTTTCTGGAAGACACCTTCTTCAAGCAGTGGTACAGGAAGAAGTCTGCATCCTTCAAGAAAAACATGATTTTCATGCAGGACAATGCTCCATCACACGCGTCCAAGTACTCCACAGCGTGGCTGGCAAGAAAGGGTATAACAGAAGAAAATCTAATGACATGGCCTCCTTGTTCACCTGATCTGACCCCATTGAGAACCTGTGGTCCATCATCAAATGTGAGATTTACAAGGAGGGAAAACAGTACACCTCTCTGAACATTGTCTGGGAGGCTGTGGTTGCTGCTGCACGCAATGTTGATGGTGAACAGATCAAAACACTGACAGAATCCATGGATGGCAGGCTTTTGAGTGTCCTTGCAAAGAAAGGTGGCTATATTGGTCACTGATTTGTTTTTGTTTTGTTTTTGAATGTCAGAAATGTATATTTGTGAATGTTGAGATGTTATATTGGTTTCACTGGTAAAAATAAATAATTGAAATGGGTATATATTTGTTTTTTGTTAAGTTGCCTAATAATTATGCACAGTAATAGTCACCTGCACACACAGCTATCCCCCTAAAATAGCTATAACTAAAAACAAACTAAAAACTACTTCCAAAACTATTCAGCTTTGATATTAATGAGTTTTTTGGGTTCATTGAGAACATGGTTGTTGTTCAATAATAAAATGAATCCTCAAAAATACAACTTGCCTAATAATTCTGCACTCCCTGTAGTCTCAGGGGAAACTAATGAGTTTGGTAAATTTAAGAATTGTAATTGTGATGATATTTGTAAGGGGTCTGATCCACTGTGTTCTGTTCCTCTAACTCCATGTCTGTCCAGATAATTTGTGTCCTTGTCGGGGACCCCTCTACCCCTATGCATCACTATCTCTTGCTCCATCAGAACCTGATTATGCTGTAATGCGGCCTGCTGTTTCTGTCTTTGTGGATACTGCTGAGTTCTCTGTTTGCTGTTGTTGCAGACAAAAAAGAAGTCAAGGGAAGAATATGATTTTGAAATGGCTGCAATCATTTTTAAAAGCATTCCATATAGATATACTGCTTAAGTACCGGCATTGTCCATTCATCATCCATTTGATCTGGACTGAAGATTGAAAGGAGGAAGTGCCCAAAAGGATGTTTACAGGACAGGTACTCATGCTATTCTCTTTGTTTTCCTTATGATGTTTTGCAACAGCCTCTTAAAGTAAACTCTTGCGTCTTACACTAAATTCTCATGTGCGCTAACCCGACGCGTCAAGATCTAAATTTAGAAACATGTTTTCTTCACATAGAAAATAATGTACTATTTATTTTTAAATATATATTTATTTATATATCTGATATTAGCACTGCGGAACCTGTTGGCGCTCTACAAATACCTGTTAATAATAATAATGCTGTTCATGTAAAACACATATCTATACCTATATCTGTAGAGGAATAGATATGCGGATATATATATATATATATATATATATATATATATATATATATATATATATATATTGTGTGTGTGTGTGTATGTGTACATTATCCTGTGAGTGAAGAACATTGGAATGTGAAATATGTACAGTAAATATACAGTTAAACACATAAATACATCTGTACACACATATAAACATACCTATATATATATATATATATATATACATACATACATATTTATATTTAGACGTGTTTATGTATGTATCTCTATATTAAAGCCCTCTGCCTGCCTTTTTTTTTCTTCTAACACCGGAGACCTCATATCTTTGAGCCAAAATAACTTTTGAATGCAATTTTTATTACATTGTAAAGCTCGCAAATATCCATGATAAACCAGGTATCACTTGTGTGCAAAAGTAAGCATTCCACTTGTAATCTAGCCCTTATTAGTTATTATGTCATAAGTAATATTTTATTTAACCTTTGTGTGCATATCTCTACTTTTCTTTTCTCACGGCTAGATTTAGAGTTTTGTCGGTAACAACCCGCGTAGCTAACGCTGGCTTTTTTCCCCCCGCACCTTTTAAATACCACTGCTATTGAGAGTTCACAGAGGGGCTTTGTTAGGCTCCAAAAAGGTAGCGTAGAGGCATACCCCTAATCTGCCCTCCCTAACATCACCGACACCTAACTTCAAGTATTAACCCCTAATCTGCCGACCGGACCTCACCACTACTCTAATAAATTTATTAACCCCTAAAGCTAAGTCTAACCCTAACACTAACACCCCCCTAAGTTAAATATAATTTTTATCTAACGAAATAAATTAACTCTTATTAAATAAATTAATCCTATTTAAAACTAAATACTTACCTGTAAAATAAACCCTAATATAGCTACAATATAACGAATAATTATATTGTAGCTATTTTAGGATTTATATTTATTTTACAGGCAACTTTGTATTTATTTTAACCAGGTACAATAGCTATTAAATAGTTAATAACTATTTAATAGCTACCTAGATAAAATAATTACAAAATTACCTGTAAAATAAATCCTAACCTAAGTTACAATTAAACCTAACACTACACTATCAATAAATTAATTAAATAAAATACCTACAATTATCTACAATTAAACCTAACACTACTCTATCAATAAATTAATTACATACAATACCTACAAATAAATACTATTAAATAAACTAACTAAAGTACAAAAAATAAAAAAAGAACTGTTACAAAAAATAAAAAATTATTTACAAACATTATAAAAATATTACAACAATTTTAAGCTAATTACACCTACTATAAGCCCCCTAATAAAATAACAAAGCCCCCCAAAACAAAAAAATGCCCTACCCTATTCTAAAATAAAAATAGAAAAGCTCTTTTACCTTACCAGCACTTAAAAGGGCCTTTTGCGGGGCATGCCCAAAAGAATTCTGCTCTTTTGCCTGGAAAAAAAGCATACAATACCCCCCACATTACAACCCACCACCCACATACCCCTAATCTAACCCAAACCCCCCTTAAATAAACCTAACACTAAGCCCCTGAAGATCTCCCTACCTTATCTTCACCACGCCGGGTATCACCGATCGGTCCAGAAGATCCTCCAAAGTCTTGATCAAAGCCCAAGCGGGGGCTGAAGTCTTGATCCATCATCGGGCTGAAGAGGTCCATCATCGGGCTGAAGTCTTGATCCAAGCAGTGGCTGAAGAAGTCCATCATCGGGCTGAAGTCTTGATCCAAGCGGCATCTTCAATCTTCTTTCTTCCGGATCCATCTTCATCCCGCCGACGCGGAACATCCATCCTGCCTGACGACTTCCCGATGAATGACGGTTCCTTTAAATGACGTCATCCAAGATGGTGTCCCTCGAATTCCGATTGGCTGATAGCATTCCATCAGCCAATCGGAATTAAGGTACGAAAATTCTGATTGGCTGATGGAATCAGCCAATCAGATTCAAGTTCAATCGGATTGGCTGATCCAATCAGCTAATCAGATTGAGCTTGCATTCTATTGGCTGATCGGAACAGCCAATAGAATGCGAGCTCAATCTGATTGGCTGATTCCATCAGCCAATCAGAATTTTCCTACCTTAATTCCGATTAGCTGATAGAATCCTATCAGCCAATCGAATTTGAGGGACGCCATCTTGGATGACGTCATTTAAAGGAACCGTCGTCGGGCAGGATGGATGTTCCACGTCGGCGGGATGAAGATGGATCCGGAAGAAAGAAGATTGAAGATACCGCTTGGATCAAGACTTCAACCCAATGATGGACTTCTTCAGCCGACGCTTGGATCAAGACTTCAGCCCGATGATGGACCTCTTCAGCCCCATGATGGACCTCTTCAGCCCGATGATGGATCAAGACTTCAGCCCATGCTTGGGCTTGGATGAAGACTGCGGAGGATCTTCTGGACCGATCGGTGATACCCGGCGTGGTGAAGATAAGGTAGGGAGATCTTCAGGGGCTTAGTGTTAGGTTTATTTAAGGGGGGTTTGGGTTAGATTAGGGGTATGTGGGTGGTGGGTTGTAATGTTGGGGGGGTATTGTATGTTTTTTTTCCAGGCAAAAGAGCAGAATTCTTTGGGGCATGAACCGCAAAAGGTCCTTTTAAGGGCTGGTAAGGTAAAAGAGCTTTTCTATTTTTATTTTAGAATAGGGTAGGGCATTTTTTTATTTTGGGGGGCTTTGTTATTTTATTAGGGGGCTTAGAGTAGGTGTAATTAGCTTAAAATTGTTGTAATATTTTTTATAATGTTTGTAAAAAAATTTTTATTTTTTGTAACTTAGTTCATTTTTTTATTTTTTGTACTTTAGTCAGTTTATTTAATTGTATTTATTTGTAGGTATTGTATGTAATTAATTTATTGATAGTGTAGTGTTAGCTTTAATTGTAGATAATTGTAGGTATTTTATTTAATTAATTTATTGATAGTGTAGTGTTAGGTTTAATTGTAACTTAGGTTAGGATTTATTTTACAGGTAATTTTGTAATTATTTTATCTAGGTAGCTATTAAACAGTTATTAACTATTTAATAGCTATTGTACCAGGTTAAAATAAATACAAAGTTACCTGTAAAATAAATATAAATCCTAAAATAGCTACAATATAATTATTTGTTATATTGTAGCTATATTAGGGTTTATTTTACAGGTAAGTATTTAGTTTTAAATAGGATTAATTTATTTAATAAGAGTTAATTTATTTCGTTAGATAAAAATTATATTTAACTTAGGGGGGTGTTAGTGTTAGGGTTAGACTTAGCTTTAGGGGTTAATAAATTTATTAGAGTAGCGGTGAGGTCCGGTCTGCAGATTAGGGGTTAATACTTGAAGTTAGGTGTCGGCGATGTTAGGAAGGGCAGATTAGGGGTTGATAAAATTTATTATAGGGTTATTGAGGCGGGAGTGAGGCGGATTAGGGGTTAATAACTTTATTATAGTAGCGGTGAGGACCGGTTGGCAGATTAGGGGTTAATAATTGTAGGTAGCGGCGACGTTGGGGGCGGCAGATTAGGGGTTAATAAATATTATGTAGGGGTCAGCGATGTTAGGGGCAGGTGGGGGGGCCTCAGTTTAGGGGTACATAGGTAGTTTATGGGTGTTAGTGTACTTTAGAGCACAGTAGTTAAGAGCTTTATGAACCGGCGTTAGCCCAGAAAGCTCTTAACTCCTGGCTTTTTGCTGCAGCTGGAGTTTTGTCGTTAGATTTCTAACGCTCACTTCAGCCAAGACTCTAAATACCTGCGTTAGAAAGATCCCATTGAAAAGATAGGATACGCAATTGACGTAAGGGGATCTGCGGTATGGAAAAGTCGCGGCTGCAAAGTGAGCGTTAGACCCTTTCCTGACTGACTCTAAATACCAGCGGTAGCCCAAAACCAGCGTTAGGAGCCCCTAACGCTGGTTTTGACGGCTAACGCCAAACTCTAAATCTAGCCATCAATTTGTCCTGGATCATGACACAGTTAATGTTCTGGTCTTAAATTATAAATCTCTATATAGCCTATGTAAGTGTTTATTATCAGACAGACATCTTGTCTAAGGATGGGTGATGTGAAGGGGAAGTAATTGGGTAGTTTGTGACCAGGTGACCAGGTAAATTTTGTGTCACATATGGGGTATGTGTTAATATATTCTAACCTTATATTTCTTTTCTGTAACTGCCTAAGAAATGAAGAGTAAACTAATTATGTTTAGGTATATAAGACCTGGATTGACATGTGATTATCAGATGTGTCTGTTTTCTATGGAGAGTAGCATATGTCCAGATTAATTTATAAATAAACCCTGCACATTATTCTCATGATAGGGTTGTTTCCTTCATTGTTGAATTATACAACAACACTGTTGAGACATTTCACCCTTGGTTAATATACAGTTATTTATATATATATATATATATATATATATATCCAAAAGTGGCAGAGCGCCAAAAAGCGCAAGAGGTCTCCTTGTAAGATAAAAGTATTCCAGCTTTATTCAAAAATTACACGGAGTAAAAACATGACAGCTACCAGGGCTGTGAATAGCACACAAGATAAAAACAAACACAATGTCTGCCGATCAGGACCTCACACAGACATGTTTCGTGCGGTTGCGCACTTGGTCACTGCATGTGTGTGGTCCTGATCGATAGTAACTTTATAGCTTGATTTCTTAAAGTAACAATATACAGTATTTTGTGACATTGTGTTAAAAATTTCAATAATCTATATCTAAGTTATTTGAAGTTTGTGGTGGAAACCAATGTATGCATTAAATATATGTTTGGGCCCTAATTCCACTAAAAGTGCACTGCTGCACATATATTCAGTGGTATATATTTTAATCACATTGATATGTCTTAATAATTACTTGTTGCCCTTTATATTATTTTTTTTAATTTGTTTGGGAAAACATTTGACTGCATAGTGTATTTAATAGGTTTTCAAAATTGATATTATTCTAACATGCTAATTTTTTGTTTTAATTTACAAATAAATCCAGACCTCTCCTCATGTTGAGGCCTAAAGGATTACTAGTCTGCAACTTAAAAATCCAAAAAACTTCGCATTTGTTAAATTTATCTTCCCTATCTCCCCCTCTTTTCCATACAGGGGCATGATCTATGAATTTTTAGTAGGGAGGCATAAGCATTGTGATGATTTTTAAAGTGTCTGGATACCGGCGTATCCGTTTCCTCATCCTCAATGGATCTTAAATGTTGGAGAAATCTATCTTTAATGCTACGCTTCGTTTTATCTACATATTGAATATTACACATTTGACATGTAAGTAGGTACACTACATGTGTTGTAGAACAATTTATGTAGTAATTAATATTATGTTTTTGTCGTGTAGCATTAGAGATAAAGTTATCTCCTTCAATTACATGGTGACAAGTTTACAGATGTTTCTTCTGCACTTGAAGAAACCCTTTCTTCCTTTCAACCAACATTTGTTGGTCTTGATAGGGAGATCAGATGGAGAAAGATAGTTAGATAGAGTCTTACCTCTTTTAGATACTATGTCTATTCCTCTGCTGGAATAGACATAGTTAATTTATAAATAAACCCTGCACATTATTCTCATGATAGGGTTGTTTCCTTCATTGTTGAATTATACAACAACACTGTTGAGACATTTCACCCTTGGTTAATATACAGTTATTTATATATATATATATATATATATATATATATATATATATATATATATATATATATATATATATATGTGGCCCTCGGTTTACGCCGGTTCAATTTGCTCCATTTCAGAATAACAACCTTTTTTTTCAGTCATGTGACTGCTATTAAAAAGCATTGAAAAGCAGTGCACTAATTAAAATAGCCAGTAGGTGAAGCTGTCCACTTGTGTTGCAGCAAAGTTATGCAATTTAGCAGACTGAAATTAATCTGTGTACACAGAACAAACCTTAGCTATCGAGCAGCGTTCAAGCAACAAGAACTAGTAGCCACTTCCCTATTATCTTCCTGTCCAGCTGCTTGAGGTGAGGGTGCCTAACTACCTATTAATCACTCCAGATTGAAATGCATAGAATAGGTACAGCCCCAATATTATCTAACATGCTAACAATGCAGAGAACTGTTTGCAGAAAAATGCTTAGTTTGATGATATAGTCTGTTGTGTGATATATATACAGTATATATATATATATATATATATATATATATATATATATATATATATATATATATATATATATATATATATATATAAAACAATCACAACAATACCTCACTTCAAGAGACGTACAACACCCCAACTAGGAGATTTCACCACATAAATAAATGTAAGTGGTTATTGCTACCATGAATACAAATGGTGATCCATGTAGTCATCTAGGTAGAAGAAAGGGAAACATCAAATTACGACTGAAAGCAAAAGTGAGATATTACGTTTTTCATGCATAAAAGGTTATTGGTATGCTTCAAGAATTAATGAGCTCAGTGTTGTATGTGAACTTGTTGCTACTTGGCTTCTACAAATTGTAATCAGGCTTCTATAGGTACGTTATTGTTCTCCAGCATATTTTTCTCTTTTTATCTGGACATATAAATACATTTTTATGGTCTGCACTAAATATGGATGCCAACTTTTCCACAAGTCAGTTAATGAAATTTAGGCCTTGCTAGACCTGACTTGGTCATCTGTAAGTGCTATTATTGTGAAGGGGATGTATCTATGAGCAACAACAGCCCAGCCATATGGAGGTAGACCACTCAGTCTCAAAGAGTGGTGCCAGTGAGTGTTGAAGCATGTAGCATGTAAAATGTTCTATCATTTGTTACATAACTCACTGCAGAGTTCCAAACTGCATCTGGGCGCATCATCAGCATCACATAACTGTGCAATGAAGTGTCATCTTAATGCTACAGGGTGCAAATACTTTTTAGACAATTGGGTGCTTCCAACAGTTTGGGGAAGGCCCTTTGCTGTCACACCATGACTGTGCCCCTGTGCACAAAGCAAAGTCCATGACAACATAGTTTGACAAGTTTGGTATGGAGGAACTCAAGCAGCCTGCATAGAACCCTGACCTCAATACTACTGAATACCTTTCGGATTAATTGAAATGCTGATTGTAAGCCAGACCTTCTCATCCATCATCAGTGCCTGATTTTACAAATGCTCTTTTAATTGAATGGGCATAAGTTCCCGAGACACATTCCAAAATCTTTTGGAAAGCCATGTCCAACAAGTTTATATAGTTGTGAAGGACAGGTGTTCATATACTTTTGGCCATATAGGGTCTGATGATGAGTGGTGCGCAATTTAGCGCTTAAGCTAGAGCACTAATTGTGCTAAAGGAGAACTTTTTACGAGCGTCCGTTTGTGCTTGTAAATAAAAAAAATTGTGCTCTCACGCTAACCCAATGTGCAAACAGCTTACTTCTAGTGCAATTAGAATATTGTACGATGTGGAGAGAAAAAACTAAGGGGGAAAACTAACACCCTACTCGCGCACTAACCAGAACTCATATTCTTATATGCGCTAACCCGATCGCATATTCTCATATGTGTAAAGCCAATGACATATTCCCATATGCACTAAATGCAAGATAAGGGGGATTTTATCAAGCCGGAAATGGATTTAAATGTGATCACCCTACTGGAAAATATATTGTGCAAGGGAATGAATACTGGTAGATTGAAAGGGATTGTAGTACTTTCCACTCAAATAAATACATTTTTCTTCTTACATCTCCCATCTTAATTGGATCTTTACCATAAAACTGGATATCCTCTCTATTTTGGTCAAATGCACATAATTTTACTTATGCACATATAGCTGTCTTTCCTGCTCTAAGCTAGAAATATGCACAGACAACAACATTTTTTCATTCAAATTCATAAAAAAACCTTTGTTTTGTCCATGCTCATGAGGTCATTTGGAATTTGTTTCCCAAAATCCATTCACCCACTATTTCCTACAGGTGGGTATCTTCAGAGAAACAGATGAGCTGCTGGACAGCAACTTAAAGTTACATAAACTTAAAGTAGTAGATAGTGCTACTGCTACAAACCAGCATCCAAATAAAACAAGAAATATTGTGCTTTATTCTTCACCCCTCTCCTATAACTTTTTGTCAGCACTCTATCTCTCTGTCTAATTGAGTGTGTTTGGGATCAGGATTAGCCAAAACCAAAAGACATAAAATACCTATTGGCTGACACAGGAATTAATCAAATGACAAGGATGTTGCATTATTGCTATTGAAAAATGTAAATGTGAAGCCTTTCCTGCCTGCAGAAAAACCTTTCCTGCTTTTAGAGTAATAACATGAATAAATCAACAACTTTTTTTTGGTACATTCATTCATTGGTTTGTTTACTTATTAAATGAACATTTTCCTTATCGTACTTATGACAAATGGAAAAAATAATTAGATTCATTAATATTAGTATCTGGAAATGAAAGCGCAAGTCTACCTGGTAAAATGAGAAAGAGCACTTTGTAATATAAATTGTATGTGTTGTGATTTTTATAATGTTTTTGATCTGATTTATCTTTAATTATATAGTTCCTACGCAAGGACAGTTTGAAATGTTTGGAAGCCGAAGAATCTATGTTTATCTTTAAAGGGACATGAAACCCAAATGTTTTCTTTTTGCTTCATTCTCTTGGTATGCTTTGTTGAAGGAGCAGCAATGCACTACTGGTTTCTAACTGAACATATGGGTGAGCCTATGGCAATCAGTATAAATATATGCAGCCACCAATCAGCAACTAGAATCTAGATTATTTGCTGCTCTTGAGCTTTCCTAGATAAACCTTTCAGCAACGGAAAACAAGAAAAGGAAGCAAATTAAATAATAGAAGTACATTGGAAAGTTGTTTAAAATTGTATGTTCTGTCTAAATTATACATTTTTAATTATGACTTTACTGTCCCTTTAAGTTTAATTACCTCTGATTTTTCTTTAGTGTTCTGACAAACCTGCCCCACAAGGGTTCCATAGCAGCAGAGGGGGCAAATGTACTCCTCTAAAATGTTGCCTAAACATTGCTTAATAAAATGCAGCTAGATTACGAGTTTTCGATATGAGGGGTGCGGTGCTAACTTGCACGTTATTGTCAAAGCTTACTTACCTACAGCGCTGGTATTACAGGTTTTCATAAACCCGGCGATTGGAACAGCCAATAGAATGCAAGCTCAATCCTATTGGCTGATTGGATCAGTCAATAGGATTGAAGAATTCTATCAGCCAATCGGAATCTAAGGGACACCATCTTGGATGACGTCACTGAAAGGAACCTTCATTTGTCGGGTAGTCGTCGGAACAAGAGGATGCTCCGTGCCGGATGTCTTGAAGATGGACCCGCTACCTTGCTGGATGGATGAAGATAGAAGACGCCATCTGGATGAAGATTTCTGCCCGTCTGGAGGACCACTTCTCCCAGCTTGGATGAAGACTTCTCCCGGATTCATTGAGGACTTCTTGCCGCTTCATTGAGGACTTCTCCTGGCTTCGTTTAGGATGGATGTCCGGTCTTCAAAACTGTAAGTGGATCTTCAGGGGTTAGTGTTAGGTTTTTTTTAAGGGTTTATTGGGTGGGTTTTAGTTTTAGATTAGGGTTTGGGCAGCAATAGAGCTAAATGCCCTTTTAAGGGCAATGTCCATCCAAATGCCCTTTTCAGGGCAATGGGGAGCTTAGGTTTTTTAGTTAGGGTTTTATTTGGGGAGTTGGTTGTGTGGGTGGTGGGTTTTACGTTTGGGGGGGGTTGTTTGTATTTTTTTTAAAGGTAAAAGAGCTGATTTCTTTGGGGCAATGCCCCGCAAAAGGCCCTTTTAAGGGCCATTGGTAGTTTATTATAGGCTAGGGTTTTTTATTTTGGGGGGCTTTTTTATTTTGATAGGGCTATTAGATTAGGTGTAATTAGTTTAAATATCTTGTAATTTGTTTTTTATTTTGTGTAATTTAGTGTTTGTTTGTTTTTGTAATTTAGGTATTTGTATTTAATTTATTTAATTGTATTTAATTTAGGTAATTGATTTAAATGTAGTGTAAGGTTAGGTGTTAGTGTAAGACAGGTTAGGTTTTATTTTACAGGTAAATTTGTATTTATTTTAGCTAGGTAGTTAATAACTATTTAGTAACTATTCTACCTAGTTAAAATAAATACAAACTTGCCTGTAAAATAAAAATAAACCCTAAGATAGATACAATGTAAATATTAGTTATATTGTAGCTAACTTACACCTAGATTTAGAGTTTTGTCAGTAACGACCCGCGTAGCTAACGCTGGCTTTTTTTCCCCCACACCTTTTCAATACTGCTGGTATTTAGAGTTCACAGAATGGCTGCGTTAGGCTCCAAAAAGGGTGCGTAGAGCATAATTTACCGCCACTGCAACTCTCAATACCAGCGGTGCTTACGGACGCGACCAGCTTCAAAAACGTGCTCGTGCACGATTCCCCCAAAGAAAACAATGGGGCATTTTGAGCTGAAAAAAACCTAACACCTGCAAAAAAGCAGCGTTCAGCTCCTAACGCAGCTCCATTGTTTCCTATGGGGAAACACTTCCTATGTCTGCACCTAACACCCTAACATGAACCACGAGTCTAAACACCCCTAACCTTACACTTATTAACCCCTAATCTGCCGCCCCCGCTATCGCTGACACCTGCATATTTTTTTAACCCCTAATCTGCCGCTCCGTACACCGCCGCAACCTACGTTATCCCTATGTACCCCTAATATGCTGCCTCTAACACCGCCGACCCCTATATTATATTTATTGACCCCTAATCTGCCGCCCCCAACGTTGCCTCCACCTGCCTACAATAATTAAGCCCTAATCTGCCGACCGGACCTCACCGCTACTATAATAAATGTATTAACCCCTAATCCGCCTCACTCCCACCTCAATAACCCTATAATAAATAGTATTGACCCCTAATCTGCCCTCCCTAACATCGCCGACACCTAACTTCAAGTATTAACCCCTAATCTGCCGACCGGACCTCATCGCTACTCTAATACATTTATTAACCCCTAAAGCTAACTCTAACCTTAACCCTAACACCCCCCTAAGTTAAATATAATTTAAATCTAACGAAATAAATTAACTCTTATTAAATAAATTATTCCTATTTAAAGCTAAATACTTACCTGTAAAATAAACCCTAATATAGCTACAATATAAATTATAATTATATTGTAGCTATTTTAGGATTAATATTTATTTTACAGGCAACTTTGTATTTATTTTAACCAGGTATAATAGCTATTAAATAGTTAATAACTATTTAATAGTTACCTAGTTAAAATAATTACAAAATTACCTGTAAAATAAATCCTAACCTAAGTTACAATTAAACCTAACACTACACTAGCAATAAATTAATTAAATACAATACCTACAAATAAATACAATTAAATAAACTAACTAAAGTACAAAAAATAAAAAAGAACTAAGTTACAAAAAATAAAAAAATATTTACAAACATTAGAAAAATATTACAACAATTTTAAGCTAAATACACCTACTCTAAGCCCCCTAATAAAATAACAAAGACCCCCAAAATAAAAAAATGCCCTACCCTATTCTAAAATTAAAATAGAAAAGCTCTTTTACCTTACCAGCCCTGAAAAGGGCCTTTTGCGGGGCAGGCCCCAAAGAATTCAGCTCTTTTGCCTGTAAAAAAACCCAACATACAATAACCCCCCCCCTACATTACAACCCACCACCCACATACCCCTAATCTAACCCAAACCCCCCTTAAATAAACCTAACACTAAGCCCCTGAAGATCTTCCTACCTTATTTTCACCACACCGGGTATCAGCGATTGGTCCAGGCTCCGATGTCTTGATCCAAGCCCAAGCGGGGGGCTGAAGATGTCCATGATCCGGCTGAAGTCTTCATCCAAGTGGGAGCTGAAGAGGTCCATGATCCGACTGAAGTCTTCATCCAAGCGGGAGCTGAAGAGGTCCATGATCCGGCTGAAGTCTTCTATCAAGCGGCATCTTCAATCTTCTTTCTTCCGGATCCATGTTCATCCCGCCGACGCAGAACATCCATCTTCACCGATGACTTCCCGACAAATGACGGTTCCTTTAAGGGACGTCATCCAAGATGGCGTCCCTCGAATTCCGATTGGCTGATAGGATTCTATCAGCCAATCGGAATTAAGATAGGAGAATTCTGATTGGCTGATGGAATCAGCCAGTCAGATTCAAGTTCAATCCGATTGGCTGATCTGATCAGCCAATCAGATTGAGCTCGCATTCTATTGGCTGATCGGAACAGCCAATAGAATGCAAGCTCAATCTGATTGGCTGATTAGATCAGCCAATTGGATTGAACTTGAATCTGATTGGCTGATTCCATCAGCCAATCAGAATTTTCCTACCTTAATTCCGATTGGCTGATAGAATCCTATCAGCCAATCAGAATTCGAGGGACGCCATCTTGGATGACGTCCCTTAAAGGAACCTTCATTCGTCGTCTAGTCGTCGGAAGAAGAGGATGGATCCGCGCCGGAGGTCTTCAAGATGGAGCCGCTTGTCATCGAATGGAAGAACATAGAAGATGCGGCTTGGATGAAGATGTTTGCCGGTCCGGATCTACTCTTCTGCCCGGATAGGATGAAGACTTCTGCCCGAAGATGGAATTCTTTAGCCGCCGCTTGGATCAAGACTTCAGCCGGAGGATGGACGTCACTCTTCAGCCCCCGCTTGGGCTTGGATGAAGACTTCGGAGGCTCTTCTGGACCGATCAGGACCCGGTGTGGTGAAGACAAGGTAAGGAGATCTTCAGGGGCTTAGTGTTAGGTTTATTTAAGGGGGGTTTGGGTTAGATTAGGGGTATGTGGGTGGTGGGTTGTAATGTTGGGGGGGGTATTGTATGTTTTTTTTTTACAGGCAAAAGAGCTGAATTCTTTGGGGCATGCCCCGCAAAGGGCCCTTTTAAGGGCTGGTAAGGTAAAAGAGCTTTTCTATTTAAATTTTAGAATAGGGTAGGGAATTTTTTATTTTGGGGGTCTTTGTTATTTTATTAGGGGGCTTAGAGTAGGTGTAATTAGTTTAAAATTGTTGTAATATTTTTCTAATGTTTGTAAATATTTTTTTATTTTTTGTAACTTAGTTCTTTTTTATTTTTTGTACTTTAGTTAGTTTATTTAATTGTATTTATTTGTAGGTATTGTATTTAATTAATTTATTGATAGTGTAGTGTTAGGTTTAATTCGGTTAGGATTTATTTTAGAGGTAACTTTGTAATTATTTTAACTAGGTAGCCATTAAATAGTTATTAACTATTTAATAGCTATTGTACCTGGTTAAAATAATTACAAAGTTGCCTGTAAAATAAATATTAATCCTAAAATAGCTACAATATAATTCTAATTTATATTGTAGCTATATTAGGGTTTATTTTGCAGGTAAGTATTTAGCTTTAAATAGGAATAATTTATTTAATAAGAGTTAATTTATTTCGTTAGATTTAAATTATATTTAACTTAGGGGGGTGTTAGGGTTAGAATTAGCTTTAGGGGTTAATACATTTATTAGAGTAGCGGTGATGTCCGGTCGGCAGATTAGGGGTTAATACTTGAAGTTAGGTGTCGGCGATGTTAGGGAGGGCAGATTAGGGGTTAATACTATTTATTATAGGGTTATTGAGGCGGGAGTGAGGCGGATTAGGGGTTAATACATTTATTATAGTGGTGGTGAGGTCCGGTCGGCAGATTAGGGGTTAATAATTGTAGGTAGGTGGAGGCGACGTTGGGGGCGGCAGATTAGGGGTTAATAAATATAATATAGGGGTCGGCGGTGTTAGGGGCAGCAGATTAGGGGTACATAGGGATAACGTAGGTGGCGGCGGTGTGCGGTCGGCAAATTAGAGGTTAAAAATTTTTAATAGAGTGGCGGCGATGTGTGGGGACCTCGGTTTAGGGGTACATAGGTAGTTTATGGGTGTTAGTGTACTTTAGAGCACAGTAGTTAAGAGCTTTATAAACCGGCGTTAGCCCAGAAAGCTCTTGACTACTGACTTTTTTCTGAGGCTGGAGTTTTGTCGTTAGATTTCTAACGCTCACTTCAGCCACGACTCTAAATACCAGCGTTAGAAAGATCCCATTGAAAAGATAGGATACGCAAATGGCGTAGGGGGATCTGCGGTATGGAAAAGTTGCGGCTGGAAAGTGAGCGTTAGACCCTTTCCTGACTGACTCTAAATACCAGAGGTAGCCCAAAACCAGCGTTAGGAGCCTCTAACGCTGGTTTTGACGGCCAAACTCTAAATCTAGCCGTTAGGGTTTATTTTACAAGTAAGTATTTAGTTTTAAATAGGAATAATTTAGGTAATGATTGGAATTTTTATTTAAATTTCTTGTTATGGGGTGTTAGGGTTAGGGTTAGACTTAGGTTTAGGGGTTAATAAATTTACTATAGTGGCGGCAACGTTGGGGGCGGCAGATTAGGGGTTAATAAATTAAGGTAGGTGGCGGCGATGTTAGGGACGTCAGATTAGGGGTTAATAATATTTAACTAGTGTTTGCGAGGCGGGAGTGCGGCGGTTTAGGGGTTAATATGTTTATTCTAGTGGCGGCGATGTCCGGAATGGCAGATTAGGGGTTAATAATTTTATTTCAGTGTTTGCGATGCGGGAGGGCCTTGGTTTAGGGGTTAATAGGTAGTTTATGGGTGTTAGTGTACTTTTTAACACTTTAGTTATGAGTGTTATGCTACAGCTTTGTAGTGTAAAACTCATAACTACTGACTTTAGAATGCATTACGAATCTTGTGGGATAGGATGTACCGCTCACTTTTTGGCCTAAAAAAAAAAAGCTTGTAATACCGGTGCAATGGAAGTCCCATTGAAAAGAGACTTAACAAAAATTGCGTAAGTTAATTTGCGGTACGGCCAAAAAAGTGTGCGGGACAGCTGTACCTACAAGACTCGTAATAGCAGCGGTAGTTAAAAAGCAGCGTTATGAGCTTTAACGCTGCTTTTTTACTCATACCGCAAAACTCGTAATCTAGCCGTTAGTTAGGTAAAGCAGAATTTTAATATAAATGCTCTGCACCTGGATTTAATGTATTACTATAATACATTTATATGCTACTTATAAAAAAACATTAGCAACCAATCCTAAACTTTATATGACACCTAAAAATTGATCTCTTCCTAACCATATGGAAATATAAATCTCATTGTTTCATGACAGTATCTTTTGCACTCTATTATTCACTGATTGCCCTAGATATGCGTCTGTCAAGTTTAATAGTCTCTATTTTATTATATTTTTCTGGTTGTTATGCCACACCTTCTTCTCAATATGTACTTCTATATTGTGGAACAATTGCCTTGTTTTCTTTTGCTGGATACAAAAAAACAAAACTAACGTGGTTCCTTTGTACGCCATCTGGACTATCACAGATGTGCGTGTTTGAGTTTGCATTATCATTTGAAAATGTTTAGTAACTATTGTCATCTCCCAAGAAAGGAAACAAAAAAGTTTTTTCTGAATAAAGTTTACTCTGATGTACCATACAATAGGGGGCTAAATTACGAGTGGAGCAGTACTTGCCTGTTAACTTCTCTAGACGTAGGCTTTTTTGAGCATGTCAGGAAGCGCATATTACAAGTTGAACATAAAAAAATTGTGCTGCTGATCCACAGATTATTTAAGACACTCTGCAAGGTAGTGCTTACTTTTCAGCTCTTGCTTACATGCTTGAATGCTGTGATTCTGACTCCTGAGCTGCTTACCTGTGAAGTTATTACCTGTTTCTGCCCGCTATCCATTAGTTGGCTTAACTGCAACACCATGTTCCTTTACATATGAATGTAAAACATCATACATCCTTAAAGTGTTAAAATATTAATCAATAAATATGCTAAAATACATATTATGTAGAATCTGTAAACCATTTAATTTTTTTAGATGCTAAAGTGTTATTTGATTTTGTATTTTATGTTTGTTTTTAATTATGTTTTGAAAATTATAAAATGTGCCTAAAGTTATAGTGAGCCTTATAATGAGCTTACTAAGACATAATGATAAACAAAATGTTACCAAATATATAGACAAACAGGCTCCCATGATGACCGTGTTGCTTATAAACAACTGTGTAACACCTGAATTAGGCAAAGTAGTGTAGCCAAACCTTTTCTTTTTCAGAGAAGCTGAACAGCAATCTGTCCAACCTAGTCAACTTCTGGAGTGTGATTAAAAACCTAACCAATCTTTGCCCATAAGGATAAAAACAGACACTCAGACACTAAAGTGCCCCATAGCCATCGCTAACTAATTTAATAATCATTTTGTTGGACGTGCCACTCCCCTGTGAGGATGTAAAGAGGTTAATTTCATAGACTCAGCAACTCTCCTCCCACCCAAAAGTACAAATGCATTTTGTTTCATACATGTATCCACTAATGATATAATGGATCATCTCCAAAATCTAGAAATGAGATCTCTGGGTCCGACCGCTTAACCGCTATGCTCCTAAAGCTCAGTGCTCTGGCTACTCCCATTGTATCCTTAATTAACACCTCCCTGATGTCTGGCTAATTCTAAATGGCTTGGAAAACAAGTTTTGTTCTGGCTCAAAAACATGGAGATAAAACCCTAGTTTCAAAGTATAGGTACAGTATATATCCTTACTCTCTGTGTTGTCCAAAATGTGCCTTTTGGTAACTGTGCAGGTTTTACCAGGACACAGACTTCCTCATCCAGTTTTGCCCAAACCACTCTACTGTAATAGCTCCCTTAAAAGTTACCAATAGTGTACTGACTGGAGGTATTTTACTTGATTTTGCAAAGGCCTTTGACACTGTTAATCATGACATCTTAATATGCAAGCTCAAAGTCTCAGGATTAAATGATGAATCGTTAAATTGGTTTTGCTCTTATCAGACAGATCTTAGTGTCTATTTTTAACAATATCTCCAGTGCTCTCAAAGTAACACGCGGTATGCCCCAGGGTTCCATTTTAGGGTCCCTCTTGTTTTCTATATTCATTAATGATCTTCCCTTAGTTTGCAAAACCTCAACTGTACACATGTATGCAGATGAAACTATAATATATGCAACAAAATAAAATATATCACAACTTGAGGCTGTGTTGCAGCAGTATTTTTTAGAGGTAGAAAGATGGATCTGGAAAGATAAACAATTTCTAAACACTTACAAAAAAGTAACCATGGTTTTTGGGATGAATCAAAAATTAAAAAAATTAAAAAACAATGTAGAGTTACATTATCAAACTGTAGGTTGGCCCCCGTCAACTCCTATAAATATCTCGGTAAATGGCTTGATCCTAACCTGTTGTTTGAATCGCATATTGACAAATTATTGTCCAGACTATACCCTAAAATTTGAGCCCTTTTAAGAAATAAATCCTGTCTAAATCTTGAGGTTAGGAAATGTTGATCCCAGCAATCAATTATGGTGATCAGATAGAGCTCAGTAAACTTGCAACTAACTATAACTCATTATGGTGATTTGTCCTGCAATGTGATTACAAAACTCATCATTGTGATATACTAAACAAACTAAACTGGCTCTTGCTTGACTCTTGAAGCTCTCTTCACCTCCCTTGCCTTGTCTATAACCACTTTTCTGAGAAACACCCACATTATCTCAGCAGTATGCACACCCCTGCTTCCCCAATAACTTTCAAGGTTCACTTCTTTCACTCTACTATCTATTCCCTGCTATAACAAGGAAGCTTGTTGGTCGCATTCTCATTTAGAGCTCCTCAACTATGGAATAACCTCCTGAAAACAACCAAATCTTCCAGCAACATGAGATCGTTGAAAAGAAAAATCTCTGTATCTTTATAAACAAATCAATCTTGTAAAGACTGTAAATTATACAAAGACCTACCTTGTGTCTGTGTATATCTATTTAAAAATGTAACTATTTGTATAATGTGTAATGTATTGCTGGCATATCCCCGGACATACTTGAAAACGAGAGAAATCTCAATGCATTTTTTTTCCTGGTAAAACATATTATACATAAATAAATAAATGCGTTTATGGGATTTCTTATTTTTGGCTCACGGATCTCAGGAGGACTATGGCCACTTTGGTGACAGTAATAAAAAGCACTGAGATAAGAGGCGGCAAGCAGGGGCTCAGAAAAAAGGGAAATTTGGAGGTTTTAAAGTATAGAAATATAACAATGTTGGTTATGTAAAGCTAGGGAATGGGTAGAAAAGATGTTATCTATCTTTTTTAAACAATAAAATAAAACAAGTAGACTATTGCTGTAAAGAGACAGTAAAGCCAAAATTAAACTGTGATGATTAAAGGGACACTCTACTCCAGATTTTTTTTTTTTTTACTTAAAAAGATAGATAATCCCTTTATTACCTATTGCGCAGTTTTGCATAATCAACGCTGTTATATTAATACACTTTTTACCTCTGTGATCAACTTGTTTCTAAGCCTCTGCAGACTACCCCCGTATCTCAGTTCTTTTGACAGACACGCATTTTAGCCAATCAGTGCTGACTCTTAAATAACTCCACAGGAGTGAGCACAATGTATCTATATGACACACATGAACTAGCATTGTCTAACTGTCAAAATGCACTGAGATAAGACCCAGTTCAATGGCAAAGAAATTAGCATATGAGCCTACCTAGGTTTGGCTTTCCACAAAGAATTACAAAGAGAGCAAAACACATGTAATGATAAAAGTAAATTGAAAAGCGGTTTAGAATTGCATGGACCAAAAAGATAGTGGATAATAGATTATCCACTGAAAGAATGCACTTAGCACTCTCTGCCCAGACTTTAAAGTGGTTATTTCCAGATATTGTTAAAACATAACTTTTAATGTGTTATAAATAAAAAACTAAACTGACAAAATGGATTAAAATTCACACTCTGTTATGCTCAAGGTGCAAATAGACCAATATAGTGACTATATTAATTGTGTAATATGGCCTTAATTACAGGTAAATGTCACATAACTTAGTCTAAAGTTATCTGATATTGAGTATGTAACAGTGGGTATATAGTTATTCTGCTAGTATCAAGACTGATTGGGGCTTAGAGCAAATAATAGTACTGTGTGCACTATAGTACAATAATAAGTTATCTTAGTTATATACTATGGTATTTCTCACTCCCACCTTCCCAACGTGTTAAGGAGAGGTGTCCTTGTTAACAAGAATGCTGCAACGCTGATCAGTTAAATAGAGGGTACATATAACATGAGTTGTGTAGTGTAGATATCTCTGTATCCAGTGAGTTATAATTAACAAATCTTTGCTGTATGTTAGTGAGTTAATTGTGATCATACACACAAATTATATAGTCAAGAAATCTTCACCAGATCTCTGGGTATCGTAGCAGTATAGCTTAACAGTAATATATGATAATAATCAGTATACTATTTTAATAGTATACTGTTGAATTTTAATCCATTTTGTCAGTTTTGTTTTTTATTTATAACACACTAAAAGTTATGTTTTAACAATATCTGGAAATAACCGCTTTAAAGTCTGGGCAGAGAGTGCTAAGTGCATTATTTCAGTGGATAATCTATTATCCGCTATCTTTTTGGTCAATTTAAAGTGATGGTAAATCTAACTATAGTTGAGTTAATATTTTATAAGTATTACTTAATATAAGCACAGTGATGCTTTTGTTTTTTTTTAAATATACTTTTTTTCTTATAAAATTTTCATTTATAAATGCGCCCCGTTACTTGTTCCCTGACTGCCTCCCTGTTAGAATTTCAGAAATCTCTGTTTGATTGACAGGTGCATCATCCAATCGGGACTGCACCATACGCCCTATGTAAATCTGGTATTAGCACGCTCCCATGCTTGGAGTTTTCAATGGCATCAGCAGAACTTCAATTGCGCAAGTTCAGTTGCAGCCACGATCTCGCCGCTGCTTATAGTAAAACACTACATTACCCTGTCAGTATCTTTCACAAATTCACTGTTTACAGCAGCACAGAAGACAGTACTAAAGAATCCCCCCATGAGCCGCCCCTCCCCCCCCCCAAAGTGCTTATTATCTAAGTACCAGCAAATAAACTAAAAGTACTATTAAATTAAAAATTATTACTTCACCGTTTAAACTTTTCACCAAGCAGTAACAGGGTAATGTATTGTGTTACTCTAAGCAGCGGCGAGATTGTGGCTGCAACTGCACTTGCGCAGTTGAAGTTCTGCTGATGCCATTGAAAACTCCAAGCACGGGAGCGTGCTAATACCAGATTTTCATAGGGCGTATGGTGCAGTCCCGATTGGATGATGCACCTGTCAATCAGAGATTTCTGAAATTCTAACAGGGAGGCAGTCAGGGAACAGGTAACGGGGCGCATTTATAAATGAAAATTTTGTAAGAAAAAAAGTTTATTTAAAAAAACCAAAAGCATCACTGTGCTTATATTAAGTAATACTTCTAAAATATTAACTCAACTATAGTTAGATTTACCATCACTTTAACTAATGCACAGCACCAACCCACATAAATTAAGATATTAACTGATTTATAGCGCAATTATGATATACTATATAAGGAATGCTATAAGAATATCAAATAGTTTGTGGGGATTGCCACCTAGTTAGTGCCATTGTTAATTTTTTGTGCGGTTTAGAATTACATGCCTTATCCGAATCATGAAAGTTTAATTTTGACTAGACTCTCCCTTTAAGACATGTCATGCAATTTTTTAATTTATTTTTTTAAAACTTCTAATTTAATTTTATTATCTACTTTTCTTCCTTCTCTTTTGTAACCTCTATTGAAAAGAACACGTATGCAGGCTTAGGAGCAGCAATGCAGTTCTGGGAGTTAGTTAGAGATTGGTGGCTACACAAATATGCCTCTTACCCTTTGATCACCAGATGTTCTCAGCTAGTTTCCGGTAATGCATTGCTTCTCCTAGGTTTTTTCTTCAACAAAGTATATTAAGAGAACAAAACAAATTTAGTAACAGATGTCAATTTTTTGAAAGTTGTTTACAATTACATGATCTGTCAGACTCGTGAAAGTTTAATTTTGACTTTATTGTCTCTTTAAAGTACAAAGTGCCATAAGCTTATATAGAGTTTATTTCATCATTTCAATTAAGTCAGACATGTCCAAGTTTGCATGTGAATGAAAACTGAATGAAAGTATTGATATATTTGGTACTGTGATCTTATGTTGCTTTAGTTTGGGAATAACATTGATGTATATACTACAGGGAGTGCAGAATTATTAGGCAAATGAGTATTTTGACCACATCATCCTCTTTATGCATGTTGTCTTGCTCCAAGCTGTATAGGCTCGAAAGCCTACTACCAATTAAGCATATTAGGTGATGTGCATCTCTGTAATGAGAAGGGGTGTGGTCTAATGACATCAACACCCTATATCAGGTGTGCATAATTATTAGGCAACTTCCTTTCCTTTGGCAAAATGGGTCAAAAGAAGGACTTAACAGGCTCAGAAAAGTCAAAAATAGTGAGATATCTTGCAGAGGGATGCAGCACTCTTAAAATTGCAAAGCTTCTGAAGCGTGATCATCGAACAATCAAGCATTTTATTCAAAATAGTCAACAGGGTCGCAAGAAGCGTGTGGAAAAACCAAGGCGCAAAATAACTGCCCATGAACTGAGAAAAGTCAAGCGTGCAGCTGCCAAGATGCCACTTGCCACCAGTTTGGCCATATTTCAGAGCTGCAACATCACTGGAGTGCCCAAAAGCACAAGGTGTGCAATACTCAGAGACATGGCCAAGGTAAGAAAGGCTGAAAGACGACCACCACTGAACAAGACACACAAGCTGAAACGTCAAGACTGGGCCAAGAAATATCTCAAGACTGATTTTTCTAAGGTTTTATGGACTGATGAAATGAGAGTGCGTCTTAATGGGCCAGATGGATGGGCCCGTGGCTGGATTGGTAAAGGGCAGAGAGCTCCAGTCCGACTCAGGCGCCAGCAAGGTGGAGGTGGAGTACTGGTTTGGGCTGGTATCATCAAAGATGAGCTTGTGGGGCCTTTTCGGGTTGAGGATGGAGTCAAGCTCAACTCCCAGTCCTACTTTCTGGAAGACACCTTCTTCAAGCAGTGGTACAGGAAGAAGTCTGCATCCTTCAAGAAAAACATGATTCATGCAGCACAATGCTCAATCACATGCGTCCAAGTACTCCACAGCGTGGCTGGCAAGAAAGGGTATAAAAGAAGAAAATCTAATGACATGGCCTCCTTGTTCACCTGATCTGAACCCCATTGAGAACCTGTGGTCCATCATCAAATGTGAGATTTACAAGGAGGGAAAACAGTACACCTCTCTGAACAGTGTCTGGGAGGCTGTGGTTGCTGCTGCACGCAATGTTGATGGTGAACAGATCAAAACACTGACAGAATGCATGGATGGCAGGCTTTTGAGTGTCCTTGCAAAGAAAGGTGGCTATATTGGTCACTGATTTGTTTTTGTTTTGTTTTTGAATGTCAGAAATGTATATTTGTGAATGTTGAGATGTTATATTGGCTTCACTGGTAAAAATAAATAATTGAAATGGGTATATATTTGTTTTTTGTTAAGTTGCCTAATAATTATGCACAGTAATAGTCACCTGCACACACAGATATCCCCCTAAAATAGCTAAAACTAAAAACAAACTAAAAACTACTTCCAAAAATATTCAGCTTTGATATTAATGAGTTTTTTTGGGTTCATTGAGAACATGGTTGTTGTTCAATAATAAAATTAATCCTCAAAAATACAACTTGCCTAATATTTCTGCACTCCCTGTAGATAGGCTTCCAAATATATATCAAAGTATTCTTTCTGAAACAGGCTGATGATCTAGGCCACAGATAGGTATTGACATTTACACTTTCTCTAAAGGGGCTGTCGTTTTCCCTTCGTCAGTATTCTCATTTTAGTTTCATGCTCTTTTGTAAAGCATTATGAAATACAGTGACACTTTAAAAGTAAAAGTATAACAATCATAATAATAATTTAAGTAGAAGGGCTGATTATAGTTCTTACACGCAGAATAAAAGAAACCGTAGCAATAGAATTTTGAGAGCAATGTATGAAGGACATTTTGAAATCTGACAAGCTTTTAAAAGAGAAAAAGAAAGAAATGTTTCAAATTAACTTAATAGAACACTTTAAATGAATCCATAGTTATCTACTCATTGTTTAAGATGGAATGATTTTAAGAATGCCTGATGATGTATTGAATGGAGCAATATAAGACTCTAGCTCAGATATTCAATTTAATTAATGAAGGGCGACATTAGTGTCAGGATAGAATATACATTAATTGCAATATTTGATGTGCTAAGCACAATGAAACGAAAGTAGAATTCTAAAATATATATCCACCTATTTGAATACTAAATAGCATACATTGAAAGATATGTTTTTGTAAAATTAAGAATTTATTAATGCTGATATTGTGTACCAACATTTTTTATAAACCCAGAATATAATTTTTAAGTACACAGCGTTTATAATTCTTCTTACAATTACCAGCAATACTGCAAGCTTTTTTTATACCATTTAAAAAAAAATAATTAAAAGGACATTAAACACTTTGAGATAGTAGTATAACATGATAAATTGTATATATAACAAAAAACTCTGCAATATACTTTCATTATTTATTTTGTCCACTTTTCTTGTAATTCCATTCTGAAATTGTGAGCTTTTCAGGTCCTTTTAAATATAAAAGTGCAGAACAATCTTATATTCCAAACATCCATTGGCTGTACACTCTAGTGACCTATTTATAATTGTCCCTAATTGGCCACAGCAGAGAAGGAAACCTAAGTTACAACATGGCAACTCCCATTGTTTTATAGACACCAAGGGGTAGATTTACCAAAGGTCCAGCGGACATGATTCGCTGTAGCGAATCATCCGCTCGACCTCACTAAATGCCGACAGCATACGCTATCGGCATTTATCTTTGCACAAGCATTTCTAGTAAAATGCATGTGCAATATCACCCCCTGTTCACTGGCGGCCAATTGGCCACTAGCAGGGGCCGTCAATCATCCCGATCGTATTGGATCAGGATGATTTCAGTCCTAAAAGGTGGCGGAGAAGATAAGCAGCATTGGTCTTACATCCGCTGCTTCTTAATTTCCTTTTCTGGAGGACCAGAAATTATGGGGCATCGAAGCAGCATCTGCTGCTTAAAAGGACATTATACACTCAAAAAAAATTGAGCTATTTAAATAAAGCACTCAAAGAAGATAAAGTTTGTAATTGACATGTATTGACAATTTTGCTTCTAAAGTGCCTAAAAATGATGATAAAGTTTACATTGCTCTGACTATATTGGAATACATTTGTAATACTCACTAGCTACAGACAAAGGCTTTTTTCCTCAGTCCCTAGCTAGTCCTTACAGCCAGCCCCCATGCTGAAGCTGTCTGTGTAATGTTCAATCCCCTTACCTCGCACTTTACAAACACAGCTTTACAGAAATCACAACAAGATTCAACTCTGATCCTACACCATGAGTCTGACCAGTCCGATCAAGACTTTAATTGCATAAAAGCGCTATACTGTATATAGTCAGAATACTTTAGCAGATACTACGGCTGCTTTTACACTCACGCCAATTCCCAGTAACTGTTTGCCCTCTGAGCATTTAATTCAAATCTAATTCAGAGTATGTAAATAGAATGTACTGCCAGTACTAAGCAGTTTCTAATATATACATAAATCTCATTTACATAACATATATTCCAGCCAACCATCCACAGTGGTCCATCCCTCAAACAAGGCAGTGAAACGTTGGCATCAAGTACTCTAATTAATATAAAAAAATATATAACAAAGATTTAATAGCAAGCAGCGTTCTACCTTCAGTGCCGCTGACCCGCTGTCAATCACAATCAGATCCGGAGTGAGAGGACAGTTACTGGAGTGGCAGTCTATAAGTGTGATAGACCGCGTAGCAGCATAAAGGACCAAGCGGCGTCTGCCTTTACTGATTATGAAGGTGAGCCTGTCACACCGGGTGTAAGTGTTGGGGGGGTGCTATGTTGAAAACGCCAGCTACATACAGAGACTGGAGGTGCTGCTATCTACAATGGAGTTTTTTTCCATACTATTGTACTGATGCTTTTATTGTAAGGTTGAAGCAATAAAAGCCCACTCACAAAGAGGTAGACTACACAAACTTACAGAGGGGGGCTGCCATGTGCTCAGAGCTTGTAGCTCATAAAAATAGCTTATCCTCTGTTGCATCACTTACTACAGAGTTCCAAGCTGCCTATGGGAGCAACAACAGTACAAGAATTGTGCACCGGGGGCTTCATAAAATGGGTTTCCAACTGTACATAGCTGAGCAGTTTTACACAAGCCTCTCATCAACATGAAAAATGCCAAGTGTCGGCTGGAGAGGTGTAAAGAGGTGTTAAATGCTGCTTATCTATGCAGCAATGAAAATGTGATTAATCACACTTCACTATCTAACAGTCTGAGGAATAATCTAAGTGTGGCCTATGCCAGAACACCTACTGGAATGCATAGTTCCTACTGTAAAGTTTGGTGGAAGAGGAATAATGATCTAGGGCTAATTTTTATGGTTTGGGCTAGGCCCCTTAGTTCCAGTAAAAGGCTCATCTTCATTCTACAGAATACAACGACATTTTACACATTTAGTTACTTCCAACATTGTGGCAAAAGTTTGCAGAAGGCTATTCTCTGTTCCAGCATGACTGTACCCCTGTACACAAACACCTAGATTACAAGTTTTGCATTATAGAGGGTATTTAACGAACACAACAAAAGTTGCGCTGCCATTACAAGTTTTAGAAAAGCCGCATTGTGCGTGCGATATAGTTGCATTGAGCTCCATACCACACAAAATATAAGCGCTGCTTTGACATGCTTGTGCACGCTTTCCCCATATACAGCAATGGGGAGAGAGTGTTACAAAAAAAACTAACACCTGCGATTGCGGAATGAAAATCTTCGTAACGCAGCCCCATAGATGTCTATGGGGAAAAAAATGTTACATTTAAACCTAACACCCTAACATAAACCCCACGTCTAAACACCCCTAATCTGCTGCCCCAGATATCGCCGACACCTACATAATGTTATTAAGCCCTAATCTGCTGCTCCCGATATCGCCACCACCGAAATAAATCTATTAACCACAAATCTGCCGCTCCCAATATCGCCGCCACTATACTAAAGTTATTAACCCCTATTCCCCCTTATCCCAAAATCGCCCACACTATAATAAAGATATTAACCCCTTTTCTATATATTGTAGCTAGCTTAGGTTTTATTTTTATTTCACAGGTAAGTTTGTATTTATTTTAACTAGGTAAACTAGTTATTAAATAGTTATTAACTATTTACTAACTACCTAGTTAAAATAAATACAAACTTACCTGTAAAATAAAACCTAAGCTGCCTTACACTAAAACCTAACATTACAAAATAAAAAAACCTACCATTAAAAAAATAACAAACAAAATTATCCAAAACAATTAAAAATATTCCTATTTTAATACCCTGTTTTAAAAATAAAAAAAACACCCCAAAATCAAAAACCCTAATCTATAATAAACTACCAAGGGTCCTTAAAAGGGCCTTTTATAAGCCCTTAAAAGTGCCTTTTGTAGGCCCTTAAAAGTGCCTTTTGTAGGGCATTGCCCTAAAGAAATCAGCTCTTTTTCTACAAAAGAAAAACAAACCCCCCTAATAGTATACAAACCCCCACCCCCCAAAACCACAAAATAAAAATAAAGTAAAACCTAATCTACCCATTGCCCTGAAAATGGCATTTGTATGGGCATTGCCCTTAAAAGGGCATTCAGCTCTTTTGCTGCCCATTAAAAAAAAAATGTCTATTCTAAAAAGAAACAACACCCGAAAACGAAAAAAAAAAACATTACACAAAATAACTAACGAATTGTCAAAAAAAAAATCATTCCTATTCCAATATCCATTTAAAAAAAAAAACACCCCAAAATAAAAATCCTAAACTATAATAAACTACCAATAGCCCTTAAAAGGGCCTTTTGTATGGCATTGCCCTAATGAAATCAACTCTTTTGCTCACAAATAAATACAAAGACCCGCTAATATTACAAACCCCCACCCCACCCCCAAACCTAAAAAATAAAAAAAAACTATCTTAAAAAAAACCTAATCTTCCCACTGCCCTGAAAAGGGAATTTGTATGGGGCATTGCCCTTAAAAGGGCATTTAGCTATTTTTCTCACCCTTAAAAGGGCATTCAGCTCTTTTAAGAGTGCCCACCCCAATCTAAAAAAAACCCACCCCAAAAAACCTTAAAAACCTAATTCTAACCCCTCTTTAGGTACTCACAGTTGTTGAAGTCCCGCTTGAATGATCTTCATCCTGGTGGCTCCATCTTCATCCAGACGGCATCTTCATCCAGGCAGTTCCATCTTCATCCATTGCGGGTCCGGCATCTTCTTTATCCATGCGGAAGCAGAGCAGTGATGCTCGGAGGCAGAGGTCCACGCTGAAGTCTGGGAGGAGGTCCAGGCAGAGGTCCAAGTGGAGGTCCACCGATCCGACATGGAGGTCCTCTTCATGCAACGTCTGAGGATTGAAATGCAAGGTACCCCTTTTATACTGGGGGACCCATTGCATTCCTATTGGCTGCAAAATTTGAATCTGCCAATAGGAATTAGGGCTGCTAGCATCCTATTGGCTGTTCAAATCAGCCAATAGGATTTAAGCAGCTCTCATTCTATTGGCTGATTAAGAGGCGGAATAGGGGTTAATATCTTTATTATAGTGTGGGCGATGTTGGGGTCCCAACTCTGTTCTCTCTGGTCTCCCCAGCTGCCGCCTAGCTCCTTTACAAACCATAATGAATGCCTCTGCCAGGCTCATCTTCCTTACATGTCACTCTTCATCTGCTGCACCTCTCTGCCAATCCCTTCACTGGCTCCCTCTTGCCTCTAGGATTAAACACAAAATTCTCACTCTGACATACAAAGCCCTCAACTGCACTGCTCCCCCCTATATCTCAGACCTTGTCTCCAGATACTCTCCCTCCCATCCCCTTCGATCTGCTCATGACCCCCTACTCTCCTCCTCTCTTGTTACCTCATCACACTCCTGTTTACAGGACTTCTCCAGACTGGCTCCCATCTTGTGGAACTCTCTGCATCGCTCCACAAGACTCTCCCCTAGTTTTGAAAGCTTCAGGCGCTCCCTAAAGACTCAGGGATGCATACAACCTAAACTAACCTTTCTTTATACCAGTTCCTCTCCTCCATTGCTATCTCCTGAACCCCCTTATGTATGCCTAAGAGTCCAGCCGTTTGCAGATCACCTTCTTAAGAGCTGACTACAACAGTGCGACTCTTGGCAGGGCCCTCTACCCATTTGATCCATATAATTGTTTTGTTGTACTCTGCCTTTGTTTATAGGGCTTTGGAATCTGTTGCCGCTCTACAAATAACCATTGATAATAATAATAATAAAATTGGGGAATAGGGGTTAATAACTTTAGTATAGTGGTGACGATGTTGGGGAGCGGTGGAATAGGGGTTAATACATTTTATTAGTGGCGTCGATGTCGGGAGCGGCAAATTAGGGGTTAATAAATTTAATTTAGTGTTTGCGATGCGGGAGGGCCTCGGTTTAAGGGTTAATAGGTAGTTTATGGATGTTTTGTGTACTTTGTAACACTTAAGTTATGAGTTTTATGTAACAGTTTTGCTTTACAGGCTAAATAGTTAATAACTATTTAACAACTATTCTACCTAGTTAAAATAAATACAAACTTGCCTGCAAAATAAAAATAAACCCTAAGATAGCTACAATTATATTAGTTATATTGTAGCTAGCTTAGGGTTTATTTTATAGGTATTTAGTTTTAAACAGGAATAATGTAGTTAATGATAGTTATTTTTATTTAGATTTATTTAAATTATATTTCAATTAGGGGGTGTTAGGGTTAGGGTTAGACTTAGGTTTAGGAGTTAATAAATTTAATATAGTGGTGGCGACGTTGGGGGCGGCAGATAAGGGGTTAATAAGTGTAGGTAGGTTGTGGTAACATTGGCGACGGCAGATTAGGGGTTAATAAATATAATGTAGGTGTCGGCGATGTTGGGGGCAGCAGATTAGGGGTTCAAAATTATAATGTAGGGGGCGGTGGTTTCCGGAGCTGCAGATTAGGGGTTAATAAGTATAATGTAGGTGTTGGCGATGTCGGGAGCGGCAGATTAGGGGTTAATAAGTGTAAGATTAGGGGTGTTTAGACTCTGGGTTCATGTTAGGGTGTTAGGTGTAAACATAAAATATGTTTCCCCATAGGAATCAATGGGGCTGCGTTACTGAGATTTACGCCGCTTTTTGGCAGGTGTTAGACTTTTTCTCAGCCGGCTCTCCCCATTTATGTCTATGGGGAAATCGTGCATTAGCATGTATGACTAGCTCACCGCTGATTTAAGCAGCGCTGGTATTGGAGTGTGGTATGGAGCACAATTTTGCTCTACGCTCACATCTTGCCTGTTAACGCCGAGTTTGTAAAAACCCGTAATACCAGCACTGCAGGTAAGTGAGCAGTGAGAAAAAACTGCTCGTTAGCACCGCACAGCTCCTAACGCAAAACTCATAATCTGGCCATTAGTGTTTAATCCCTGCAAAGTAGTTAAACACATCGGGGCCGATTTATCAAGCTCTGTATGGAGCTTGATGCCCCTGTTTCCACACGAGCCACATAATGTCAAAAACATCTGTCATATGTTAGATAATTTTATTATTACACTATTGCTTACATATAACTATGAGGCCTATTTATCAAGCCGTCAACCGCAAATACGCTGGAATTCCACAGTGTAATTGTGGCAAGCTTGATTCCCCTTATATATCAAAGCCTACAGACCGGCAAAAGTTGAAATCTGTGACGTAACATTACAATCCGCCGGTGTCAGTCCGACACTATCTGACTGCTTTTGCAAGTTAACAAATATCTACCAGGTACGCTCGCCACTATTACGGCCCAGCTTTTCAGGAGGCGGCGGATGCCATAGGAATCAATGGGAGTCTGAAAGCAGCGATAGCTTATGTTCGCTGCTGCCCGATATCCCATTGATTCCTATAGGAGAATAAAATGTATGTTTACACCTAACACGCTAACATGAACCCCGAGTCTAAACACCCCTAATCTGCCACTCGACACCTACATTATACTTATTAACCCCTAATCTGCCGCCCCAACACCGCCGCCACCTACATTATACTTATTAATCCCTATTCCGCCACTCCCAGACCTCGCCACAACCTAAATAATGCTATTAACCCCTATCCCGCCGCTCCCGGAGCCCACCGCAACTAAATAGATGTATTAACCCTAAACCCCTGGCCTCCAACATCACTAGCACTTACTTAACCTATTAACCCCTAAACCGCCAGCCCCACACATCGCCATAAACTAAATTAACCTATTAACCCCTAAACCTAACAACCAGCTAACTTTATATTAAATATTAACTCATCCCTATCTTATAATACATTTAAATTTATCTTTAGATTTAAATTAACTATATTAAACTACGAATTAACCTACCCTAACTATTATACTAAAATTACATTACATTAAACTATATTAAACTAATAATTAATAATGTTGGCTCTTCAGAAACTGTAAGTGGATCTTCGGGGGTTAGTGTTAGGCTTTTTTAAGGGTTTATTGGGTGGGTTTTAATTTTAGATTAGGTTTTGGGCTTTTGAAAAAGAGCTAAATGCCCTTTCAGGGAGCAGCGGAATAGGGGTTAATACGTTTATTAGAGTTGCGGTGGGCTCCGGGAGCGGCTGGATAGGGGTTAAACATTTTAGTATAGTGGCAGTGTTTAGTGACAGTATATAAATAAAGCTGTGAAAAAGCCAAATAGCAGCGAGATCGATGGTTGCTAGTTAACAACAGTCCACTGCTCATCGTCCCGTACTTGGTGCACGGCTTTTTGACAGCTTTTTTGTTAAATATGGAGAGCGTATTCAGGTCTGTGGCTGCGATGTTAGGCGAGCGTATTTGTGCCGTCGAATGCAAGTAAGTTGACAGCTTGATAAGTAGGCCTCTAAGTGTTTAATCCCTGCAAAGTAGTTAAACACATAGGGGCCTGTTTCCACGTGAGCCTTCACTACATCGTATCATGTCCGCTCGCACTATGATAAATCTACCCCATAGGTTCAATTTACTATATTTACTGTAGCAAATCATGTCCGCCTGACATCGCTAAATGCCGACAGCTTACGCTGTTAGCATTTAACATTGCACAAGTATTTCTTGAGAAATGCATGTGCAATGCTGCCCCCTGCACATTCGCGGCCAATCGTCCGCTAGCATTGGGTGTCAATCATCCCGATTGGATTGGATCAGGATGATTGAAGACCGCTGCTTCTTAACTTCAGTAACATATACTGCTTATTAAATTTACCCCATAGTATTAATCAGCTCCAGAGCCTTAATGTACCTAGCTAAACACATCTGATGAGCCAATGACAAGAGGTATATGTGTGCAGCCATGAATCACCAGCTAGCTCCCAGTAGTGCATTGCTATATCTGCAAATACTTAGGTATGCTTTTCAAGAAAGGATGCAAAGAGAATGAAATTAAGTACATTTTATAATAAAAGTAAAGTGAACCAACCATAGAAGTTTAAACCTTTAACTAATGAGCCATTTTGTATATCTACAGTATGTGCTGAGCTTTTTTTGAAGATTTAGGGGGTGCAGATAACTTTTAGTGTGATATCCAAACAAATTTTATATTGGGAGTTTTCAGCAGACCAAGCATATTCTAACTATACCATTATTTTATATATATAAGACATGTGAGAAATATACAACAAAAAACGTAAAAAATGGATATTCTATCACATTTTTATTAAACAGGGTTGTAAACAATAGTATGTTTTTTAAACTCTATTGTGAAAAGAGGAAGGGACTATCCCCATATAAAAAGGACCTTTGGGTAATGTACACAACTTTGATCTAACTCCTATGTGCCTCAACTCAAATAAATGCACAATTATTCATGCCAGGTTATCACGATAACCACATTTATCACCTGACTATTAAAAGCTGTTTAGGGGTATGTTTTTTAATAGATGCTTCTGAGCTCTAAATCTAGTGTTCTTGAGGGTCTTCAACCCTTTTTGATGGGCTGTTACATGCCCATAGGTACCCCCTTCCTACAAACTCTGTCGGTGTTTTAATTTAAAAAACTACGAGAATAATAATTTTGCCACCAAGTTGCCTATTGTTTTAAAGAGGGAGTTTCTAGGGTTTAAGGGAGATAAAATTGAGGAGTTTGAATACTTACCTCCTCCACCCCGCTCCCTAAGCCCTCTGTAGCAACCCTGCACTGCTAGGTTTCCCGGTCCTGGTGATGTCACAATGCTCTTGCAGATTTCCCTGGCAATGCAGGGCCACTAGACCACCAGGGATGCCCAAGGAAATGGGGGTTGGCTCGGGATAATAACATTCAGTGTGATCCTCACTAAAAGCATTGTGCGGATGCAGGGGTGTGCTTTGGCATAGGCAAATAAGGCACTTGCCTAGGGTGGCAGATGGGGGGACAGCCCTTTTTGAGTCTCTGTTGGGAACAGCAAGGAGCCACAGGGGACAACTATAAATAATATTATATATATATATATATATATATATATATATATATACATATACACACACACACACATATATATATATATATATATATATATACACACTGTATTTACTGTGTATATAAATATTCTTACTGCTCACATGTATACTGTGTACACATGTGCTAATCCATCCCACCTGAGTGCCTAGGGTAGCACAAAACCAAAATACACCACTGTATGGATAACGGCCATCTGTTGTCATCCACACTTAAAGGGTTCATTTTTACTTTCATGTCCCTTTAAATCAAGGTTTCTGTTAAATATATTATGCTAATTTTGGCTATTTATAATGAGTCTTGGGTTCTTAAGTGTAAATAACCTCACTCAAAAACAGATTCTTAGGTGTACATAGTCTGTTACAAATGGGCTCAGTGCATGATTTATGTACAGTTCATAAATTTGAAAGTTTTTGAGACCTTGCAGAATAGAGAAGATGAAAAAAAATGCTTGGCTGTTGTTTACAGACTGTTTGTATATAATCTGCAAAAAAATATTTCATTATAAGTATACAAATTAAAATAAAAGTTCTAACTTATCTATTTCATATTTAAATGAAGTGTAACTGAGTAGGTTAATAAAATAAAAAGCAATTTTTAATACATTCTCAGTTTCAAATTGAATTACTGTTATTGTAATTTAATTTTCTAAATTGTCACTCACTAGTATGTATTACTGTTTTTATAACTTAATTTTCTAAGTTGTCACTCACTAGTATGTATTATTATTGTTTCCACTCCTGGATAATCTAAAACCTAATATCATGTAAAATGATACAATAAATATTCCATTTTAAAGACTTATTGATTTGTTTATGAAATGCGGTGTTTGCACATCAAATGCACACAAGAATGCTAGTGGTAATACATATTTTTAACTTCCTCTAGTTGCATTCATGAATAAAATATTTGATACATAACATGGATTCAGTGACAGAATTTTCTTTATTGATGTATCGCCCTCTAGTGCTAGAAGTTGCTTTCACACATTTTATTGTGGATTAAAAAAAAAACCAATACATATTTTTGATCTGTCCATTAAAATATTAAAACCTGCAAAATTTATGAAGCAAACTCATGATTTTGTTAAATTATTAATCATGTAAATAAAAGCTTTGATAAAGCATAAGATTTATTGTTGATACTAGAAAGTGTGTTTTATAAAGTACATTTTGTTTGGTGTTTATGTAACTTCATTTTCTATTCATATTTTATAGTAAGTAGAAACATGTTCCTGCGTTTGTATTGGTTGTTCTTTTTAAATATTTATACCCAATTTTTAGTTGACTAAACAGATGTGAAGGTATGACAATATACTAATATAAACATGCTTTGTGTGTAGGAAATTAGCCTCTGGTCTTCTAAATGCGTCAATATTGTATTGTGAGATGATTTGTTTTTTGTCTCTCTGTAGTCTTTGTTTGCAATTGCTAAGTCTGACCTAGATTCATTAACACATTTGGACTATGAATTTCAGTATTTGTTACACCTGTGAAGTGAAGTCCCATACAGGACTAATTAAATAAAAAAATGCATTACAAACTATAGCTAACTTATGGGCATTTTCTATATTTGATATTACTTGGGCATGTTTGAAGTGGTTTTGAGCATCTGAGCACATTATGAAATCACTTTTACAAATCACAGTTGTAACCCTTGTGTGGTTGTTTATGGTTTCAAGACAAAGTACGTTTAAACTAAGGGAGAAAGGTATACAACATTAGAAATAAGTACAAGCTAAATTATGCTGAGCAGTACTGTGTGTTGCCATGTTAAATAGACATAATTTCAAGGATTCTGTGTAGTCTTCGGCGCCGATCATGTCCACCACACATTGATAAATGCAGACAGCATACACTATCGGTATTTATCATTGCACAAGCATTTCTAGAGAAATGCTCGTGCAATGCCGCTCCCTGCAGATTCGGCCGCTAGCAGGGGGTGTCAATCAACCTGATCGGGATGATTACTGTCCACCGCCTCAGAGATGGTAGACGAGTTAAGGAGCAGCGGTCTTAAGTGGGTCTTAAGTGGGTCGGAATGAATTAACATATCGACAGAATGCGAAAAACTTCTAAACATCTTATTCGCAATATTTTGCAATAACCAAACTCACCCATTACTTGCTATTAGAAGAAGCAAATCTGGACTTGTTACTGTAGTAGACAAAACTAGCGATTGTTGTTTTTCTAGCAAAACATAATTTACTTTGCAGTATTGTATCTTATCAAAGCTGATGAGGACAGTTGGGACAGATATAAAGATATGTTGTAATTAGGCCTGTGAAATCTTCAGTGTGCATTTCCAATTCTCAGAATTAGAAAACCTACAATGTTGAAAGTTTAATTACAGCAAATTAATTAATGAAGGGACAATATAGTTTTTTTTTTTTTTTTTTACTACACACAATTAAACATTTTAGATTACAATCCCAAAATCTTTAAGGCCCCTCTTATATTTTAGATTCCCTGCAAAATGCTGCTTTCCACAATCCGTCTGAACTGTCTAAAGTAATGTAATGCAAAGAGGTTCTGCCCCCTTTCTCAAAGGGAAAGTAAAGGCAAAATTTAACTTTCATGATTCAGATAAGGCATGTAATATTAAACAAATTTCTTTTTTACTTCTACTATCAAGTTTGCTTCATTCTCTTGTTAACATTTGTAAAAGCAGCAGCAATGCACTACTGGGACCCAACAGAACACATTCGCTGAGTCATTGATAAGAGGCATATATGTGCAGCCAACAATCACCAGCTAGCTCCCAGTGATATACTGCCGCCCCTGAGCATACCTAGTTATGCTTTTCAACAAGAGCCAAGTACATTTGCTTATTGAAGTAAATTGGAAAGTTGTTTAAAATTGCATGTTCTATGTGAATCATGAAAATTTAATTTTGACTTTACTGTTCCATTAACACATTAATCAAGGGAATTCTCTGCAAGCAGGCAACTCTCCAGACAACTGTAACTCTTACAAGAGTAAATTAAATTACTCTTACTTTAAATGGACTATAAACTAATCTTTTAAATGTATATAGTACATATCAATCTGTGCACTCACATTTTCTGTATACAACATACATGTTAAAACATTATTAACATTTTTTTTTCTCCCCCCCCCACTTGTCCCCCTCTTCTCCCCACTGAATCTACATCTCCTCTTTCAAAACATTAGAAACAACTCACTGTTTAACTCTTTGCTCACAATGTGGAAATTTGTGGATTATATATATTTCTTTTTTATTCGTTTTTAAAGCATACAAAATTAAAAATGGATGTTATAGTTTCCGTCCTCGGACGTGATGGACGGAATTTAAATTTACAGATGTGAAATTTAACTTGGTTATGATTATTGAAGTTATGATTGTCCATCGCATCGGATTGTAACCGTATTTTTCTTTATTTTATGATTGTACCCTGTTTAATCACATCAATAAAGCATTTAAAAAAAAACATTATTAACATATATGTTTGCCATTTTAAAAGATGTTTTGCAGTTAATGGATATAAAACTTTAAAAACCTATTTAGCATGACAATTTTGAAAGCTAAACTAAATAAAAAGCAAAAAAAAAAAGTTATTTTACGAAACTTAATTTAAAAAAAATGAGTTAAATTTGAATATACCTCTAAGTAAACTTTAATGGCTAGATTTTGAGTGGACCCTCTGCTTATTATTATTATTATCGGTTATTTGTAGAGCGCCAACAGATTACGCAGCGCTAGATTTTGAGTGGACTCCTGCTTGACCGTTTATTGGGCTAGAACTAAGATTTTTGCACTTGTCTGGTTGTGCTTGTATTACGCGTTGAAAGTAAACTGTTTTTGCTCCAGCGGTAACCCGATGAGCGCAAAAATCCAAAAAATAACACCCCACTCTCGTACAAACACAATCTCATATTCTCATTTGCGCTATCACAACATGAAATAATGACTATTTCATATTCCATTGATCTTTACATAACAGAATATGTTCTATTTATTCATAAATACATATTTCTACATATATCTGATTGTATTTTTGTACAATATATATTTATATATATATATATATATATATATATATTTAATCATATATAGGTATAGATATATATAGATAATAAACTGTATATATAGCAATATATATTTAGAAATACTTAGAACATATTCTGCCATGTGCAGAACATTGGAATGTATACTATTTACAATAAATACATAGTTAAAACCTTTATTAAATATGAATATTGCTTAAATATGCTATTACATGTTTTAATCTACTTAATGGCAAAGGGTTCCAATGCACTTCTATATATATCTATATATGTGTTCATATGTATTTATGTGTTTATATGTGTATATATGTCTGTAAATACATTTATACACATATCTATGCTATAATCGCATTTGTAATGCTTCTGTCGCCGTCATCAGTTGCGCGCGCAGCCAAAAGAATGTAGGCTGCGTGCACGGCCAAACCAAGCATTTAGCCAAAAAATCTAACCGCCCACACAGAATATTACCAAAAAACCTAACCGCCGAAAATGAAGTATTAACAAAAAAAACACCCGCACGAAGCATATAACCAAAAAAACTAACCGCCCTCGCAAAATATAAGCAAAATAACCTAACCGTCAAAAACAAAGTATTAACAGCAAAAAAACACCCTCACAAAGTATTAATTAAAAAAAAAACTAACCGCCTGCACAAAATAATAACAAAAAACCTAACCGCCAGCACTAAAAAATAACAAAAAACCTAACCGATCGCACAAAGTATTAATAAAAAAAGACCTAACCACCCGCACAAAGAATTAACAAAAAAAACCTAACCGCCCGAACAAAGTATTAACAAAAAAAAACCTAACCGCCCACACAAAGTATTAACAAAAAAAAACCTAACTGCCCACACAAAGTATTAACAAAAAAGAAACTAACCACTTGCACAAAGTAGTAACAAAAAATAAACTTAACTGCCCGCAAGAAATATTAACAAACACCTAACGCAAAATGTACCTTTAAACCACCAACCCCCACATCGCAAATTAATGATCAATGATCAATCAACCCCTAATTCGCAAATTAAAATATTAACCCTAAACCACCAAAACCCCACAACGCAAACAACATAATTATACTATTAACCCCTAAACTGCAAAAACCTCCACAACGCCAACTACCTAATTACAATATTAACCCCTAAACCGCCAACTCCCCACACAAGGCAAAAAAAGCTATCTAATCACTAAGCCCTCTAACCTAAAACCCCATAAATTAACTTCAATTATTTTATAAGATTTAAGATTAAATTAAAAAAAAAAAAAACGAATATTACAAAAATTAAAAAAATCTAACATTAATTACAAAAAAACAAACACTTAAATTACAAAAACAAAAAAATCTAAAATTACAGGAAAATATAAATGTTATTATCCAAAAAATTTTTAAACCTAAACTAATAACCCTATAAAAAAGCACCCCCAAAATAAAAAACCCTAATCTAACACTAAACTACCAATAGCCCTAAGTTAAACAGCTATTTTACCTAAAAAAAATTGCAAAGTCCGCCCTAACAGTTGAACCTCCACCCAATCAACCCCCCAAAATAAAAAAAAAGTCTAAACATTTTTTTAAATCAGCCAATAGGGTTAGAGCTACTAAAATCCTATTGGCTGATTTTAACAGCCTATAGGATTTCAGTAGCTCTTATCCTATTGGCTGATTTTAAAATTTCAGCCAATATGAATGCAAGGTACCTAAATGGGGTACCTTGCATTGAATATTCAGTGTGAGGCGGCGACCGCATGAAGAGGATCCTCCACGCCTATCCTGCTCAGCGAACGCCGGGCCAGCTCTGCGGACAACTCTGCTCCGTGCCACCTTCACTCCGGATGACGATAGAAGATGTCCCCGCGCTGGATGAAGATGTTGCTGCCTGGAAGAAGACCTTCACCGCTAGACTTTAGGAACTGTAAGTACCTATTTCAGGGTTAGACTTAGGTTTTCTTTGAGTGGGTTTTTCTTTTAGATTAGGGATTCTTTAATTTTTTTAATGGGCAGCAAAAGAGCTGATTGCCCACTCGCATAAAGTAGTAACAAAAAATAAACTTAACTGCCCGCAAGAAATATTAACAAACACCTAACGCAAAATGTACCTTTAAACCACCAACCCCCACATCGCAAATTAATGATCAATGATCAATCAACCCCTAATTCGCAAATTAAAATATTAACCCTAAACCACCAAAACCCCACAACGCAAACAACATAATTACACTATTAACCCCTAAACTGCAAAAACCTCCACAACGCCAACTACCTAATTACAATATTAACCCCTAAACCGCCAACTCCCCACACAAGGCAAAAAAAGCTATCTAATCACTAAGCCCTCTAACCTAAAACCCCATAAATTAACTTCAATTATTTTATAAGATTTAAGATTAAATTAAAAAAAAAAAAAACGAATATTACAAAAATTAAAAAAATCTAACATTAATTACAAAAAAACAAACACTTAAATTACAAAAACAAAAAAATCTAAAATTACAGGAAAATATAAATGTTATTATCCAAAAAATTTTTAAACCTAAACTAATAACCCTATAAAAAAGCACCCCCAAAATAAAAAACCCTAATCTAACACTAAACTACCAATAGCCCTAAGTTAAACAGCTATTTTACCTAAAAAAAATTGCAAAGTCCGCCCTAACAGTTGAACCTCCACCCAATCAACCCCCCAAAACAAAAAAAAAAGTCTAAACATTTTTTTAAATCAGCCAATAGGGTTAGAGCTACTAAAATCCTATTGGCTGATTTTAACAGCCTATAGGATTTCAGTAGCTCTTATCCTATTGGCTGATTTTAAAATTTCAGCCAATATGAATGGAAGGTACCTAAATGGGGTACCTTGCATTGAATATTCAGTGTGAGGCGACGACCGCATGAAGAGGATCCTCCACGCCTATCCTGCTCAGCGAACGCCGGGCCAGCTCTGCGGACAACTCTGCTCCGTGCCACCTTCACTCCGGATGACGATAGAAGATGTCCCCGCGCTGGATGAAGATGTTGCTGCCTGGAAGAAGACCTTCACCGCTAGACTTTAGGAACTGTAAGTACCTATTTCAGGGTTAGACTTAGGTTTTCTTTGAGTGGGTTTTTCTTTTAGATTAGGGATTCTTTAATTTTTTTAATGGGCAGCAAAAGAGCTGATTGCCCACTCGCACAAAGTAGTAACAAAAAATAAACTTAACTGCCCGCAAGAAATATTAACAAACACCTAACGCAAAATGTACCTTTAAACCACCAACCCCCACATCGCAAATTAATGATCAATGATCAATCAACCCCTAATTCGCAAATTAAAATATTAACCCTAAACCACCAAAACCCCACAACACAAACGACATAATTACACTATTAACCCCTAAACTGCAAAAACCTCCACAACGCCAACTACCTAATTACAATATTAACCCCTAAACCGCCAACTCCCCACACAAGGCAAAAAAAGCTATCTAATCACTAAGCCCTCTAACCTAAAACCCCATAAATTAACTTCAATTATTTTATAAGATTTAAGATTAAATTAAAAAAAAAAAACGAATATTACAAAAATTAAAAAAATCTAACATTAATTACAAAAAAACAAACACTTAAATTACAAAAAACAAAAAAATCTAAAATTACAGGAAAATATAAATGTTATTATCCAAAAAATTTTTAAACCTAAACTAATACCCCTATAAAAAAGCACCCCCAAAATAAAAAACCCTAATCTAACACTAAACTACCAATAGCCCTAAGTTAAACAGCTATTTTACCTAAAAAAAATTGCAAAGTCCGCCCTAACAGTTGAACCTCCACCCAATCAACCCCCCAAAATAAAAAAAAAAGTCTAAACATTTTTTTAAATCAGCCAATAGGGTTAGAGCTACTAAAATCCTATTGGCTGATTTTAACAGCCTATAGGATTTCAGTAGCTCTTATCCTATTGGCTGATTTTAAAATTTCAGCCAATATGAATGCAAGGTACCTAAATGGGGTACCTTGCATTGAATATTCAGTGTGAGGCGGCGACCGCATGAAGAGGATCCTCCACGCCGATCCTGCTCAGCGAACGCCGGGCCAGCTCTGCGGACAACTCTGCTCCATGCCACCTTCACTCCGGATGACGATAGAAGATGTCCCCGCGCTGGAGGAAGATGTTGCTGCCTGGAAGAAGACCTTCACCGCTAGACTTTAGGAACTGTGAGCACCTATTTCAGGGTTAGACTTAGGTTTTCTTTGAGTGGGTTTTTCTTTTAGATTAGGGATTCTTTAATTTTTTTAATGGGCAGCAAAAGAGCTGATTGCCCTTTTAATGGCAATGCCCATACAAATGCCCCATTAGGGGCAATGGGTAACTTAGGTTTTTTAGACATATATTTATACATACTTATCAATCTTTCGAAATGTACATGTATGTTTCTCAATGGTAAAGCCTTTTGCCTGCCTTTTTTTTTCTCACACCTAAGATCTTCTATTGTTAAGCCTTTATGGGCTCTATGTACTAAGCAGCAAAAGCTGCTCTGGAGCTCTTGTGGGGCAGGTTTCCATATGCAAGCCTGCTTCTCACAATGTAAAAAGCAGCGGCCATTAGACAACTGCTTCTTACACTACTTTAAACGCTCGCTTGATAATGTAATAATACATAAGGGCAGCGGATCTTGTTTGTTCGCTGCCTGTACGTAGCAAAGGTTAGCGGACAACTTCTCGAGTTGAGAAGCTTGTCTGCTTGACCATGACCTTTAGTACATGGGGGCCTATAACTTTTGTGTGCAATATTTTTTGGAATAATTTTTATTAGATGGTGTTATTATGAGGGTAAGCATACTTTGTAATGTATTTTTGTGCTTTGTGCAACTTTTTAATTTTAGCAAAACAGTTAACCAGAGCTCTGAAGTCTCGCTAATCATTCTATTGTAAATAGTGATTGCGTTCACGTGATCACATTTAGTTTCAACTCCTAATATGAGCAGTAAGCCTGATGAGCGCAAACCCTCATGATATACCCCTTATCAATTGGCCGCAAACGTTTGTGCTCCATTCATAATCTAGCCCTAAAACAGTTGTTTTATGAAACTGATCTCTAAAAGTCTGTATCATATAACAAATGCTCGGTCAAACATATAATTATATAACAGCTATTTATAATGTATATTATATACTTTAGGAACAAAAGAAAAATGTATTACCATATAACATGCTTTTCAGGTTTTTACATTCTATCACAAACATGATATAAAAACAGAATGTCAAACAATGTATTGATAACATTACAATAAAAAGAAATCTACTGATCTAAAACATTAATATTTGGGTCTTTTGAAGCCCCAAATCAATAGCAACTGATTTATAAGATCCTGATTTAGTTAAACTTAATGATCTATGATAACATTTTAACTGTTTGGGAATTTGAAATCACAGAGCATCATTGATTTACGTTCACAGCTAGATGCACAAAAATGGTCCAATGTAATTACCCTTGTGCGTCATTTTCTCTGTATGATGATGCACTCAAATATTCTGTACCCCCATCACATTCTGTATCACTCACTCTAGAAGACCTACAACTATAGCCTGCACCTCTATATATCTTCTTTTTTTAGTAAACGTGATTTTATTTTTTAGAATCTTATGTTAATGGGAGGTGAATTGCTTTATTCTTTCTCACACATTTCCTATTCTATCTTGACATTTTTCTAATCAGAAGAATACAGTTATACATTGTTAAACAGTTCAGTGTCTTGTGTAAAGAAATTATTCATATATATATATATATATATATATATATATATATATATATATATATATATATATATATATATATATATATATATATTAGTAAAATTTGTGTGAAAAAAAAACATAAAATGATATGATGGTATTATATGGTTATCACAGGTAATCTGTAATAAAAAAATATTTTAGGGAGTTTACATTTTGATTTGTTATAGATTAACTGGTAATACTGCTTGTGAGGATTTTTGCAAGTCTGCAAAATATGTTTTATTCTACTCTACTCTTTTCCCATTTAGTAACTATGTAGGATTTGCAATATGGCATCTATTTATAATATGAATCCTGATAAGGGAAAATAAATACCATATAATAATTTTATCTCATGTTAATATGTATTTAAATGGTACATATATGTTTGCATATATATTACATATTTTGAATCACTATTCTTACCTGGACTGGAGTGTAAATAAGTTTTCCAATTTACTTTTTTCATCAGATTTCCTTAGTTCTATTGGTATTCTTTGTTGAAAGCTTAACCTAGTTATTCTCATATGTTCATTTCTAAGACCTTAAAGGCCCCCTTTAATCTCAGCGCATGTTGACAGTTTTTCACAGTTAGACACTGCTAGTTCATGTGTGTAATCTAGATAACATTGTGCTCATTCTTGTGGAGTTATCACTGATTGGCTAAAATGCATGTCTGTCAAAAAAACTGTGATACAGGGGCAGTCTGCAGAGGCTTAGATACAAGGTAACCACAGAGCTAAAAAGTGTATTAATATAACAGTGATGGTTATGTAAAACTGTGGAATGGGTAATAAAGGGATTTTCTAGCTTTTAAACAATAAAAATTCTGGAGAAGATTATCTTTTCAACTAGCTATAGTTGCCTGCTACCTCAATATAATGTTTGATAACACTGCAGAATATAACTTATATATCAGATGAACAAGATATAGTTCCCTGCAACCTTAATAAATGTTTTAAAACGTTGATGCAGAATACAACTTTTGTACCTCAGTGATCTAGCTGATGATGTACTTTTGTCAAATAACAGTTACATTATATGGTCATTCTCACATTTATAAAAGCTGCATTTATAACCTGTGATAAGCAAATGCACATATAAGTTCACATATACATTTTTGTATAGAAAAAGATTAGCACAATATGCAATTATAGTTTCCTTCTTTCCAATAAGTACCTTTTTCTTAGGACACATATTATAAACCACCTTAAAGAGGAGAGAGCTGTGAGACAGGCAGGGGAGGGGATAAACTGAACACAAGTTAATGATGGAGAGGGATACAGGATATGCTAGGGACACAGATTCTGATACCAAAGAGGGGATTCTTAGGGGGAGGGGATGGAGAATTTACAATAACACTTCCTCGTCAACTCATGACATCATCTCATTGCTTATATACTTAGGGAATGATCCACAGCTCCTCTTATGTCTCAGATGCACAGAAAAGTCTAACCAGCAGAGAAGAAATCAACCATACTATCACTTTTCAGTTGTGTGTCTTTTTTTAAATATTGATGGACTTTTTTTTCTGAAATATCTGGAAATGACAGGGCTACGAATTCAGTTAGTTTGCTTGGTACTGCTGGCTTTTACCACTTGTGGGATGTGTACAGGTAAAGTACAATTCCTTTCCCAAAAATATATATATTTGTATGAGTAATTTTTTAGCCTATTTTTTTTATTATTTCTATAAATTGTTACTTTTCTATATATTTTAAGTTGTTTTAAACACAAAATCAACAGCTCGGTATTATGATTTACCAATGATAGTTATACTTTGTCTTGCAAATGTAACATTTCTTTAAATTAATTATTCCTGCATTTTTTAACTGGGTATAACATGTTAAAATGTACAGCAGAAAATAACTTTATAAACTCAGTGAAATTGATTTATTGAAATATGAAGTTGGTGTAATTAAACTTAAAGAAATAAAAACTGCATATACGATCTTGCACCCACAGACTATATTATAAACTATTTGGCTTATGCCTACTGAAGATTCATTTATGCAAATTATATTAATAAAGAAATGCACTTCCTAGAAAAGGGTAAAGCAAGCAGGTGTAAGAAATATAAGTATATTACTATTGTTTAAAAAGAGTAAAAAAGTTACTTATATTTTTACCTTGTTTTACTATTCTGCAACATCTAGAAAAAAATCATGTTTTGTGCAATATTTAACTAAAAAGAAGACACTGGTGTCAGGGCACATCAGTGTGTCACAGAACCTGGGGTGCATTATAAACATGTAAGGTTTAATATCTGTCTAACTGCCTGTCTGTCTATCTATCCTTTCAATTGATCAATTATATCTATCTATCTATCATCTATCTATCGATCTGTCTGTCTGTCTATCTATCTATTTATCTATTTATCTATCTATCTATCTATCTATCTATCTATCTATCTATCTATCTATCTATCTATCTTCTATCTATCTATCATCTATCTATCATCTATCTATCTATCTATCTATCTATCTATCTATCTATCTATCTATCTATCCCTTCAATTGATCAATTATATCTATCTATCTATCTATCTATCTATCTGTTTGTCTGTCTGTCTGTCTGTCTGTCTGCCTGTCTGTCTGTCTGTCTGTCTGTCTGTCTCTCCATCTATCTTATCTATGTATCTATTATCTATCTATCTATATATCCATCCTTACAACTGACCAATTTTATCTATCTACCTATCTATCTATATATCTAACTAACTATTATCTATCTATCTATCTATCTATATTTATCTATCTATCTATCTATCTACTTATTCTAGATATCTATCTATCCATCTCACTTTGTATATCTATCTATCTATCTATCTATCTATCTATCTATCTATCTATCTATCTATCTATTTTTATCCATGTATTTGTCTATATATATCTATCTATCTATCTATCTATCTATCTATCTATCTATCTATCTGTATATCTCTTTTATGAATTATTTTGGTTTAATATGTTTCTGTCTGTTTATATATAAACTATCCTTTTAATTGATCAATTATATCTATCTACCTATCTATCTATCTATCTATCTATCTATCTATCTGTCTATCTATCCATCTATCTTATCTATTTATCTATCATCTATCTATCAATCCATCCTTACAACTGAACAATTTTATCTATCTACCTATCTATCTATATATCTATCTAACTATTATCTATCTATCATCTATCTATCTATCTATCCATCTCACTTTGTATATCTATCTGTCTGTCTGTCTATCTATTTGTATCTATCTAAATGTCTATCTATCTATCTATCTATCTATCTATCTATATCTCTTGTATGCATTATTTTGGTTTAATATTTTTCTGTCTGTCTGTCTATCTATCTATCATCTATTTGTATATATCATCTATTTTTACCTATCTATCAATCTGTCTATCTATCTATCTATCTATCTATCTATCATCTATCTATCTATCTATTTATTTATCTCTTATGCATTATTTTGGTTTAATATCTAGCTGTCTATCTGCCTGTCTGTCTGTCTGTCTATCTAATCTATATCTATCTATCTATCTATCTATCTATCTATCTATCTATCATCTATCTATCATCTATCTAATCTATCAATTCTATCTCTCTATCTATCTACATTTCAGTGATGTAGTATATATAAACTTGGACTAATCCCATACACAATCACTGTACCTGTTTACATTTAATATATCTTTAAATGTTATGTTTTTAATATTTATGCCACTAGAACAGGAAAACCACAGAATATAAAATTAATATTTTTTATTTTTTTATTCAGCACTAAAGATATATTTTTTAAGCACTAAGGCTATTAATCAATTTCATTTACACGTTAAATTTATCAAACATACTGTATTTGTTATTTTACGGAATAGGTCTATGAAAGGAAATTATACTTTTACATATGTTTTATAAGGGAACACACAGCAGTTTAACATCCTCTGGATTGCTGTAGTATAGATTGTTATAGTTCATATAATATACTATATACAGCACTGTGCAATTTGCTTCAGAATCGTTAACAAAAATAGATATAAATAATAATTTAAAAAAATATTAATTTTAACTCTTTTAAACTATCTATATACAATAGTTACCCTACTAATTTACTTTCAGATTTGACTTGAGAGCTTTCATATATGATGGTGGTTTAGTTATGACACAGTCATTTTTACTTTAAATTAGAATGATTATATTATTGTGTTTTAACATTTTTATGCAATAATTACTTGCACTGGAAAAAAATGTTCCATATACAGGATAAAATAATGAAAAAAATATATTTGAAAAATTCTGATACCTATTTAAGTAGATTTTTATGTTGAGGGATTTATTATCTTGATATTGTTAACTAATATGTGGTCTTGTAATCATTTTTTCTTCTAACAGATTCAGAAGAGGAAATAAAAGCTTTAGAAGCAGACATGTTCAATAACATATACTCTTCAAAGGTGTGTATTAAAAACAATAAAGTCAAACATCAATAGCTAATTTTGTTTAGTTGAAATCATATTTATTTTTATAAATTGTGTCTATTAATACTGTGTAGCTCTATAGGTAATGAAAAACAATATGTTTGTTCATTAGTTATTACAACTTTGTAAATCTCTTGTTAAGAATTACTTGAACAGCACAGCAACGGAAGCCAAAATGAATTGTGGTTAGATATACATATACAGAGACACAACCAAAGAAAAGACATACAGGCACACATACACTTAAGTACATACAAACACACACACCCATACACACATACACACTTACATATATATATACACACACATACGCAGGCATACATGCTGACACACACATACATACATGCAATGCACACACACATACTGCTTACCACACTTTAATCACAATATTTTTATTTTTTTATTTATTGTCAAGATAATGTCAGTCTAATTAATTTGCCAAATATATCTAGGATATTTGTTGAAGCTTAATTACATCATGAATCGTCTTTGAGTACATACTTAATAGTCACCATATCTTACAAAGCCCACATTTGATTGATAAGTTAATCATTTCATAGTGCTTTGCTTATTTCATTCAATTTTACTGTGATTTTTTTCTTATTTTATTTAGTTTAATAACATATCTCTACATTAAGATCTAGATGTATTCAATAATTTCTTTGGGATTTTGAGAAAAAACAAGGAGATCTTGCCTTCTGTTCCTATGTTCTTTGCTCTACAAACATTCAAACATTACAGAGGGCTTGGCATTCAATAAGATATTTCTGACTTTTTGACAAACCTTTGTGTTGTCATTAATAATAATATTCATAATAATAATATTAAAAAAGATCAACATTGTTAAAATATCTGTCATTACTTATATTTCCAGGTTGCACAGACAAAGTTTTATATAAGATCACATTAGTTATTTCAACTGCTGATCTATATTTATTAAGTATTCATTTCAAAATAATTATGCACGTTTGTACATTTGCAAAATATAAGTGTTAATTCACATTTATTAAAAATTAAATTATCTAAGTTTAATATGTCAACATATTAGACTGGCAATGCTTAAATTATTTTAGAAGATAAATCAATAAGATGAATTATGTTTAGCTTGATTGACAGAGAATTAACAACTGCTATATCATATCATGTTTTACTAAATTAAATTTATATTTAATGTCATAATTTACATTAGAATATTACATGTATGAGTCTGTAGAAAACAGCTGAAAACGTGCCTTTCATTTCATTATGTATGTTTTCTTTGTTGTCAATTTGAATGTGTATTACAATTTCAAATATCACTTGTTAAGTACATAAAAATGATTTCCTGCTTAAATTTAATAACCTTAAATGTAATTGGTATATATAGAAAATAAGATTATACACAAAATAATGCATCAAAGATAGATAGATAGATAGATAGATAGATAGATAGATAGATAGATAGATAGATATAATGATTCTAAGATTGAATTTCAGCACATTTAGTATTTGTAATTATTCAGCTTTATGGCAAATTACTGCATTCATAAACATGCTCATATCAAACTAAGTAAGAGTTTAGCATATCTCTGTTATGGGTAAAATAAAAAAATCAAATAGAAGATAAAATGTATTTCCTTGTAAATTAAAAAGGTTGGGAAACTTGCAGTTATCAGGCTCATGGTAATGGACAATGATATACTTGTAATATAGTATTGTGATTGTAAGAGCCTGTAGTGTCATCAGTATTCAGATAAACATGACTTTGTTTTTTACCTTAATCATAGATATATAATAATATTTCATTTTTAACAGTGTAAATTACTTTTATTGTAATTGTATATCACCTTTAACAAATGGCAACATATATAGCTTTCAAGGCTGGCACTAATCCAGCTTTTATGGATTCCAACAGTTTTAGCATTTCAACAAGGATAGCGTGAATATGGTAACATGGATAGAATAAGCATAACATAGCAAAAAAAACGGAACCCCTGCACTGAGGAATTAGCAATTTCAATAGCAGTGAGGACAACTAGCAGGTATATGACAGTGATTGGGCAAGCATACTTCAAATCTATGTGAAGACTTCTTTAGCCCCTTAAGGACTGGGCATTTCAGACTAAAACTTCCCCAAAAGACCAGAGCATTTTAGCTTTTTTGCCATCACTCCATTTACACAAAAATGGAGCTTTGTTAATTTTTATTTACCTTTCAAAACTATATATTTATTTTAGTAGACAACCCAAAGTATTGATCTAGGCCCATTTTGGTAATTTTCATGCCACCATTGAAACACCAAATGCATTCAAAAAAAAAAAAAAAGCAATCATGGCACAAATGGTTGTAAACGCTTCTCTGGGATCCCCTTTGTTCAGGAATAGTAGACATTTATGGCTTTGCCACTGCTTTTTGGTAATTAGAAGGTTGCTAACTGCAGCTATGCACAACTCTTTTATTATTCCCAGCAGTGAAGGGGTTAATTGGGTAGCTTGTAAGGTTAATTTTAGCTGTAGCATTGAGATTACCCTACCATCTGACACTTCCCACCCCCTGATCCCTACTTGATCCCTCTCAAACAGCTCTCTACCCTCCCCCACCCCACCCCCCACTGGTCAGTCTGCCAGTGAGCAGTTTTAGACGTTTTTAAAAAAAAAAAAAATTAATATTTTTTTTTATATAATTACTTTCTTCTTTAAATAATTACCCCCTTACCTTCCCATCTCCCTGATCTCTCCCATAAAGCTCTCAACCCCTCACCTCTAACTAATTTCCCGCCATCTTAGGTACTGGCAGCTCTCTGCCAGTACCCAGTTTTCTTTATTTTTTTCTATTAATAAAAAAAATATATCTGTAGTGTAGCTGGACCCCTCAATCATTTACCCCACCTCTCCCTCCACGATTGTTTTCCCTAACCTCCCTTCCCCCTCTCCACTCTAGGACCCCCACCTCTATTCCCCCTCCCTGTCGCTCTTAGCATTTATTTTTTTCCACAGTGTGTATTTATGTATTTACAGACATATATACACATATAAACACAAATAAATATGTACACACAAATAGACATATATGTAAATGCATTGGAGTCCTTTGCAGTCAAGTAGCTGAAAACATGTAAAATCATATTTATGCAATAATTATACTTAATAAAGTGTTTAACTGTGTATATACTGTAAATGTTTCACATTGTTCTTTACATAGGGGAATATGTTATATGTATTTTTAAATAGATATTCCAATATATATATATTTGTATATATTTATACCTATAGATAAACATCTATTTATATTATAGGTATAGGGGATATATATTTTACAAAACTATCATCAGATATATATAGAAATATTTATGTATAAATAAATAGAACATATTCTTCTATGTGAAGAACATTGGAATGGGAAATATTCATATTTTCATGTGGGGTTAGCACATTTGAGGAAATGCAATTGAGTTTGCTCGCAAGTAGGGTCTTAGTTTTTTTTTCCACTTTCGCCTCCATTGAAGTCTATAGGGGAATGGAAGTTAAGAAAATTGAGATGGGATAAAAAAAGAAGAAATCTAGATGAAAGGAAGATAAAGTGATCAGTTGCATTTTGGGTCTTTTGCATGGAGGAGCAAGGGAAAGAATAGACCTTAAGTAAAGACTGAAAATGATAATGGTCTGAATAAGAATTTTAGGACTGCAATGATTATGTTTCTTAAGAAAATGTAAACTGTGGAATTTGCTATTTTTATTAAAAGTAAAAAATAATTGAGAGGTCTAGACTCACAAACAGCCTGGTTTTACTATATGGATAATGTTATCATAGAAAAACAAGTATCAGGGCCATGTTTTGAAAGATATAAAAAAATGTGGCTTTATACATGAGAAGTGTAAGGTATGAGCAGTAGCTATAGTTCACTGCACTGCACAAGTCAGTATTACAAAATTATATATATATATTTTCAGCATAGCGATTATATTTATAGTTCGAGTATCCCTAGATGTAAGTTTTAGAAATAAAAGAGAAGTGGCACAGCCATGGTTCTTGGGGTTCCCACATGGACAAAAGAGACTCTTGGCCCAATGATCTAAAGCTCCCTGTTATTTTCTAAGAAATCTCACCAGTACTAAGAAGTCTCTGTCACAATTCTATAAAGACAGTTTTTACCTTAAGAACAGTGTGTCTTGCAAAGAGATTTTCCCCACTTTTAAATATGTGAAGGTGATACATACACTGTAATAAAATATAAAATTGCAGATTAAGGAGCCGATTTATTAAGCTCCTTATGTAACTTGATGCCCCTTGTTTCCTTGTCCATCTGCTCTGAAGCCGGGGACAGAAATCAACCCAATCAAATACGATCGGGTTGATTGACACCCCCTGCTAGCGATTGGCCGCGAATCTGCAGGGGGCGGCGTTGCACTAGCAGTTCACAAGAACTGCTGGTGCAATGATAAAAGCTGACAGTGTATGCTGTCGGCATTTATCGATGTGCAGCGGACATGATATGCTACATCGTATCATGTCCACTCGCACATTAATAAATATACCCCTAAAAATCATATAAAATGAATAAATGAAATACAGGTACAAATCACAAAATTCGGAATTCCAAAATCCACTAACTAATTCTGAAATACAATTTTTTTAAATTAATATTTAAACATAAAAATAGAATTATCAAAAATTACTATTTTCCCCAACTGTATGTCACAATCTTCTCTGCCTTTGACTATATTTATTTAAAACAACAATGTATACAAAAGTATTAAAAATGATTTAAAACTACCTTTAGTTTATATGTATAGGCTGTATTATAACATGTAACTGTTGCCTAAATTGCCTAAGATATTGGGCTCCATGTATGAAGCAGCGTAAGCTGCTCCGGAGCCCTTGTGGGACCGGTTTCCACATGCGAGCCTGCTTCGCGCAATTCGACCGCTGTTTCTTACACTCTTCGCCACCTCGCTCAAATCTCAGTGATTGACAGTTCCTGCTCTTGCGCAATTGGT